>NC_042615.1:67680407-67996257 GCF_901001135.1 Rhinatrema bivittatum | reverse complement strand
CCGCACAGATTTGGGACTGGGCCCTGACACATTCCATGTTTCTCCGGGCCACTTATCTAGCGGGCATCCACAACGTAGTTGCAGATCGCCTCAGTCATCAGTTCCAACTTCACGAATGGTCCCTGGATCCCTTAATAGTGACCAGGATATTTCAGTGTTGGGGACAACCAATAATAGACCTCTTTGCATCAGACCTGAATCACAAGGTGGACAGATTCTGCTCTCTGCACAAACAGAAACATCAGCCAGCCAAGGACGCCTTTGCTCACCCTTGGAACTCAAGTCTTCTATACATGTATCCCCCGATACCGTTAATAACCAAAACTCTAGTGAAGCTACAACAGGACAAGGGGTCCATGATACTCATAGCCCCATATTGGCCTCGACAAATGTGGTTTCCCATACTTCTCGACCTATCAATCACAGAGCCAATTCGCCTGGGCGTAGCTCCCATAACTCAGGATCAGGGCAGGTTGCGCCATCCCAACCTTCAATCCCTATCTCTGACAGCTTGGATGTTGAAAGCTTGATCTTACAACCACTCAGTCTTTCCACTGATGTCCCTCAAGTGCTTATATCTTCACGTAAACCTTCCACACGGAAGAACTATTCTTCGAAGTGGAAAAGATTCACTTTGTGGTGCACACAAAAAGACATTACCCTTTTTCCTGCCCCACACCCTCTTTACTAGACTATCTATGGCACCTTTCAGACTCTGGTCTCCAGACCTCATCTGTAGGAGTACATTTAAGTGCAATCTCGGCTTACCATAATAAAATGGGAGATGCACCAATATCCGTACAACCTCTTGTCAGTAGATTTATGAGAGGTTTAACTTACCTTAAACCACCAATATGGCCACCAGTCACAGAATGGGACCTTAATTTGGTGCTAACAAGGCTCATGCATTCTCCCTTTGAGCCCATGAATTCCTGTGATTTTAAATTTCTCACATGGAAGACTATCTTCCTAATAGCCGTTACATCTGCTAGAAGGGTTAGTGAGTTACAAGCACTTGTCACATACTCACCCTATACAAAATTCCTGCATGGCCGAGTGGTACTTTGTACACATCCAAAACTCCTTCCCAAAGTAGTTAAGGAATTCCATTTGAATCAATCCATAGTCTTGCCCACATTTTTCCCAAGACCTCATTCTCACCAAGGTGAGAGAGCTTTACATATCTTGGACTGTAAACATGCGCTAGCATACTACTTAGACCACACTGCAGCCCATAGGAAATCCACTCAACTCTTTGTTTCTTTTGATCCGAACAAACTGGGTAATGCAGTGGGCAAACATACTCTCTCCAACTGGCTAGCAGATTGTATAGAGTTCTGCTATGTAAAAGCACATTCAGTAAGAGCAATGTCAACCTCAGTAGCACACTATCGTTCAGTGCCAGTTCTTGACATATGTAAATCTGCAACATGGAGTTCTCTTCACACCTTTGCAGCTCATTACTGTTTGGACAAAGAGGGATGACAAGATTCAGCCTACGGACAATCTGTCTTAAAGAACTTGTTTCCAGTATAATCCCAACTCCTTCTACATCCAACCTGCTGTGATTTTTGGCTGCCTCATTTTCACCAACAATACTTCAGTGTTGCTTCACTACAAAATGACTCTGCCTATAGCTTGCTAATCACCCATATGTGAGGACTAGCATCCTGCTTGTCCTGGGATAAAGCAAAATTGCTTACCTTGTAATAGGTGTTATCCCAGGACAGCAGGATGTAGTCCTCACGAAACCCACCCGCCACCTCGCAGAGTTGGGTCCGATACGTTTTATTATTTTATTTTTTTGCTAACGCTTATTGCTACATACGAGATTGAAGGGAGACCCCTGTGGCTGAGAATATCATGGCATGCTGGGCATGCTCAGTGGGCTCAGAGTGCCAGTCAAAAGTTTCCAGAAACTTTGACAGAAAGTTTTTCGCAATAGGGCTCCATCAATGATGTCACCCATATGTGAGGACTACATCCTGCTGTCCTGGGATAACACCTATTACAAGGTAAGCAATTTTGCTTTACTCTGTTACTCTACTGCTAGTTATTGCTATTATATTACTATTTATGCTGTCTATTCTTTTATTGTTACACTATTATTATTTATGCTATCTATTCCTCCATTGATGGTGATGGTTTCCATTATTGGTATACTGTTTTTACCCATGTTGCTGCTATAACATCTTTTACATTTCTCTAATCATTTACTGTACCTGTCAAAAGGAAAGGACTTCCTTCCTGCACTTTCAAATTATTTGTAAACTGATGTGATATGTAAATCGAACACCAGTATATAAAAACAAATAAACAAACAAACAAATAAATAAATAAATAAAGGCAAGTGTAGGCCATTGCCATCCTGCTGTCCTGGGATAACACCTATTACAAAGTAAGCAGTTTTGCTTTTCTCACACTTCCTTAGAAATATGCTGCTCAAACTCCAGTTATGCTTCACAAAATTTTGATTACATAATATTACACCCCCACTATCTGTAGGATACCTCACTCGCCTCTACACACATCAGCATCCCTTCAGAATGAGCCCAGTACTCACATCATTGGTCAGCAGAGTACTTAGTCATCGGAAAAATCTGAATCCTTTTTTGATTTGTTCAGTTCCATTAAAATTTGTGGGGCAAGCAAAGAGAGAGAGAGAGAGTAGAGCTGGTTGGGCATAAGATAAGGAAAGAACATGACCAAACATGTTTCAGCACTTTTTCAACAAACCTATCCCAGCTGATAGCTGCATAGCTTGACTTCATTTTTTTGTTAGGTGAAAAAGAAAATAAGAGCATTTTTGAGCAGCCAGTGACCATTTTGTTTCCAGGAAGTCCTCTTTTGGATCTCCGAGAAAGGCAGACGTTTTGAAACTCCTTGATTCAAAAGAAACGATTAGGAAAATGTTTTAGATTTACAGGAGAAAGCAAGGTGTGTGCTCTTAACAATCATTGCCACTGTGTCCTAGCTGTACTGCTAGCAGCAAAATAAACTTTATTCTCTCTGTCAGCGGGTAAGAGTGTAACTGTTTATCAACAAGGTAAGACTGCACTTCTCTCCTGCAGTAGGTAGGAAGTTTGTGTCTCTGTTTAGAAGAAACATACAAAGAGAGAACGATTGATTTTCTAATGCAGAGTGGCCAGTGACTGACTGTGATGAAGGCAGTTTGCTTTCTCTATGTAATAGAGTTAGTGACACACTAATTCTTCTGTGTGTAACTGACTCTTCCACCACTTTCTTGGTGTTTATAATCAGCAAGCATCTGCAGTTACTGTTCTCTCTTTGTAGCAAAAGTGACTGTGTGTGTCCACACTAGGGGGTACATTAAGGGGTGGTTGTGTCATGAAATGGGGTGAGGCAGCCTCCAACAGGCAGCAAAAGTCCCCCCTCCCCACCAAAACATTTCTGCAGCGGCTGCCTTACCTTGGTGCAGATTTGATGCCTAAGTGGCAGTGGTGGAGCCAGTCCTGCCATGTCCAGAAGAAAGGCCCAGCAGGCCCGAAGAGTGGCATGGCCGTGGCAGAGCTCATCCCACCATGGCTGGAAGAGAGACCCGGTGGGGCCTGAAGAGCGATTATCCATCTATCTTACTTATCCAGATAAGTCGCTCTATTCGAAACTTATCAGTCTATCTTACCTATCTGGATAAATGGCACTTTTCATACTTATTTGGCTTTCTTTAGAGTTTTTAAGACTTATCTGGCTAAGTAGCTGCTTTTCTGCTACTTAAACAGATAAATCGGGATTTGTTTGGATAAGTACTCCTACTTAGCTGGATAAATCAAAACTTATCCGGGTAAGTTATTAGTGCATTCTTTTACATACACGCATATTTTGCAGGGTACATTTACACGGATTTTATAACCTGCATATATCATATATGCGCAGGTTATAAAATACAGGAGTAGATTTTTGCATGCCCATATATCTGCATATATGGGCATGAACCAGCTGTTTGAAAGTTATCATCCCTATATGTATCGGAAAAACAGAACAAGAAAGTACACATTAGCAAAATATGTCACCTCAGTCACACATGCAGAACACAGACAGACCCTCACCAGATTCAGACAGGGACCAGATATTAGAAGTAGAAATCTGTACAGAAAAACCGAACTCTTTATTTTGCCATCCATTCTAGCTTTACCCCCTTCCCCTTCCCTGAAGCTACCTTGGAGGAGATGGGAGAAAGCAACAGGAGGGTTGAATAGAAAGTAGAGTAGCTCTTCTTTACTTTGTTTTCTCCAGCCTCACCCTTTCCTCTCTTGTTCCCTGTACCACTTGGAACAAAGCTGAACGCTCAGGTCCTTTCAGAGGTATAAACACAAAGAGAGTCAAACCACTTAAAGAAAACATAAAATCTAGAACACAAAAATAAATAAATACATAACGAAAAACAGTACTTGGTATGGCTGCTTGTGCACATGAAAGATGTGAAGACAAAGTGATTGAAAGCACTGATGGTGCTGTGTGTTTATGTCGCTGTCAGGACTTATTATTTTGCTGTGACTGCTGCTGTTCTTTGCTGCCACACAAAAACTGATGCCCTAGGCAGTTGCCTAATCTGATTAATAGTCAAACTGGTGCTGTGTCTTGAGGTGCTTTTTGCTTTTACTGCTAATGCCTGCTAGCAAGATTTTATAAGAATGTATGGAAAACCACAAAGTTAGAGTCAAACATAGGATGCATTGCTTTCCCTATTAACTTTAATGGAAACACATGATCTGAATGAAACAAATGAGCTTCTGCTCTGAACCGAAAGAAACAAGAAACTCAACCAAAAATCCAAACCAAGCCAAAACTTTTTCCATGCTTAGTTCTAAACTTACAATAATAAATTAGGTTTTTAATGTGTAATTTCTTTATATAAAACCTTATTTTGTATTCTGAAATGACTGAAAAATACTTTTTCAAAAATGCTTGATATACTTATTATAGACTGCCATTTGATCTCAATTGAGATATCACACCGGTTTACATTCAGGTACTGTAGGTATTTCTCTGTCCCCAGAGGGCTTACAATCTAAGTTTTTGTACCTGAGGCAATGGAGGGTAAAGTGACTTGCCCAAGGTCACAAGGAGTAACAGTGGGACTCAAACACTGGTCTCCTGGTTCATAGTCCACTGCTCTAACCACTAGGCTATTCCTCCTCCCTCAATGAAACTTTAAATGACATACCAGAAATATAAATCATTCTATAAACAAGATTGCCTGTGCTTATCTGTTCGGTTTATCTCATTTAATTTGCATTTAATAGTCATATGCATTTAATTTTCTTTTTATTTCTTAATTTATTTCTTTCAGTCATAAATTTAGGACAGATAATCTATCATTTCATACATTAATATTTCACAATATTTGTTAATATATCCAGTTCAGTTAAAAAAGTTCTATTTTCAGATGCAGAGAGAAATTAGACATGCAGAGGCATAAAAAAGAGAATGAAATGTAACTCTCCTGGCATTGTTATAAAGATACTTACAATAACAATCATTTAAAAGAAAAACTATGGCTCTTCAATCATCAAAATATATTAAAGAGAAAGTGGAAGCACTCAGTTATGTTTGTCTGGTTTATGAGTGACTAATAAGCCACAGTAAACCTTTCCAGATTCATAAATCAATCTTAGATACCAGTAGCAAAAATGCTTAAAAATAAATAACTTTTTAAATGTTTTATTTGCAAATAAAAACTTATTTTAAAACAAGCTGGTACAGCTTCATATCCAAAGCAGTGCAGGTAAACTTATTATCTGGAGTGACTCTACAAAGGTTTACAGGAATGGTGCTTTTCCATATATGAACTGCTTGCGATGTTTCCTGGTTATGAGTGAATGTTGTCTCCTGAAGAAGCAGCATCTGATCGCTTTTCCAAGGTTTTTCATTGCTCAAGATTATGAAATGGCAGTCTACAGTTGACAGTCTATAATGGTGTCATGCAGATTATTATGCTAAATCTTAGCTCCATATATCAGTTCGGTATGATATATACCAAGCTCTTGAATGATCTTGTGACTTTATGAGTCACTGATCAAAAAAGCCAGTTCTGAGTGGAGTTTCAGGTGCAACGGATAGATGTTGATTATTTGTTTGAGCGTTTTCCCTTTAATTTGTACGATATATACCCTGAAAGAAAAGTGGGATGGGGGAGATATGTTTAGATCTTTAAGTCTGTCCTCATAAGCTTTAGAATGAAGGCTACTGACCATTTTAGCAGCCATCCTCTGGACTGACTCCAACCAGTTTATATCCTTTAGAAGGTGTGATCTCCAGAACGGTTCACAGTTTTCTAAATAAGGTCTCATCGGGCACAATATCATCTCCTTTTTTCTGCTGGCCTTTTCTCTCCTCATGCAAACAGATGCGATCACCCCCAGATCCCACTCTTCTTTTGTGCTTAGAAGAATATCATCTCCTATACTATACTGCTCACTTGGGTTCTTGCAGCCCAAATGCATGACTCTGCATTTTTTAGCATTAAATCTTAGCTGCCAGACTCTAGACAATTCCTCAAACTTTTCTGGATTCTTCATCCTATTTTCCATACCCCCTGTCTACTTTGTTTTAGATTTTGTTATCATTCACAAAAAGTATGCACTAGAAATACAGACTTGCCTTGCTTTCTCACCCCTATGTATACTCAAAAGTCCAAAAAACAACAAAAGGGGCTTGAATACCTGAATGGTTGTCTCAGGTATCATATATTGTGGAAACCGCTAAATATATGGATTGTCCCCTGTGATATAATCATTTACCTTCTCTGGAGTGAACGTAATGAAAAACACTTTTTTGGGTAATTTTTCTTCTGCATTTAAAATAGTTCGAAACAGTCTCTCTCTCAGTAATATTAAAGCAGGTATTATGTAGTGTGCTTTGCAAATAAAGCAGAAAAGGCACTTATCTTGCTTTGATATATGAACCAATCACTGTATAATGTTATCTTCTTGATGTTTTATACCCACTGTTAAAAACATGCGACATAGCCAGTGTTTCGACTGTTGATATCTGCTTCAGGGGCTTTTTTCTAGAGAGAGCTAAAGAACAAGAATATGCAAATATTTACCTCTTAAAACCATATTGAGACCAATAAAAAATTTTCTTACTTAATGAAAGCATTTCTTTCTTTCAAACGGGCATTACAACAATTGAGAGATGACCTCTCTATCACAATAAAACCAACAGACAAAGGTGGATCAATAGTTGTTCTTGATGCAGATTATGCACAAGAGGTCCAATGTCAATTATCAGGAACCTCATTTTACAGTAGGTTTACTACATTCCAACACAACGGATCAAACAGCAAGTGTTTCAATACATACAGGAAGCATATAAGAGAGGATGGATTACAAAAAGGGAAAAGCAGTTTCTGCAGGTTTCTTGTCCAGTTTGCCCTGTCTTTTACATAGTGCCAAAAGTACATAAATCACTGGAAAAAACACCTGGACTCTCCATAGTGTCAACAAAAGGGTCCTTTTTTGAACCTCTCTCAGATTTTGTAGATACATTTCTTAGAGAATCTGTTCCCCAGTTGCCTGCATACATTTGCAATTCCCCACAGATAATTTCATTGTTGGAAGAATATAGTGAACCTTGGGAAGACCTGCGTTTAGTCACGATTAACATCACTGCACTATACACAAATATACCTCAACCCAGGGCAATAGAGAGAGTACGAGAGACCCTTCTATGAGTTCCCTATTAGTTTTTGGTACAATTGGCTTCTATAGATTTACAAGAAAATTTTTTCAGTTTTGACAGAATGTACTGCCAAAAAATAAAAGGAATGGTCATGGGGGCCTGTATGGCCCCAGGTTTGGCCAATCTGTATGTAGGGGAATTTGAATGATAGTGGCTGTCCCAATTCCCTTTCCTAAATAATATATGTCTGTGGAAATGATTCATAGATGGGATCTTAATGCTGTGGACAGGAAGTGAAGAAGACCTAGACAGGTTTTTTTTCAGTGGTTGACCACTCATGACATAAAACTTCATTTTACTTTTTCACATAGTAAAAAGCAGATTGCATTTTTGGACATCTTAATTACAATTATAGTAAATGGCTTTACCTTCTCTAACTTTTGAAAACCCACGGATAGAAATACCACCCTTTATTACACTAGTTTCCATCCTAAATATTTATGGGACAATTTACCAATAGGTCAATTTTTGAGACTCTGTTGTTTAAGTTTCACAGAAGATGAATTCATACAGCAAGCTCAGGACATGAGCTATTATTTTTTTTGCAAGAGGATATATCTAAGATTATTCAAAAAACATATAAGAGAGCACGAATTGCTAACCATCAATGGTTATTGAATTCGACACATATCCATCCAGAACAAAGATTGGTCTGCGTTCTACCATTTACCCCTCACGTGTACGCACTTAAGGCCAGTATCAAAAAATATTGGCAAATTCTAAGCATTCACCCAGAGTTTCTACAGCAGCTTTATTTGCTTTGAAAAGAGCTTCTAACCTCTACACCACTTTCATCAGGTCCCCTTTAAGTGTGGACAGTGTAACATCTGCAATAAGGTCTTCCAGAGTTCAGTTCTCACATTTCTGAAGTCGAAGCCCTTTAGGTTCCAACAGCATCTTGATTGTAAATCTGAAGGAATGATGTATGCACTCTGGTGTGCCTGTAATCTAATTTACATAGGTAAGACCACACAGAAGCTTAGAACACAGACACAGGAGCTTATGAGCTGTATTCACAGATAGAAGAAAAACGCACCAGTGGGGTCTCATTGGATTGAACATGGACATACCTCAGAGGAAATCAGGGTAACAGTTTTGCTACAGTTGCATCATAATGTTAGGGGAGGTGATTTTGATTTACGTTTGACACAGATCGAACCCCGGTTTATTTTTCAGTGAGACATGGCCATCCCTAAAGGACTAAATAATGAAATCGATTGGTCCCTTTTTTAAATTAAATTAGAGGCATTCTGTTCCTAACAAATAGACCAGTCATTAAGGACGTCATGTACATAAGAGAAAGTGATTGATTAGTCAGGTCCAATTTTTAAAGACTTACATTATGAGCTTAAAAGGAGACGCTCCACAAAATGGTACCTATTTGAAAGAAAGAAATGCTATCATTAACTAAGTAAGAAAATTGTTTATTGGTCTCGATATGGTTTTAATAGGTTAATATTTGCATATTCTTGTCCTTTATTTCTCTCTAGAAAAAAGCCCCTGAAGCAGATGTCAACAGTCGGACCACTGGCTGGGCCAGGCGTTTTTGACAGCGGGTATAAATCATAAAGAAGGTAACATTATACAGAAGATTGGTTCACATATCAAAGCAAGATAAGTGCCTGTTCTGTTATACTTGCAAAGCACTCTACATAATACCTGCTTTAATATTACTGGGAGAGAGATTGTTTCAAACTGATTTTAAGTGCAGAAGAAAAATTACCAAACAAAAAGTGTTTTTCATTACATTCATTGCAGAGGAGATAAATAATTATATCACAGTGGGGGACAAGCCGTATGTGTGGCGGTTTCCACAATATATGATGCCTGAGACAGCCATCCAGGCATTCGAGAGCCCCTCTTCTTGTTTTTTGATCATTCACAAAAAAACAAACATTTTCCGACAATCCGCAATGTTATTTATGAAAATGTTTAAAAGAACCAGGCTAAAGACTGATCTCTGTGACATACTAGTAACACCACTCTTCTCAGAATAAACTCCCATTTACCACTATCCTGTATCACCTCTCACTCTACCAATTTCTAACTTACTCAGCCACTTTAGAGCCCATATCATGTGCATTCCGTTTATTTATAAGTTATCTAGAGGATCGTTGTCAAAGGCCTTGCCGAAATCCAAGCTCACTATATCTAATGTCCCCGATCCAACTCTCTGGAATGAACTAAAATTTATGGATTCAATCCAAATAGGTGAGTGTTCCGCCCATACTCATGGTTCTAGACCCACTCCAACAAGCCTGTCCACTAACACGCATGGAGCAAAATAACATGTCTGTATGGGAATACGAATCATTTGGTATGGAATAGAAAGAATAATCCTTAGAAGTTGGAAACAATAATCACCAGCTAGCCACTAAATTAAATGTTTCCACCATCGGGACTAATTTTTTCCTATGTCTTGCAAGCAACTGTTCAAAGGCTTTAGTGTTATCTAAAAAAGGATGCACTGTTAAGTTGAAGTCTTTCTCCAGCAATAAAAGGCCTTTCCCATATTCTACCAATCAATCTTTAAGCACATCATAAAATTGTCCTTGATCATGGTTGGGAGCATAAATATTAATAAGAGAGAGCGCCACCCCATCCACAAGCACATGGAGAATTATATACCTACCCTCTTTGTCTCTATACGCATTCGTTACTTGAATGTTAAGAGAGGAGCGAAAAAGAATACCTACCCCTTTAGTTTTCTTATTATCAGTAGCAGACACTAGAAAAATCTGTGAGTACATTTTCGGCCTGATTTTTAATGGCCTGTGTGCGTAAAACACAGGGATCACGCATGTGGCTGGGCCTTGCGCGCACTGCACGCATTTTAAAAGGGGCCCGGCCGCATGTGTCACCCCTGTCACGAACACAAGAGCTGGGCCTCAGCAGAAGGGCAGTCCGGGGACGGGGATAGAGGCACCCGGTACAACAGCTATTGCAGCTGTACTGGGGGATCGCACATGCAACTTGCTACAGCTCCTTTACAGTTTAAAAAAATGGGGGGACCTAGGATAGGGATAGGGGGCTGGTAGGAGAGGGGAAGGGGGAGGTTAGGGTAGCGAAGTTCCCTTCCAGTCTGCTCCTTAATTGGAGTCGACTGGGAGGGAAGTGGTGAAGCCCGACGATGCGTCGCCGCGCGAAGTAGTGAAATTCAACCCCCCCCCCCTCGCGCCGACCGGGATTTTAAAACATGCACATGCTGGCAAAGGGAAGATCCAGTGAAATTTCACATTGTCTTTCAGAAGGTTTGCTGTGATATTTCTCATCTCTCCCTGTCTTTGCAATGTGCCCTAGCTAGATCGCTGTAAAGAGAGATCTTGTGGCCTTCCCATGTCATAGTACCTTTGGTTCTTGCAATGCCCATAATTTTCTTTTTTTTTTTTTTGTTATTAAAACTTTTATTGAATTTTCAACAATTTCCAACAAATACACATAGCAAGAATAATTGTACAATGTTGACAAGCGCAATACATGGAATATGTAGAAATCACAGCTGAAAAAAAAAAGCAATAACCTTACACCCTGTGTAAAAGAATCTACTGGCTCAGCTGACGCACAGCATGCCGACAAGTACATGAAATAGAAACAAGTACATGAAATAGAAAGCATTCCCCCCCACCCCCCCACCCCCCAATAGGAACAAGTAACATATGCACTAGGAAAGCCAGATCATCGTCAGTAGGCATACATCCAAGACCTATAGAACAGAGCATACCAAGTAAATGATAACAAGCAAGGAAGGGTCCACTAACAAAATCATGTAGTTAGAAAGTCCTGAGACACAAAACAGACCAACTGAGCATATCCATAACCAGTTAAGGTATTCAATTATGCAGGAGGTGCCAAGTTTTAAGATATTTAGGCATTTTATTATATTTAAGCGCCGTGAGATGGTCCAGGCGCCGAAATCTTTGAACCTTAAGCAGAATTTCCGCGAGTTGAGGGATCTTGGTAGATTTCCAACACTGGGCTATGGTAGTGCGCGTGGCTATTAACAGATAGATGCATAACTTTTGTTGATATTGATCAAGACCTTCGGTGTTTGCATTTAATAAGGCTGAGGTTGGGTCCCAACTTATGGATTTTCCTAGCAATTTACCAAACCAGCCCTCTACTGCTCGCCATAGTGGAATGATTTTCGGACAGGTCCACCAGACATGCATATATGTGCCAGTTGCCCCACATTCTCGCCAACACTGGGAAGACACACAGGGGTATATGCGATGCAAGCGGGCCGGGTCAAAATGCCATCTGTATAACATCTTATGACTGTGTTTTTGCAGCCGCGCTGATATAGCACAGGTAGTAGCTCTCTTAAAAATGACACCCCACGCCTTCTCTGTAAGGGGTTCCCCTAGGTCCTCCTCCCATTGCCGTATATGAGAGGAGTTCCGAAAATCCCCATCCAATATCATCTGATAAAGTTTAGAGATCCCCTTAGTTAAATTATCAGCATGAGAGTAAAAATTTTCAAAAAGAGACCTAGTCGGGCGGAGCCTCCCCTTCAGGAGAACCGTCTTGAGAAAGTGACAAAGTTGGGCATGTGCTAGGAACTGGTTCGTGCCCACAGGATACCGAGACAGAAACTGGTCCCAATGCAACAATTCCCCCCCTTGAAACATGTGGCCTAAAGTTGTAATGCCAGCTATCTGCCAAGTCAAAAAGTCCCTAGAGTAATAGCCAGCCGCAAATTCTGTATTATGGAAAATAGATGTTGTATATTAAAAAGAATAGGCCCCTGTCAGCTTAGTTTTCCACAAATCCCATAATTTTAATGTGGTGTGTAACGTCCATGGAGGGTGGGGTAAAGTTCTCCACGTGGACCGTGGTTGCCACAGGATGGCTCCCAGAGGCATAGGACCGGTCATAAACTGTTCTATTACTACCCACTGCTTAGGTGAAGCAACTCGGGCTATGTCCAATACAGGCCGCAATTGAGAAGCAACATAATATGCTCGAAGGTCTGGCACTCCTAATCCCCCACGAAGTTTAGATTGAAAAAGAGTTCGGCGAGCCACCCGAGGGGGCCGTCGCCTCCAAATAAAATCAAAGATTTTCCTTTGTAGTCTATGCAGCATGCGAGTAGGTAGGAATATTGGTAAAGTGGAAAAAAGATAAAGGTACCTAGGCAAGACATTCATTTTTATAATGGCAATTCTCCCAAGCCATGTAAAGGCCCCTCTATACCATCGATCCAAATCTCTATCTATTTTGCGCATCAAGGGTACATAGTTAAGCGAGTACAAATCTTGTACCTCCGCATTGAGGTAAATTCCCAAATATTTTAAGGAATGTTTAGCCCATTTAAATGTGAACTGGTTAGTGATAGCAGTTATATCCGATTGGGACAATGTAAGGTTCAGCAATTCAGACTTATCAAAATTCACTTTAAATCCTGAAACCTTGCTGAAGGACTTCAATTCCTGCTCGACCCCCAGTAGGGAAGAGCAAGGGTCTGTCAGGGTAAACAGTATGTCGTCCGCAAAGAGCGAGAGTTTATAGTGATGAGCTCCCAGCTCTACCCCTCTGATTGCTAGGGAAGACCTGATACGGATCGCAAATGGCTCAAGAAAGAGCGCAAAAAGCAGGGGAGACAGAGGGCAACCCTGCCGTGTGCCTCTCCCAATAGAAAACTTGTCCCCATATCCGCCATTAACTTTTACCATAGCCTTTGGGTTATCGTATAATTGGAGTAGCCATCGAATAAAGTGGGTCCCAAAATTCATCTTATGCAAGGTGTGAAATAAGTAAGGCCAATGTACTAAATCGAACGCCTTCTCCGCGTCAATTGCAAGAAGCACAGCAGGAATGCGTTCTTTTTTGGTCCACCATATCAGGTCAATAATTTTCCACACATTGTCTGCGGCCATTCTATGGGGGACAAATCCCACTTGGTCAGTATGAATCATGGATGGTAAGTATTTATTCAATCGGACAGCCAATATCCGGGCCAGTATCTTCAGATCTTGATTTATGAGGGATATTGGCCTATAAGACCCGCATAAAGTGGGGTCCCTGCCGGGCTTAGGTAAGACAGTGATACCTGCCACATTGGATTGGTCTGGTATAGAACCTCCATCCCTAATATAATTGAAATATTCCGTTAAATAGGGAACCGATGTATCCGACAAGGCCTTATAGTATTCCCCAGGCAATCCATCAAGCCCAGGTGATTTGTTAGCTTTAAGAGATTTAATAGTTGCCCGAACTTCCAAATCAGTAATGGGCCTATCCAAATCCAGTTGCTGCTCCTTAGTTAAGAGCGGGGTATTCACCTCAGCCAAGTAGTCCGCAATATCGGATTCCAGTATATCTGGGCTAGAAGCATATAAAGTGGCATAAAAAGTAGAAAAGCTGTTCCGGATTGCCGTGGAGTCCACTATGGGCGATCCCTGAGGAGAAATAATTTTTGTAACGCTACCTTGAGCCATTCTCGCCTTTAGCTGTTTAGCCAAAAATCTCCCTGCTTTATCGCTGCCTTCATAGAAGGCCTGTTTATTCAATTCCAGTTGATGTATAATTTGCTTATCATCTATCGCATGCAAGCGTAACCTGGCCTCTGTAAGTTGTTTATAGATTGCCGGGGATTGGTGCTGGAAATGCTGCTTCGCCAAAACAGCAATCGTGTTCAATAATGAAAGTCTGCTGCTCTCGCGCTCCCTTTTAAGAGCCGTGGCTTTAGCAATACAATACCCTCGGGCCACTGCTTTGGAGCATTCCCATATGCTACCCATGGATTCGACAGAGGAGACATTAAGATGAAAATACTCTTGCAAATGGCCCTTTAGGGCCTGACTAAATTGCTGGTCTCTAAGAAGGGAAGAGTTAAGCCTCCAAAACGACTGGCCGCCCTGCCCCTGCTTTAGTGAGAACTCAAAACGAACCATCCCATGGTCCGACCATGTGATAGGCTCTATTTCACTGGACTGAACCTTTAGAAGAAGACTAGAGTCCAGCAGAAAAAAATCTATGCGGGAGTAAGAATGATGAGGCACTGAGTAAAAGGTATAAGATCTAGACACAGGATTGCGGTGCCGCCAGATGTCTGTCAAATGCCAGTCCTCCATAATAGTAGTCAAAAGCTTATGGGCCGCTGGTTGTGACAGATTGGGATTGGGGTTCCCTTGATATGAGTTGTCTAAAGTACGATTGAACGTGAGATTGAAGTCCCCTCCCCATATAACCGTCCCATCACCATGGTCATGCAATAAGCGTCTAATCGTCCGATAAAAATATACCTGGTTACTAGTGGGAACATAGGTATTAAGAAGTGTGTAAAGTTCATTCCCTATTTTGACTTTAAGAAGGGCATATCTTCCCTCATCATCCAAGATAGTGAGCACTGGTTCAAAAAGAACAGCCGAAGATATAAGTATCCCCGTGCCAGTGTATCTGAATTGCTTGGTAGCTGCAGCATGAAAAACATTAGGAAAATCTGAATTAGAAAGGAGCTTCTCATATCGTTTTCTAATGTGGGTTTCTTGCACATATACTATAGAGGCATGGAGACGCTTCAAATCTTTAAATAATAAATGGCGCTTCCTATATGTATTGAGACCCTTAGTGTTAATAGTAAGAACTTGAATCATGATGTATAAAAGTTAAGCGCAAACAACATAATAGAAGCTCTGATAGTAACAAAATAGCCAAAGAATGTCCTTCCCACCCAGCAATTGGGAAGGTAGGCCGTTAGAAGCCAACTAAACTGGCAAATGAGACGACTGTGGAAGTTAATGAATGTTCCCATTTCCCAAACAATCCCTCCCCTGAAAAATCCACTAAGAAAAAACTGTGGATTATAACCTATGGGTGCAATTCACCCCCTGGCCGGACCCCTGTCCATCCACCCCAACCCCCACCTCAGCAAAACCATAAACATTCAAACTACATATACATACAGCAAACCCGCAAGTTAACCAGCATTTTTAAAGGAAAACACAACTCCATTACTGCGAATGATCCCACCCGTCTAGCAAGGTGAAGCTATAAATGTTCCTCATCACCCTTGCTCTGAAAGCTGCTCCTGAGACTGTTGGAAACGTGTAATGGGCCTCCTCTTGCTCCTGTCGATGCGGCGCCATTTTAACCCTGCATCTCTTCTCGGTAAAGGAGTGAAAGAAGACGATGGCAATGTGATCCGAATGTCCAGCCCTGCTTGTTGAAAAGTGGCGTTAGCTTCTTCAGCTTTCTGGAGCCTGTATGTGGTACCCTCGCGCTGGAAAGAGAGTGGGAACGGATAATTCCACCAATACCGGATACCAGCTCTGCGAAGTTCCTCAGTAACAGGTCTCAGCTCATAGCGCTTTTTTAATGTGCTAGCAGCGAGATCCTGAAAAACAGCCACCTCGTGGTTGCGCCAGGGCCACAGTTTCTTTTGCCGGGCTATGGTGTAAATATAGTCTTTCTGACGGAAGCTGAGAAAATTAATTAGGATGTCCCGCGGTTTCCCATCACGTCGCGCCCCCAGCGCGCGGTGTGCTCTCTCAATTTTAATGTCCGCTTCTCCAAAGGTAGCGGCTGCCTGTAAGTCCGCCGGTGCTTGTTGCAAAATATGGGCGCAGAATTCAGCCGCTACAGTAAAGCAGTTAGCAAATTCCTCAGTCTCGGGAACGCCACAAATTCTAAGATTTTGGCGCCTCGACCTATTTTCCATGTCTTCCAGCTTATCAGACAAGGAGGCAAGCTCTTTTTGGGTTCCCGCAGCTGCGGTTGTGAGTTCAGTCAAGTCTGCAGCATGCTGCTCCACCCGGATATCTATTTCATCGACTCTCTGCCCGAGGGCTAAAAAGTCGTCTCTTAGCTCTGCAAAAGAAGTCAGTAATTCCTCCTTGTTATGTTTCATATCAGCCCGCAGCTCTATGAACCATTCTCGCATCACGGCTTTGGTAGGGAGGTCCGCCAAACTAGATATAGGGTCAGCTGCATGCGGGGGGGATAGAATCGGGGCCTCCGTCTCCGCGCTCTCCTCATCCCCCATTGCGCACTCCGAGATGTCGGGCCCTATCCTCCGCACCTCCGCCGCCGCTTTGGTGAAGGAAAATTTCTGCAAATCCGGACCCTTTTTTTTCACCGACATCACCCAGATCGTTAGCGAAGTAACTGACAGGCAGGGAGATAAAAATGTGAGCTGTGAGTTCCGCTTAATAGGGTTTGCAAGGTGGAGGCACGCCGGAGCTTCAGTCGAGAACGTCCATCTTGCCTCGTGGCGAACAGCGCCCCCCCATAATTTTCTTTTTAACTTGGAAATCTTTCAGGCATACTACAATATCTCATGGGAGATTCCTTTTCTTTGGGCCTAATGCTCGAAGAGCTCTCTCAATATTAATTACTGTTTCCTCCATCTCCATTGCGGTATCTGAGTAGGATGGCCTTCAAATATGCTGTGTCACGAAGATGACATCCTCATACTGAACGTCCTCTGGTAGTCCCCAAATCCTAATATTGCTTTTCCTTGATCTGTTGTCTAGATCCTTCAACTTGTTGTAGATCTATGTCTGATTATTGAAAAGGGTAGTGGTGGAGCTTTTTACTTTCAAAATGAGCAGATTGTGTTCCTCCCATTTATGCTCTGCCTCCTCTATGCGATTTCCCAGCTCAGTAATCTCACCTTTCATTTCAGCCATTATCACCAGTATCTCAGTTTTCATTGATTTAAACATTTTTTGCAAGTCCTGAAACCAACCTTGCAGTTTAGAATGGTTGATAGTTTGATCAAGATCCTTGTTTTTCCCCCTGATTTCGCAATTAGGTTCCAAGTGCAAATAGGCATATTCCCTTGTGGCCTGAGCACGGCTTACGTACTTCCCTGTAGCTGTGCCCACTTCAAAGAAACTCTTAATTTCGGTCATTTTCCGGCAAGTAGCCATAGCAAGGAAGCGTTACTGATTCTCCAGTTGGGAATATAAGCTTACCAACGAATCTATATTTTAATGCAAGAATTTTAAAGCATCTAATCGGAGCAATTGCTTCATGCTGCCATCTTGGAGGATGACATCACTTTATTCCCTAAGATTAATTTTTGTATATAGTGCCATTCCTTCTCCCTTTATTTCTACCCTGTTCTTCCTGAATAAATTGTATCCCAGTATAATTATTTCCCAGTCATGGTTTTCCATGTACCACATCTCCAATATAGCCTCAACATCTAAGCCAACCCTTTACATGACTGTCTCTAGATTCGGAAATTTATTTCCCATACTGTGACCATTAATGTACATAGCTTTCTGGATGTTGCCATTCTTTTACATCCGTCTATACAAACATTTAATGTTTTACTTACTTGAGAACTTTGTTTACTCCTCCCCAATGGATCCTATCTCTGCTTATCAGTCTTTGAAACATCATCCCATGGTCCAGGAAGCCAAAACACTCCCGTTGACACCATCTATGCAGTCATTCATTCATCTCCAGAATTTGAGCATCCCTTCCTGGGCTTTTATCCATGACTTGGAAGACTAAGGAGAATAATACCTGTGCACCTATCTGCTTTATTGTCTCTCTTACAGAGCCATGAAGTCACTTTTGATGTGATCTGTTTGGTATCTAGCAGTAACATTCATGTCATCATGGATGAGCAGAATAGAATAGGAGTCAGTACGCTTGAGATTATCGTCAGTCTCTCTGTAGTATCTTGAATTTTGGCACCTAGCCTACGGCATGCTTCCCAGAACTACATGTGTGGTTGGCAGATGAATGCCTCCATGCCCCTAAGAAGAGAGTCACCAACCACCATTACTCTGTCATCTACATACAATGCTTGTGGTGTCTGCAGCTTTGGGGTTCACAAGTTTTGGTTCCTCCTTATTCTGGGATAGTTTCTCTTCCTCCACTTCCAGGATTGCATACCAGTTCTTCAGCTCTAGGGAAATCAGAGTCAGGATGTAGGGTCTAATGGGCATAGTAATCTGGGCCATCTTGTGATTCAGTTACACCTTTCCCTCTGCTATAGTTTTCCATCTTTGATGCCTGTTTAAACCTTTCATTGGTGTAGTCTTCTGGATACTTATCAGTCTTGCCACCTCCCCTCTGAGTTCTGCTACCGGTTTCCTACATCTTACTAAACCGGTTCCTCATTGTGCATCAGGACAATAGATATACATAAGCCACCAAATATTACAACTTTCTTTATTTTAACCATATCAAAAACAAAATCCTTATGTTGAGAATAAATTGACATCAATGTTGGCCCCATTTTAAATGATACATCAAGATCAACATTATTAAAATAAGGGTGGGAAAACTGCAATCCTTGGGAACTGCTAACTACTCTGGTTACTCCTGAATAGTTTGTTGTGCTGGAGGATTGATGCCTGACACCCCTGATTTAATACTTGATGCTATAATATAGCTTGAGGAAGTTATCACGAATCCCTGGCAGTGGGTATTGTAAATCTCTCTCTTACTATTTTGAACTTGGCTTTATCTATTTTTACAAAATAGAGATACAATGAAATTTCTAATATATACGATATATATAAATGAGAAAGGATTCATTATTTAGTACAAATTAATACAATTCAAATATATTTTAATAGAAAATCAATGTAACATCACATACACATTTTAAAGAAGTTGGTACAAACCATAAATCACCTATTATTACAACATATTATTTTCATCACAAGGCCCATATAATATCTATGATCTAAAAACTCCTATACAGAAGTAATTTCTACACCCCTGTATTCACTCACACTCACACTGATGTATAAAATTGCCCACTCTAATAAGAAATCTTTAATCCCTCACAATAACACAGAAACAGAGTCATCAATATCGTCTCAAGGCACCTCAAATCACGATATGCCCCAATGTACCCTAACAACAGGCCTGACCTCTGCTTCTTCAAGGGGATCTAATTAAGCTCATCCTCCATCGAGTGCACCTTAAATAGATTATTAATAGATTATTAATAGATTATTCAAAACCAGCAGATTTTGTTAAAATTCATTCCTGCAATTCCTGTGGGACATCTAATTTTCCTTAATTTTCAACCTTTCGTTATGCTTGGTAGTGGTTATGATAATAATGATTCCTCGCTCTTCTAAAAACACACAAACAAAATATTTAAAAGTACTACATAATCACAAACATAATGCAACTTGAATCTCCCTGCATTTACAAACACTCACCACCAATATATGCGACGTATGAAGCCTTCTAACTATTTCCAAATGGCTCACTTAATCAACCAGCTACAACATAACTAAATTAGTCATTATATATACTTTTAATTTAAATCTATTTCCTATATTTAAACACCATGAAAACGTCTTACCACCCTTGCACAATGTATCATAAAATGTCTATCGACCATGTCACATGGAAATCACTAACTACTGATATACATTGTTCAGCGTGGGGAATACAAACGCCATGTATGCGCATGGAAGTCATGAAATTTTTAAATTCACCAATCTACAATAAACCTATCATAAATTAGGATGGGAGCGCATCAACCTCTGACGTCACAACAAAGTGCAATATCCCACGCATGACCTAAGAATGAATATCAGAATATTCCCTATAGTAAACACTGTTTATATAAGTAAGTAGTCACCTTTGTCACTTTAAGCAGCTATACAGTATATGATGCAGACATGTTAAATGAATTCACAGTGATCAACATGTGAATATTGATATAAGATCATTATCCAGAATATTATCAATGAACTAAACTATTTAATAATGACTCTTAGATCAGAAACATTTATAAACAATTATAAAAAAGCCGCCCACTCTACCTCCATGTGACATTTTACGATACATCACGCAAGGTTGATAAGATGTTTTCATGGTGTTTAAATAAGATGTTGAAGGGATTTTCTCTAATGGAACCAGCAAATGGATAACAACATAAGTGTTTACTGTTGATACTTGGGGGCCCATTGCATGGAGAGAGGCAGTGGATGTAAATGTGAGTAATATACATTTTTCTGATGGCATGTTCTATAAATGATATGAATTATTAAATTTAGTAAGAGTGATGGTGGGATTACACACTGTTTGAGTAAAAATTGCAGACCTCTTTCATTGGGTAATTACTATTAAAATTCAATAGTTTTTCAGGCAGATTTTCAAAATTCTCCAATAATTCACCAGAAGCTTCAATTGTTGTGTAACCTGGCCGTGGTAACTGCCGGCCAGGACCCCTACCTTCGTCGGTTCGCCGGAGCAGGACCCCCTCCCGATGCAGCAGAAGACGCGCGGGCCACTGCGCGATTTCCCCGATGTCCCTACTAGCAGCATCGGGGAGAACGCGGCAGGCCCCGTCTCTTAAAGGGGCCGTGGCGCGTAGACCAGGCTGGCCCCGGAAGATGTCGTCAGCACCCAGGGAGATTTAAACCTCTCCCTGGGACTCAGTAGACACCTTGCAACGAGGTTCCAGTGTTTGGTTCTTCCTGTGCCTTGTGTGTGTTTCCCCTGGTTGGTATTCGGACTGACTCCTGGACTTTGCCTTTTGCGCCTGCCTTGACCTTTGCCTGGACTCTGACTCTGCCTTTTGCTGCCTGCCTTGACCTTTGCCTGGACTCCGACTCTGCCTCTTGCCGCCTGCCTCAACCCTTGCCTGGACTTCGACTCTGCCTCTTGCCGCATGCCTTGATCCTTGCCTGGACTCTGACTTTGCCTCCGGCAGCTGGCCTTGAACCCTCTGCCTGGACTCAGACTCCACCCCTTGCTATCTGCTTCGGAGTTCTGGTTGTACCCGCTTCTCGGGGGCTTCCTGTTGTTTCCAGGCTATCCTCTCCTCGGAGGGCCTTCAGGCGGTGCTGAGGGACGCCTTCTCCAGTAGGGAGGTTGCCCTTACCACATTCCGGAGACTTGTTCATCGAGGTTGTTCTTGGGTGAGTTCCATTCTTCGCTCCGGACTAAGGGTCCACATCAGTACATCAATAGCAGCTTCTATAACCAGAGACGAAGTCAGAGCTGATTACGTAGATCAGTGGTGGCCAACTCCAGTCCTCAAGAGCCACAAACATGCCAAGATTTCAGGATATCCAAAATGAATATGCATAAGAGAGATTTTCAAGCAATGGATGTAGTGTATGCAAATCTATCTCATGCATATTCATTGTGGATATTCTGAAAAGCTGTCCTGTTTTTGGCTCTTGAGGACTAGAATTGGCCACCGCGATATAGATGATGATCTAGCAAGCTGTTATTTCATAGTGTAATGGTTCATAAAGCCAACATATGATATTTTAGTGAACATTTCCGCTATTATAGATAATACACTTTGATAGAATTTTCAAATGATGTCTTCCACTACGCCCCTTCCTATCCCATGAGGTATTTCATTAAAAAAATTTTCTCTTTCTATATAAACTTTCCCAACAAATATTTACAAGGCTATTGCTCCCACTTCAAATCTTCAAAATAGGGAAAAAAAAAAAGTATAGTTATAGCAGTTCAGAAAGCAGCATTACCAGGTGGCCTGCTAATCCCCTTTTCTGTAACCCTTCAATCAGCAGGAAAACCTCACTGTTCATCTCCTTGCCATGGAGCGATATATAAAGACCTTGTTATTGTTCCGTATGTCCAACCCTCCACTTCTTCATGGGAAAAGATGTTAGAATATTGCACAAGAAATTAATTCATCTGCTGGACAAGCAAAATTGGTAGCTGTATCCCTCCACAGTGAGTGGGACACTCTAGCCTCTGCCCTTGCATGCAGGATGACCCAGGTAAAACGCACATCCCAAAAATACCTGATGCTATACAATTCCAACAGAGACCAAATAACTGAATTGGGGGCATTGACACAGATGCTTCTGCTCCACTGAATGGCTCAGACAGGAAAACACAAATAAGAAACAAAACCTATGAGAAAATTTTCAAAGGGTTTCACACAGAATATACACATGTAGGCACCCTAAATTTGGATGCATGCTAATTTGTAAACATTGAAAATATCCACATATTTTCAGTTTCTTGTGCACATCTACTGGTGCAAAAAAGGGGCGGTTTAGGGCCGCTCTGGGTTGAGGTCAAGAGGTATGTGTGGAAGCTGCAATTTTATAAGACACATTGGCATATAAATTATCTAACTGATTCGTACGATTTTTACACCTGCTAATTGACTTGTACAAGTGAAATTGGACCTGTCTGTTGTCTGCAGCTTTCGGGTGGGAAGTCTGGATGAACTGGTTGGGGTTCAGGAAGAAGCGTTAGAGTCTAGGTGAACTTGAGAAGGACCGGGTAAACTGGCAAAGGTATCGGCAAATTGTTTTTTTTTAAATATATGCAAGAAAGTATTTATATGCATGTACGTTATAAAATACCTGGTTTTACAAGTACATGTTCCATTGGTTTGTTTTTTTACACACCTATGTTTATAAAATAGGTGGGGAAAGTAAAAACTTAGGGGTGAATTTTAAAAGTGTTGCTCATGTTAAAAGGCACATACACATATATGTAAGTATATATGCTGCATGTGAGCAATACTTATTTTAAAAGCTGTAAATTATGTGACTACATGAGCATGCACAAGTAAAACAGAAAGGGGCAGAGTTGGAGTGTTCCAGGGTGGGCTCAAAATGTATGCATGTAAATCCATATTTTAAATCTGGTGGACTATTAGCCGTGCATATTTTCTTCTACTCTTGATGAGGTGTAAGTCTGCATAAATCTCTGTTTAGCCTAAAGCAACTGAATGACAGTTCTAGGTCAATGGGGGACATGCAGGCTGAAGAAACAGAGAGTTTGGATGACCTTGATAGACTGGGCAAACTGGTGGGCTACTTTGAAAACTGGGAGTGTCCTTCACATGAGACATCACTGGCTAGGGGGACAAAAAGCCATAACAGTTACTGCCTCTCCCAATAGCACCACTCGTCAGCCAAGATCAACTTCCAGGCAGTTCTGCATGATTCAAGAAAGAATTGATTGAGCAAGTTTTTGAGGGGATACACACAAGGCTTCTCTTTATGTTTCATCATCATGAAAGGCATTGTCCCTTCAAAGTGATATTGAGATGGCCTTGACAGGAGGCGGAGCTGCTGGAGACAGGGCTGCTGCAGAAGTAGCATCATGCATAGTTTCTGGGCTGGAGGAAGTGTCAGCAAGCAAAGGTGGTAGAATGGTGAGTGTTTCCTGGGCACTGGGGAGTGAGGCCTTTCCCTTGGGATGGTCTCCTAAAACAACAGAAAATGTATCTGCTGGAAGGATGGTTGCAGGAACAAGAACTTCTCAGTTGTTCCCAGGACTTGACTAGGTAAGACCTCAAACATTTAATTTAGAGGAAATATGGAAGGTAATCTTGAGTCTTAATCAGTAATTCTCTGGGCAAATTAGCCAATCTTGGGCAGCTGTATGAGATCTCTGGGAAAGTGATAGCCCGGGGAACTGAGATGTTAAATTAGGAAAAAAGACTGGAAAATTTAGAAGCTAAAAATGAGAAAATGGGTGAAGTTCAAAGGTCCCTTGTTAAAGACATTGTATTTCTTTCAAACAAATTGGAAAGCCTTGAGAATGTTGTGAGAAACCGGAATGTGCATTTCATTAACTTCCCAAGAGAAAAGTCTTTTTTGCCTCTGGACATGTTTAAAAAATATCTGCTTGTGTAACTCTTCTTTGGATGGATAGTTTTCATTCCCCTCCTGGATTACTGAGTCCTGAACAGTCATGGTCAAACAGTTGTAGCCGATCACCTGAGGTGAACATATGGGATTGGGCTGATTAGATCCCTCTGTGGATGTCTACTTTCCCAATTCTTACTTAAGCAGGCTGAAAACTGATGCAATGAGTTGAAACCACTTCACATAGAGTGGTTCCAACAAAATATATTTATTATCCTCCTCCTCTTTCTTTATTTAACACTTTTCTGGTTAAAGACATATAAATAGGATAAAGACAGGTCCATGTTACAGTTCATAGTTCAAAAAAAGACAGCACAGTTTTATAACAGGACAATGGTATCAGTATTAATAGCCTTATTGAAGAAAAGTAATAAGGCATAGGACAATAGGACTGGTTCTAATAGCTTAGTGAAAAAAGGCAGCAGGAACGGGAACGCCAATGAATTCATAATCTCACATATAGGTACTGATGGCACAGTGTTATAGCAGGTCAGCATTCATACTTTCAACATCTCCGATAAACAAAAGGTATAGGGTGCATCAATCCATCAGGTTTCCTGAAAAGGGGGGGGGGGGCAGATCTGTTACAGTTCAGGAGCTGGGGTGGATCAGAAGGTCATTTCATAAAAGTGCAATGGTCACAGATAGAAACTTCAGACTAAGACTGAGGTTGTGACTGGTGGCTGAGTACTGCTTGGAAGAACCACATTTTGAATCATTTTCTGAAAGCTAGTAGGTCTGGGCTTGTCTAATATCTGGCGGAAGAGAGTTCTTTAGGGATGGGACTGAATCTTGGAAGGTAGTCTTTCTGGTGCTTATGAGTATTGACATAGCTAGCCAGGTTTATGACAGCAAGTATAAAGGGTGGGAAGGCGTGTATGAGGCAAGATAGCTTCTGAGGTAAGAGTATAATGTGCTCTTTTGAGGGCCTTGTAGGCTAGAGTTGGATTTTAAATTAGGCACAGAGATTTAGGAGCCAGTAGAGGGTCTTTTTAAATTAGCTTATTTATCATCATTAAGCTGCAGCATTTTGTATGAGTTACAGCTTCTGGTTTAGTTTATAGGTATCCCAATGTAGAGTGAATTACAGTAATCCAATATGAGATCATGCAGGCCTGGTGTTGCGACCGTTGCTGCTCGACGTCCTCACTCTGTCCTCTTTACCTCTGTGGCGACTCCCTCCGGGTCTGATGGACGGCTGGCTGCCGCAGCGACTCCATTCCGCCTCCCTCTGGTGTCCCCGGACCGGCCCGATGCTGCAACTCTGCCATCTTGTCCTGATGCCTAGGATGTGCGCGTGCGCGTCCCGACTCTTGTACCAGCAAGGGCACGAACCTCAGGGGCGTGCCCCTGAGATGACATCATCTGCTTCCAATATTTAAAGGTCTTTGAAAACGCTAACAATCCGAGTTAAGGGGATTTGGATATGGATACGGATTCGTACTCGCTTCGACTATCCAAGCTACTCTGCCTCCTCGGACTTACCAGAGGTACCCGCTCCTCGGGGGCCTCACTCTTTTCTTTATTTTCAGATTACAGCTAGGAACTGGTACTCGGTCCTCGAGGGCCCATGTTCCTGGACACTCTGAAGATTCTCTACTGCCTGGAAGCTATCACTGCTACAAACAATTGTGAGTTACCATCGCTCTCTCAGAGCTTTCCCTGGAACCAGGTACTCACTCCTCGAGGGCCTAATTCTTTCCAGCTCCTGAGCTTACTTGAGACCTTACGTGAGTTCTTTCATCTAGTTCTGTTCATGAACTCTGCCTACTCTGCCTACTCACTTTCTACAGTTTCTCAACAGTTCAGCCATCCTGGGATCATTGTTCCAGTACCTGAAGGGCTACAGCCCTGCCGGGATATCAGCTCACTACTGCCACCTCTGGTGGTTTTTAATAACCTGTTTAATAAAAGAACTAATGTGTGTCTGTCTCCATACTTTAGCCTAGCCGGTGGTCCCTCTCAGGATATCCTTCCGGGGGCGTAGTCATCTGCCATCGGCCCAGGGATCCACCCACAACATATCAGATTCATTACAGATTGCTACTCCTTAGCAAGACGATATCTGAGACACTACAAGATTGCTGACTCCTCCCTCTCCCGGAGCCCGCTATACAGAGCTTTCTCTACAGATTGCTCCTCCTATCTGACTGCTCCTCCCATCAAGCATCAGATTTCCAACAGATTGCTAACTCCGCAGTCTAACCCACAACAGATTGCTAACTCCCTAGCAAAACCTCAACACCTGGATGACTGTGGCAAAGATAGGGTCCTTGAGAAGAGGTTGGAAATGCTGTAGATGGCATAGCAGGAAGAAAACTGCTTCAACTAGGGGAAAAGATATCTTCACATAGTCCATTCCACAGGCATCATCACAAATTAAATAGTTGTAACATTGCACCAATTTCAGCACCTGCAACACTTTCCCTTGAACTTTTTTTTAATAAAACATCCAAACAGAAACCTGGACCTAGTCTTACAGTTAAAGTTAGGATTTGCAAACTAACTGGGCTGCAGTCCCTACTTTATTGAGCTTATAGAAACATAGAAATGATGGCAGAAGAAGACCAACAGGCCCATCCAGTTTGCCCAGCAAGCTCTCACACTTATTTTCCCATACCTTTCTGTTACCCTGACCGCTGAGTTCAGGGCCCTTATTGGTAACTTTTTGATTCCAATTTCCTTCCACCCCTGTCATTGATGCAGAGAGCAGTGTTGGAGCTGTATCAAGTGAAGTATAAGGCTTAATGTTTGAGGGTAGTAACATTCGTATCGATAAGTTACCCCGATGTTTGTATACTCATACTGCTCAGATCAATGCCTTGTTAGATGTTGTCTCATCTTTTCCTCATTCCCCTCCTGCCGCTGAAGCAGAGAGCCACGCTGGATATTCATTCAAGGTGAGGTATCAGGCTTGATTGGTTTAGGGTAGTAACTGCCTCAACAAGCAAGCTACTCCCATGCTTATTTGTTTATCCAGACTGTGCAGTTCATTCCTTGTTGGTTGTTGTCTGAATGTAAATCCTCTTATCTTCATTCCCCCCTGCCGTTGAAGCAGAGATCTACGCTGGATATACATTGAAGTGAAGTATCAGTGTTAATTGGTTTGGGGTAGTAACCGCTGCAACAAGCAAGCTACTCCCACGCTTATTTGTTTACACAGACTGTTGTTGGTTGTTGCCTGAATGCAAATCCTCTTTTCCACATTTCCTCTTGCCGTTGAAGCATAGAGCAATGTTGGAGTCGCATTAACCATGTGAACATTTATTGAATAAGGGTATTAATCACTAGGTAATAGCCATCATTCCCGCAAGCCACCCCCATGCCTCTTCTCTTCATTCCCATCCTCTAGGCTTTATGATCCTCTAGGCTTTATGGATTCACAGTGTTTATCTCACGCCCCTTTGAAATCCTTCACAGTTTTGGTCTTCACCACTTCCTCCAGAAGGGCGTTCCAGGCATCTACCACCCTTTCTGTGAAGAAATACTTCCTTACATTGGTTCTGAGTCTTCCTCCCTGGAGTTTTAAATCGTGACCCCTGGGTTCTGCTGATTTTTTCCGTTGACTTTGGATCATTAAAACCTTTCAAGTATCTGAACGTCAGTATCATATCACCCCTGCTCCTCTTTTCCTCCAGGGTATACATATTTAGATTCTTCAATCTCTCTTCATAAGTCATTCGATGAAGACCATCCACCTTTTTGGTCGCCCTTCTCTGGACTGTCTCCATCCTGTCTCTGTCCCTTTGGAGATACGGTCTCCAGAACTGAGCACAGTACTCCAGTTGAGGCCTCACCAAGGACCTGTACAAGGGGATAATCACTTCCTTTACTCGTTATTCCTCTCTCTATGCAGCCCAGCATTCTTCTTGCTTTAGCTATTGCCTTGTCACATTGTTTTACCGACTTCAGATCGTTAGACACTATCACCCCAAGGTCTCTCTCCTGCTCCGTGCACATCAGCCCTTCACCCCCCATCGAATACATTTCTTTCGGATTTCCACACCCCATATGCATGACTCTGCACTTCTTGGCATTGAATCTCAGCTGCCATATCTTCGACCAGTCTTCCAGCTTCCTTAAATTCCAGGTCTGCTTCTAGTTTTGGAATTCCTTCTCTAAATCACTTGATTGAGACTCCCATATGATGATGGAGCTTTATTATTCAGTCGTTCTCATGTTCCTCCTAGTGATGTTTTTTTTGTTGGTCCTGAAGACCCCAAGGGCTGGCAGCTCCCTTAATGTTATCAGGCATGGGAACAAAGAATTAAATCTTTTCTTGCTCTCACTGCAACTGTCAATCTCTCTCTCTCTCTCTCAGGTATGCTGTATACTGCAGCTCTCCTTACTAGGGATCTAAATTGCTTATACTTAATATATCTCACACTGACCTCATCAGAACTTAAAGACACTGGACCTCACTGTCTTTTGGAGCCTCTAGTTACCTTTTTGTGACAGTGCTATATCTGAGATATTAAAAATTCCTGCAATATCTCTTCCACCAATCTACAGGATGTTCTATCTCCTATATCTAAAAGAAGAGTCTGGAACAAGACCATGCAAGGACTTCTCAGCTTTCCTTTGATAGCTTTGAGCTGACTTTAGTATTAGGGAATTTTGAAGAAGTTCAGAATTTTCCTGACACATTATTAGTGAATTTTATGTTAGAATCTGTCTAGGATTAGATCTTCAGGCTACTTTTTTTTAGAAATCATGAGTTTCTTTTCTTTAATTTGATAGTTCAGATTTTCCCTGATGCAGCTAAAACTGCTCATTGGAAAAGGTGGTTATTACTTTGTTGAGGCCCAAAGTGTTACATCTTGGGGCCTCATACCTAGTAACATTTCTTGACAAATATGTAAGATATGGTAAAAAACACCAGAGAGACTCTGAGGTGGCACACATAGTAGTCGACTATTTATATCACTATAGGAGGGCCAGCTAGTAACTCAAGGTGAGGTTTTGGTGGTGGTGTAAGGTTTTCGGGCCAGTTTTACATACACAATGAGTCATACGAACAGCACAGTACACATCAGTGAAGATTTGACTTGATTTTGAGTGAGGAAAGTCACACAAAGATGAGGATCTACAGTGTTCTCTCACCCTAGCTTGATGCACTCTCTACCAGGTTACTATCATAAAAAATAAAATCATTGATCTAGCAACACTTCATGAAGAACAATATTCTGTGTTTTGGTTTCTCCTGCTTGCTCTTCCCCACCCACTCAACAACTACTTTGCTGCCAAAAGTTTTCGAAAGCCAATTGTACTCTTTTTTTTTTTTTGTGTAAATCATTTTTATTAGTATTGCGAGCAGGGTCTTACAACCTTGACATGAAAGCTCATATAACATCAGTGTCCAAAAACATCCAAAACAGTGAAATACTGGTAACAAGTAACAAAGAACAAAGAACTGGCAATATTATCAAAGAAAGCACCATGTGCGTGTTACAGAAGGAGGTAAAACCCCCCTCCATTTTCTTTCCGTCCCAAACAACCTCAAACCCCTCCCCCCCTCCCTCCCCTACCGGTACAGACCTGTTAAATGTTCATGCACAGTGCATACTCATTACATACATTTCACACAATACTCCTCTAAACAATATACACGGGTTAGACATATTGGGCCACACATATTGATTGAGCATAATACATTCAGTTAACCCTGTGTCAGCATCAGGCACATAACCCCTTAAGGCTCCTATTCTCATGTCCTACGATTCTGTATGGAAATTGCCACTTTTTAGCCTGGCAAAAGGTTTCTCTCGCCCTCGGGAAGCCAAGAAATATAGTCAGCCCAGATTTCCTTAGTAGCTTTAAGTTTTAACACAGATATTTGCCGTGCAGTGAGCAGTTCCATATGCAGAAGCCATAACATCTTCTTCCTCCAGACTGGTATATACTGCGGTCTGTGATCAGTCCACTGCGCCAAAATCGCAGTTTTCGCCATCAGTATGAATTTTCCTAATAAAACCACTTGGCACTTCGTCAACTCTCGTCCTGGGCGTTCAGGCACTCCAAGGAGCCACCTCCCCGGGTCCAGAGGCGGAGTCCAGTTCCATAACCTTACAATGAGGCGTTGTAGAAAGAGCCAAAGCGACTGCACCACCGGGCACGTCCAGAACCCATGATAAAGATTAGGAGAGGGGTCACCACAACGTAGACACCGGTTGCTAGAGACTATCCCCATATGGAAGGCCTGGGCTTGAGAGTAGTAGGCTTGGTGCAAAAATCTATACAGTTTTTCCCTCAAAGGCACATTTTCAACCGTTGCCGGGATTTGTAGAAAACAATCTCGTATGTCCGAAACCAAGATGGCATTGGGAAGAATTGAGTTCCATTTCGCGGCAACAGACGACAAACCTTGGTGTTCAACAAGATCCTGCAGAGCGGCGTAGTATTGTGAGCAAGTAGAACGTTTACCATCCTCTCCCGCAAGCAACTTGCCCAATTTTGCATACTGTATAAAGTTAGGGTGAAACTGCAGTTCGTTTAGGAGAAAGTGCCGTAATTGCAGGTAGCCATAAAAACCTTCCTTGGCAAGATGATACCGCTCCTGCAGTTCCTGGAAGCTGTAAAGCTGAAAATGGGTAGTGTCAGCCTTTATGACTTGCCACATGCATCGGAGGCCCAAGGTCGCCCATTGTTTAAAGAGAGGCTGAGTCATGCCCGGCACAAAACGGGGGTAACCTCGAATGGGTAGATAAGCCGTGGAGCTAACATCAAGCTGGAGCTTTTTACATAGAGATCTCCATTGTGATCGTAGAGGTTGGATAACCACGCTCTGAGCAATATAAACCGGAAGTTCTCGACTGTCCATATGCAAGACGGCTCCAGGAGCATAAGGGGCCAACCAGTTGTTATACAAGTCCATGGGAGAATGAAAATTCGTATCCAGAATCCAATCCCGCACATGTTGCAATAAACTCGCCTGGTTGTAGCTTTCCAAATCTGGGCAATGGAGGCCCCCCTCCTGTTTGGGCAGCATAAGTATGTTAAGTGAAATACGAGCTCTTTTACCGTTCCATAAGTAGCGCCTCAGGCTCTTACGAACATCCAAGATATCCTTCTTTTTAAGCCACACAGGGAGCATTCGGAAAAGATATAACCATTTGGAGATTTCCATCATTTTCAACAGATATATCTTCCCCGAGAGCGAGAAAGGAAGTCCTCGCCAACTCTCTAGGCGGGAGAGCAGTTTTTGTTTTAAGGGCCCAATATTTAAGTCATAGAGTTGATGCGGCTTAGCTGGTATAAAGACACCCAAATACTTAAGAGCATGATGAACCCACCTCAGAGGGAAGGGACCCGGCCAGGAAGCCCGCAACGTCCCCAACACATCCAGCGCCTCAGACTTGTCAATGTTTATCTTTAGCCCGGCGAACTGCCCAAAAGATGACTGGATCTGTAATACCTGTGGTAGCGATACAACTGGATCAGTTAAAAAAACTAGCATGTCATCGGCAAAGGCAGCTACCTTGAAGTGGCTCTGTTTATAAACGAGCCCCTGAATGCCCTGAGATTCAGCAATTTTCCTTAATAAAGGGTCCAAAATGAGAATGTACAAAATAGGGGATAGGGGGCAGCCCTGACGGACTCCCCTCTGAAGTGGGATCGCTTGGGAAGTTACATCATTAGCTCTTATATACGAAACTGGAGACTGGTAAAGAAGGGAAATGGCATCAATAAAAGGCACAGGGAACCCAAAACGGTGTAATACAGAGAACATATAGTCCCAGGATACCCGATCAAAAGCTTTTTCTGAATCGAATCCCACAGCTAGGGCTGCAATATTGGAAGCATGGGCCATTTCTATCGCAGAAATTAACCTGAGGACATGCGCTCCCGCATTCCTGCCATGTACGAACCCCGCTTGATAAGGGGAGATAATTGCCTGTAATACGGAAGTCATGCGTCCCGCAAGAATCCGTGCATAAAGCTTGAGATCGCAATTTAGTAAGGAGATAGGGCGGTAAGAGGCCGCCTGACATGGGTCCTTCCCCGGCTTGGGCAACACTACAATATGAGCATCCGTGAAATGCGCAGGGAAACTACAGCCTGCCCGCGCACTATTGAAGAAGGCCGTCAGCGGACCTAGTATACAAGAGTTTAGAATTTTATAATATTCTGCAGGCAGACCATCCGGCCCCGGGGATTTATGTGATTTGCTAGTATGTATAACCCCCCTAAGTTCGCCTTCTGTGATGGGCCGACTAAGAAAGGCTTGCTGCTCTGCGGGCACCTGGGGTAACGTTAATCCCTTGAAAAACTCTGCCTCTTCCAGTCTCCCCCCAGGCCTGTCCTCCTTATAAAGGTCCGCATAGAATTGGCGAAGGACTTCACATATCTCGGGACTCGTGGTGACCGGAGTGCCCTTTTGCGTTTTCAAACAGCCTATAAATGCTTTCTTCCGCTTAATAGCCACCAGGCGTGCCAATAATTTCCCAGATTTGTCCCCATGCCTAAAAAATTTATGTTCTAAGGATTTTAAAGATCTTTGGGCTCTCAAATGGATGTGTGCATTCAGCGCCGTCAGGCACGCCCCGTAAGCCTCTCTATGGGGAGAAGTAGGGGACTCAGCCAGATCTTTCTTAGCGCGGGAAAGCTGAGCTTCTAATTCGAGAATATCAGCATCAAGCTTTTTCCGTTTCGCAATTGAATAAGCAATTATTTCCCCCCTTAGGACCACCTTGCTCGTTTCCCAAAACAAAGTAGGGTCCCCCAGGTGCTGACTATTATTATCAGTATATTCCTCCCATTTCTGCCTCAATACCTGATGGAAGGTCTTATCCTCAGTTAAATTTCCCGGAAAGCGCCAAAGTCTCTGACTCTGCCTGGGCCCAGGGAGCCAAAAATCCACCCAGATGGGGGCATGGTCTGCCACCACTATGTCTTCTATCTCAGCCCTTGCCACCCGGGCAAAGAGGGTAGCCTGGATTAGAATGTAGTCAATCCTGGAAAGTGTACCATGAGCCTTCGACACATGGGTATATTCCCTTACCTCAGGGTGCAGCACCCGCCACACATCCAACAGCCCCAAGGACTTACAATAAGTAGGGACCCCCGCCTCCGATGCCACCCCAGGGCGGACTGATAATTGGGATTTGTCCAGGGCAGGGTCAAGGACACTATTAAAATCCCCGGCCAGAAAGAGGTCCCCCTTCATATGAGTCAAAAGGACCGTAGTGAGCCTATTAACAAAGGCAGAGTCGGGTTTGTTAGGAGCATATAAATTGCATATGGTAATAAGTTGCCCCGCTAGCTTGCCAATAAGGATAACATATCTTCCTGCATCATCCGCAAGTTCTTGCAAAAGGGTAAAAGGAGTGTTTTTATGTATTAGGATCGCAACACCACCCTTCTTCCCCTGAGCAGTGGAGAAATGACAGGCTGTAGCCCACTCCCTACACAACTTCGCACTCTCCTCGGGGCTTTGATGCGTTTCCTGGAGACACGCAATATTAACGTGCAAACGCTGTAAGTGTTGGAACACCTTCTTCCTCTTAATGGGGGATCCCAGCCCGTTTACGTTCCAGGAAATTAAGCGGTATTTATTCCCCATCTATCCCGGGACCACAGGAAAGTGCGATGGACAAAAATAAGGGAAGGAAAATAGACAGAGAGCAGGCCCCCAGCCTAGCCCGCCCTCAAGCCAAAACAGCCGCCGTGTCAACATACGGGCCCCCAGTGCCCCTGGCATTCCCAGGAAGTATGACAGACGAAACAAGTAACCCAGTGCAATTAACAGAGTCCAAAACCGTACCAGTAGGATCCCCCCTCCCTCCCGTTCCCCTTTACCCCATAAGCAACCCAACAAATGATCAGGACTCATAAGGTCCCACACGGAGGTCAGATTTGTGTGTGATCAGGAGGCTCAGCGCCCCCACCCGCCACCCTTAAAGAACAGGTAGGCTGCTAGACACAAGAAACAGAATCATAACATCCTAGCCAGAACCGCTACTTATTTAGTGAGTCCAGATACCGTTGCGCCTCTTCTGCCGTCTCAAATGCAGTCCATGTGCCGCCATGATTTATCCGTAATTTTGCCGGAAATTGTACCGAGAAACGAATGTTCTGGTCAATGAGCTTACTACAGATCGGGCCATAAGCTCGCCTCATAGCTGCCACCTTAACGGAGTAATCCGGCGCCAAACGAATTTCAGCCCCCTGGAAGCTCAGTGCGGTCTTTTTCCGGGCTGCCTGTAGAATCAAATGCTTATGATGAAAATTTAGAATTTTGGCTATCACCGTGCGTGGGCGGTTCATACCCTCTCTCCTCGCCCCGATGCGATGTATTCTTTCTATCTCTAGAGTGTCCTGTATGTCGGATAGCCCCAGCACCTCCGGCAGCCATTGTAAGATAGCGGGCCGAAGGAGGTGATCTTCTAGTGTCTCAGGAATTCCAATGAAACGGATATTGGACCTCCTAGCCCGGTTTTCCAGGTCCTCCAATTTTTCATCCTGTGCCTGCACTGTTTTCTCCAGGCTGGCCACCTTCCCCTGTAAGGCAGTAACGCCATCTTCTACATTAGATGTTCTCTCTTCAACTTGGGCTAAACGCGGAGTATACTCCCGGAGGGCCTCTTGTAAGGAAGACAGTTGCGCTGATATCCCCTCTAATTTGGTATCTAGCACCGCACTTACTGCCTCTTTTATCTCCGCCGTCATCGGGTGCACAGAAAGCCCCGGTCGCTCCTGCCCTCCATTTCGCGCGTCAGGAGATGCGGCCGCCATTTTGGCCTCCACGCCTCGGGGTTTTTCCTTGTCCTTTTTTGCTAATTTCGGAGGCATCACAGAAGGCGATTTGGACATAAACGAAGTTATCGACATATGCGGTTCAAGAAAAAGAAAAGTTGAGTATCTTAGCAGGGCTCTAGCTAGCGGATGGTGGCGGGTAGGGGATGAGCCGCCCGGAGCGAGAGCTGGTGCGTCCGGTCTCGCTCACCACATCACGTGACCTCTCGCCAATTGTACTCTTAAGTAATAAATGACGTTCAAAGGGATAGCTAGAAGGAAGGATTCCCTCATTGAGTGGATTGAGATGGATGATGTGACTTATTCCGTTGGGCTTTTGTGAACCATTCGTGGAACAGTGATTGTATTTATTTTACAGCAGCATACATCTAACAGTATAGAAATGATTAGTAAGAGTCATTTTGTAACCAATTGCATTTGGCTAAATGTGATATGCAGAATTCATTAGTGGAATAAAAAATAAATAAGAAAAGTCTTATGGTGACTTCTTCTCAGTTTAAGGAACAGATTGAGTAGACAAACTGTCCTTTCCTGCCAACATCTTCTGTGTTTCTATTGTGACAACTCTTTGGGATTATCACAATATGGCGCTAGTCTTGAATCCTGTGAGCTAGGACAGGAAAGGTAGGGGAGGGCGAGGTGTACCCTTCAGAACAGCTCTTCCACTGAGCTTGCTGGAATGGCCAGCCCCCTGCTGCTTATAAAAGTAGTGCGCAGCATTTCACAGTGTAGCATTTTGATTAGAGGAGAGAGTAGGAGTGTTTTTCTTGAGCTGTTCCCCTGCTTGGGTACGGGGTTTCATAGCCTGGGTCAATAATTTAGTGGAAAAGGGATCAGTGCCTACCTTGCTGCTGGTTCCATATTTTGATTGAGGCTTTGTATGTTTTTTGCCTTTTTGAGAATTCCTTTTTTGAGAGTGCTGGTACCCCTGGCTGGAGGAATTAAGGATATCCCAACAGTTAGGTTAGATCAGGAGTTATGGAAAATTCCAAATGGTGACCCGCTGCAGAGGAGTTCCTCATTTATGCCCTTTTTGCGAAGATTTTTTCTGAGTTCCCAGGAAGAGATTTTTGGCCACCCTTCATGCCTGACAAGGGAACATCTTTAGAGAGCTGCTGTGTTCCCTGCTACTGGATTTTCCTAAGAAAAATCCCTTTGAGACAACTGAAGAGGAGAACTGTGAGTAAGACCTATAATTCTATTCTGAGGACATCCAACCAGAGTCTTCATCTTGGGAAGGAGATACACTTTAGGGAGACTTTGCAAAGAGTGCAATCTATTTTGCCATATTATTTTTGGAAGGGGTTTTCCATCCCAGCTAAGGATGACCTGCCCAACTGGGAACCTTACTTAGCCAAACCATGGAGGTTGAGAGTTTCCCTGTGCAGTACTGAGAGATGTTTGCATCGATAAATTGGAGAACTGTAAATTTCATCTTTGCAAGTCAAGAAATTGTCACTCAAATTTTTGATGGCCTGCGGGCACAAATACCGGGGGATACACGCGGGGCTGGGCCCTGTACGCGCTGAGTGCATTTTAGAAAAGGTCCAACCTCGCGTGTATCTCCCAGTATGTGCAGAAGTGCGGGGCCAGCGAAAAGGGGCGGGGACCGACTGGGACAGTGGCCATTAGGCCCTGTCCCGCGGAAACGTGTGCCCACAGCCAGCCGGCATGTGGTACTTACTTCTCCGATGAAGAGGAAGTAAGTACTGAAACAAAAAAAAATAGGGTAGATAGAGATATTTAGAGGTCAGGGAGGAGTGGGGAAAAGGGAGGAAGGGTAGGTAGAGGGATAGGAAAGTTCACTCCCAGTCCACTCCTTAATTGGAGCAGACTGGGAGGGAAATGGACAAAAGCCCGATCGTGTCGCCACTCGTACTTTACAAAAGTCCTCATCTCGCATGCTTGAGTCATGACCCGCTTGCACATGCATGCACCGATTTATTTTTGGACACTCAACCTGAGCTTTTTGTGGCACTCACATCCTTAAAAGTTGAAAGAGACCTGTTATTCCCCCCCCCCCCCACCCCCCAAGGCAATATATTAAGAGTTACCCCAGACATTTGGGCCTTGGAGGATTAGTCATCCCACCTCCATGTTGGAAAAACCCTGTCCAGGGACCCTTTGACTGTGTCAGAGTGGGAGAAAGTTAAAAGATTAGCCCTGGAACTCTCATGTGCCCCAGCCCTCCTGGTCCATAAGCCGGAGAAGGGGATATACTATGTTCTAGTAAGGAGCGAAGTATTTCAGAATCTTCTCCAGAGCTGCTACTGTTGTAGGAGCAGTTAGATGTCCCTACCCTTTAGATGTGTAGGTGGTATTTTAGCAACATTCCCAGTCTCAAGCAACTGGAGTCTAAGCCAGGAATCGAATTTTGGAGGCTTATGTACTAACTTGTTACATTTATTTGCAAGAAGGGCAATATGTGAAAATGCCTTGAAATGCGAAAAAACTGTGCAATTTGGGTGTTTTTCTTATGTTTTTCCGTGCACCACCCCCTCTTGCAAACATTTTCTCAGTGCTCGGCCATACTCCATAGCAAATGTTTTTTGCATAGTGCACTACATGTGAAAGTTTTATCTAATTTCATAAGTAATGAGCTGCTGTGATGCAAAAATGTGCAAAGCAGCTCATTATTTATGAAGTTCTAGAAAAAACTGTGCAAAAAATGTCTTCACGCACAGGTTTTCGCAACTACACTTCAAAGAGTTATCATTTTTCTCCTGGTCATCACGGTAGCAGATTTCCATGCAAACGTTTGCTGCCCAGCTCATTTCCATAGGTAGCAAACTTTCGTACAGAGAGAGCACTAACCCTTGGGAAATCCAACAGCTTAGTACATCAGCATCCGTCTCTCCTACTTGGCAGGATGGATCACCTAAGCTTTTGGATAGCCTCATAATCTTGGGGTTTAGGGGACCATATCAGCAAACAGGTAGGATGCTCTTGCACTCCTGTTTGCAATTATGCAAGAGGCATCGAATTAAACTCTGTATGTTTGATGCTAAGTGAATATGCACATATGGTCTGGGTCATAATTGAGCAAGTCTACTTCAACATCAGGTTCATTTCAGAACAGAGCAGTTCAGTTTCTTTCTTTCTTTCTCCCCTAAGGCCATTAGATCTTCAGTTCAAGCACACAGCATGACGACAACAAAGGGTTAATGTGGTTTCTGGTGGGGACCCGGGGACCCTGTAATTTCACTGTTCTTTCTAGTAGAAACATGATCTGCTTTGTGCAATAGCTTGAGGGCCTCCTTAACAATCTTTTTATTGTCGCTGCATGCAGTTATCAGCTTTTCAGAAGCTCCGCATTCAAGTCAAGAAGAAGGTAATCCAAAAATGTTTTTAATAACAGGAAATATTTGCCATTTCACCCGTAATACAAAAGAATTCATGTTTACTGGATTGCTGGGTCATACATCTGGTTTCAGGTTCCCGGGGTCAGAATTCTGAGGCTGTCACATCCTTTGCCTTTACAATTCTTTTCAGTTTTGTCTATTCAAAACCAACCTTTCTCTGCATTCCCCACAGACACTGGCTGACTTTCTGGAGGGTTAAAGGAAGGCAGAGATTTTTTTTTTGAAAGCATAATTATCGTGTTTCTGGACAGGAAAATTGGAGCATTATTGCTAAGCTGAAGAGGCAGAAAATGTGAGATTGGGTAATTCTTTGTAAGGTCCAAATGCTTTGAATTGTGGAATTGTGCAAGAGCTCGTCTGTTACTACTCCCACTGCGTTCAGTGGATTTTGTTTCCTTGAAAAAGGGAATCCTCATGAAGATAAGAATTCCAGTAAATCAGATGTTTCTTTTCTTGTATACCTGGCATATTATAGTACCTGACTTGGACACAGTGAGAATCTCTGGATTTTGTGTTTGGAAGCTATTAAGACATTTGGCACCTAACCACTAAAAATATTGACTTTAAAAGTTAATGCTCATAATATCCTGAATGTCTAGCAGAAGACTCGATGAAAAGCTGATGTGACGAGAAGGGTGAAGCGAAAGAGGAGTCATCTGGAGTGTTTGAGCAAGATTCAGATTTTGTACTTTAGAGCTCTGTTTCATATTAGCAAAATACATGTTTTAAGTGCAGTATTTTAGGAAGATTTTTGTAAAATTTATTTTTGCATTACCTATATAACTTTAAGGGCATGCACGTGTTCTTTTGGATGATGGGATTTTGTGCAAATTGTTGTAAGGTTTCATTCCATTCATTGTTTGCCTATTTTTCAGGGGTTTTGCTTCAGAGAACACTGAAACCAGACAGAATGCCTGTTAGTTAAAAAAAAAAAATTACTAGTCACTAAGAACCACTACCCATACACAGATATAATTAAAAAATAGAGACCTTCATCTACTTAGATCATAGTTCAGGAGCATTGCACCAATATTATTTATAATACTGCCTCCTGTAACATGCTTACAAAAGCTGTAATCATAGGTCTCAATATCTAACAGTCTCAATTTTTTCCAAATATTTCCAAATATTATATATATAAAGATTCACTTATCTTCAAATTGTCCTATGAAATACTGCATCCAGCGTCTCACTTCAAACCCAAGATAGAGCGTTAAATGCTGCTTAATGTATGACATCGGCCATGTTTCAACATCTTTATCAGGGGCTTAAATATTACCAAATTCTCCCCAGTAAAGCTGCAAAATACATGATTTAATCAATTTTTTGTTGAGAAAAAGACCACAGAAATCTTTATTCTAGAGTTTGGGGGTCAGTTTTACATGCCCAATCAGAGGTACGAACAGCACAGTACAGATCAGTGAAGATTTGATGTGATTTGGAGCCTTAATGAGGAGTCTCTTTCTCTCTCTCTCTCTCTCACTTTGCAGACAGGGTGCGATAAATATAACGCAAAAATTACCCTAACCACACCCTTTTTTATCACAGGCATTATTCATGCAAAATGTATGGGAAAATGATGAACTAAGATATACTTTGTGGTAGTTTCTGATGGGCAAACTCTTAGCAAATCAGATTTCATGAAAGGGAAGCACAAATCAGTCAGAAAAGGAAGCTTCAAAATTATGACTACCAATCATAATACACCATTGTAAAGCCATTTTAATATGATGGAACATCAGATTAGAGTGTACCAAGTTATAATTCATGCCATTTGTTTGGATTGAATCCATCAAAAAAGTCCAATGTTTTTTTTTTTAATTCAAAATAGCTTGCATGTCTCCTCCATGTTGACAATAAATAGCAGTGTTAATTACACTCCACCGAAGTGATGTAAAAGATTGACCAAGTGTTATACAATGATTTATTATTGGGGCCTGTCTTGATGATTTTTAATTAGCTGTGGTGTTCCTGTAACCTAGTTTTGACCGATCTCTTGGTCCTTCCAACATATAAAAGGGGGCATTCACACTGAATCATGTAAATAACATTTTTGGAGTTACAATCGGTATGTTTTAAGTTTGATTTCAAATTCAGTAACAGGATGAATCCATGCATCACCTGCATTTTGATAGCATATAATTCACAATGATGATATGGGAAATGCCCCTGTTGTTTGGGGGTTTCTTCTACCTCACTCAAATATGGCAATGCAGCTTTAACTGTTATCTCAAGCTAAGTCCCTGTGTATAGGCAATCAAAGAAAAATCAGAATAGACTGAGTGTAAAGCAAGTAAATGCCAGAACTGCCTAATATTTTTGGCTACCAAATGAGATTTATTGTAATATTGTAAAACACCAGTTGATCTTGTTTCATCTTAAAACTATAACAATGCACTTCTGTCAGAATAGAGGGTTGTTTTGTACATTTTTTTTAACTGCTGATAAAGAATGCCCCTGTTCAAGAAATCGGTATTACTTGTACTTAAAATTCTTTAATACTAGAGCAGATTCTTTTAATCCTAAAGAACTGCTTGACAGGTAAGCCAGACTTATAGGCCTATGGCTGACAGCTATGATATTTAAGTAAATTATTCCTGTCAGTTTCTTTTTGAAAAATCTTGGTGACTAGATCTCCATTCAGCTTTATTATTTCTATGTCCAGAAATAACATTTCAGAACAATCAAAAAATAATGTAATTGTAGGCAAGAATCACATGTATTTAGCCAACGATGGAACTCTTTCAATTCAGAGATTGATGACTCCCAAATTATAAAAGAAAATCTATATAGCAGACTCACATGGACTTCTTTGATTCATTTACAACTCTCCATATTTTTCTTTCTTCAAAGTTTTTCATAAGTAAATTCGCTATTGACTGTTACATTTTCCGGCTTGCAGGATGTCCCTGCAAGCTGATGCACTCACCCCTGAATGCCACAACAGCAGGCCTTACTTGCACGGCATGGACACTGCCATCCTCACACCGGCCCTGCTCTCCTTAGGTGTACGTGTGCGCTGGCTGCCCAGACTTAAAGAGCCCACGGTCGGAAACAAGCCGCAGCACCCTTGGATGTTGTCATAGGCTTCAGCACTTTAAAGTGCCTTTCAGACATCCAGACCTCGCCTCAGCAATGGGTTTCCTGCATTCCCTGCAGTGCATGTTGCCAGTGTTCCTGTCCCTTGTTCCTTCTTCCAGCCTTATCTTGCCTCATCGAGCATTGCCTTGCCTCGTCCAGCCTTGCTTCGGTTTGCTGCTTCAGACCTGATCTCTAGCCTGGACCTGACTACTCTTGTTCGCTGCCTGCCCCAAACTTGGCGCTCCCCTGACTTCTATAAGCCTGCTGTCTACCTTGTCTTTGGTGTGTCTCTGGACTCTAGCCACCACCGCTGCCCTAGGGACCACCTAAGTCCTGTCGGCCTTCAGGATCCAAGGGCCCAACATGCAGAGGAGTTAGCTGGTAAAGTTGAAGCTCCAGATTGTCCCACTGCAGAACGTATTCACCAGCTGCCGGCATGGACCTTGGGGGCTCGCCATCGAGGCTGCATCAACTGAGCTGCAGCACTAAGAGCTTACATACCCCCATATCAGTTACAACGGTGCTGCTGGAGATCCCATTCCTATGCCATGGATTTGAAGAAAACATTTAGTATTAAATAAGAAATAATTATTCATGAGTATTAAATCAGCAATGGTTAACAAAAATGAGACAAGATCCTTTGCTGACATTAGGGATGTGAAAACACTTTCCGAAACTTGCAAGGCCACTGTTTTGAGACACATTACTGTAAAGTGAAACCACATCCATGGATACTAATACCACATTTTCAGATACTGTGGTTAAGTGATCTAATTTAACTAGCATTTATTTAGTGTCCTGAATATAGGATTTCATTTGAGAGATGAAATGTTAAAAAGAAGTCCAAAAATGTAGCCAATGGTTCAAATATAGATCTATTACTATAGACCCAACTGGTTGGTTGGCCCCCAGGACAGGGGTGGGGACCACTGCTATAGACTATGGGTCTAGCTAGTGGATTCTGCAATGACTTATGGACTTTTGAGACACCACATAATATCAAAATTCTAGGATGTTTAATTATTAAAAAAATTGCCTCTTTATTGGTCAAAAACTTATTTTCGTTAATTAGATGACTAATCCTATCTTGCAATTCCAAACACTGAGTTATGCTTCATTTAACACTCTATCTTGGGTTTGAAGTGAAACGCTGGAAACAATTTTTCATAGAAGAATTTGAAGGTAAGTAAATTTTTATATGCTCTAAAGGGCGGATTTTCAGAAGGCCATGTTAGTGTTCATGGTAGTTGTGGGTGGATCCTTGGGCCGGTGGCAGATGACCACGCCCCCGGGGGAAGATCCCGAGAGGGACCACCGGTCAGGCTCAGAGTATGGAGACAGACATTCACTAGTTCTTTTATTAAACAGTATATTGAACCACCAGAGGTGGTAGTAGTGAGCTGGAAGTGCCCGGCTGGGCTGTAGTCCCTCAGATACTGGACTAGCGATCCTGGATAACTGAGCTGTAGAGAAACTGAATATAGTGAGTAGGCGGGGTATGCAGAGTTCAGGAACAGAATCTTGATGGTAAGACTCACACTGTAGTCTCTTAGAAGCAGCCCAGGAGCTGGAAGGAATTAGGCCCTCGAGGAGCGAGTACCTGGTTCCAGGGAAAGCTCTGAGAGAGAGATGGTAACTCACTGGTGTTGTAGGCAGCGAAGACTTCCAGGCAGAAGTGGTATTTCAGTAGCAAGTCCGGGAACGAGGGCCCTCGAGGAGCAAGTACCGATTCCAGACTGCGATCTGAAAAGCAAGAGAGAGAGCGAGACCCCCGAGGAGCAGGTACCCCTGGTAAAGTGCGAGGAGGAAGAGTAGCTAGGAGAGTAACCTTGTCCTTGTAATACAACTCCAACTCCTTGCTAACTCAATACGTTAGTGATTTCTGAGACCTTAAATATCCGGAGCGGATGAAGTCACCTCAGGGGGACGCCCCTGAGGTTCACGCCACTGCTGGTACTTGAGTCGGGGCCGCGCCGCGCATGTGCCCTTAGGCTGCTGGGAAACATGGCGGCGTGTAGCATCCAGCTGGTCCGGGGACGCCAGAGGGGAGCGGCAAGAGGACGCTGCGGCAGCCAAACTTCCAACAGGCAAAGAGGGAGTCGCCAAAGAGGTAAGGTGGGCGTAGTGGAGACGTCGGGCAGCGATGGTCGCAACAGGCCATGCATGTAAAATTTGGCCTTTACGCGCGAGGCCGGGCCTAGCACGTGCCGATCATATTTTCAAAAAGGCCCGGCCACCCGCATAAAGGCCGGTACGCACATAAGCGCAGGCCTTTCTGAAAGGGGCAGGCTGGGGGTGTGTTTTCTGGGTGGGCCGGTCTGGGGGCAGGGTGGGGCTAGAAGCACCCGGTACAGTGGCCATTTGGCGCTGTGCCGGGGGATTGCGTGCCGGCAGGAGCAAAAGGTTATTTTAAAAAAAATTAGGGGCAGTTAGCATAGGGATAGGGGGTAGTTAGGATAGGGTTAGGGGGAGGACAGGATAGGGGAAGAGTAGTTAAGGTAGGGGATTGGGAAGTTTCCTCTCAGTCTGCTCCTTAATTGGAGGGAACTGGGGAAGGCCCGATGCGTCGCCGCGCTTATTTGCAAATTTATATCCCCCCCTTGTGCGTGCATGTTATGAAATTGTCCGTCCATGTATGCACTCCGGGTAGCGCGCGCACATGGACGCGCACGTGTATGTTTTAAAAATCTACCCCTAAATATATGAATGTCTCTATTTTTTAATTCTATAGTGACTGGCATTTTATATTATTACTAAGTTTGAGGTTATTTTAATATTTTGAGTTAAAACAAAATTAAGTAAGTTTCTATATTATATGCTTCGCCCAAATTCATTCATGCATTAATTCAGAAAATGTGTGCTGAGATGACCTAGATTTGATTCCCAGGCCAGGAATTGTTCCACAAGCAACCCAGGGCTGGGGATGCTTCAGAATCAGCATTCACACACCTGGGGATGGAAAGTCTCTGCCATCATTCAACAGTGACACCTAGAGATCAGTTTCAGGGCCCATACTTTCATGCTACAGAAGCTGTTGCAATTCATGGTCTCTGGCTGAGAATTTACAACAGGAACCACCCCTGTGGTTCCCCTTGTAAAGTAACTGTACATATTTAATCCTCTATGCCACCCCATCCCTCTCTCCATCTTCTCTAACTCACATGTTTAATGTTATTTCTCTAAGTTACTATGTAAATTAACCTTTCAAAGTTAATATGTAAATTTATCTTCCTAAATTATTATTTAAGTTACAATGTTACAATGTAAAATAAGCAGCTTCTGCCTTATTTCTGTTCAGTTTCCATGTAAACCGATGTGATATCTCAATTGAATGTCGGTATATAAAAACAAACAAACAAATAAATAATAAATAAATTGTTGTGGCAAATGCTTTGCTAAGTGAAGTTGGGCAGGGATAAGGTTGCATAGAGGGAGGAATGGCCAGCAGAAAAAAGGAGGCGATATTGCCCCTGTATAAGTATTTGGTGAGATCTCATTTGGAATACTGTGGACTATGGGAGCCAACAATTAAAAATGATCGGGTATTCTAAATACAACACAAATTATTTCTCCCTGGACACAGTGAAGGAGTTAGCTCAATATTTGGGAAAGATTTAAAATATATGTATTTATTTATTTATTTAGAAACTTTTATATACCGGTATTAGTAGTGGACATCATACCGGTTTACATCTGAACAATTAGATATGGAAAAAACATGTCAACAGGGAAAGATGAACTGGGAAGAGGGGTAACAAAGAGCTAGGAAAAATAGATTAACAACGCAACTTGATCCTTAACATAAGGATAACATTTATTTTATTTATTTATTTAACAGTTTTATATACCGACCTTCATAGTAAATAACCATATCAGATCGGTTTACATTTAAACAAGGGGTATAACTGGAGTAACTATTCAAGTGAACGAAGATAACAATAGGTAGGAATAAGTCAAAGTTACAATCAACAGGGGAAGAGAACTTGGAAGCTTGCAACAAGCTGGAAGGAAGATAATGCAGGAAAAAATTATAACGAATTACAACGTATTACCAAAGAGCTTACGGGTTAAAGCTTAAAAAGTGCTTTAACCTGGAAGTTTAACCTAGAAGTTTCGGAGTCCATTGTTCATGAGTATAAATGCCAGACTGGGTTAGATTGAAGGACAACTAGTGAAAGACTGGTGGATCGGGGAAGGCTTGGTGAAAGAGCCAGGTTTTAAGTCTTTTTCTGAAAGTTAAAAGGCATGGCTCTAATCTGAGGTTTGATGGGATGCTATTCCAGATAGATGGGCCTGCTATCGAAAAACATGAGGATAACATAAGGTAGCTTGACCGTGCAACTTAATCCTTAATGTAAGGAAGGCATAACCATAAAGGGGTGACGCAGGGGTTAACTGCTGGGGGAAGATCTAATCTGGATAGGCTTGTCTAAATAATAGAATTTTTAATTTCTTTTTAAATTCGATCACACATGGTTCAAGGCGCAGGTTAGGAGGCAGGGAGTTCCAGAGTGTGGGGCCAGCGATTGAGAGGGCACGGTAACGTGTAGAAGAGAGATGGGCTATTTTAAGAGAAGGCACAAGAAGGGTGCCTTTGTTGGTAGTTCTGGTGGGTCGTGGGTGCCTGGAAGCATTGAACGGCAGAAAGGTGAGAGAGGAGAGATATGACAGAGACATTTAAATACCTCAGTGTGATCAATGCACAGAAGGTGGGTCTCTTTGAACAGAAATGAGACTCTGAAACAAGGAGTCATAGGATGAGGGTGAAAGGGGTTAGATTGAGAAGTAATTTGTTTCTTTACAGAAAGGGTGGTGGATGATGGAATGGCCTCCTAGTGGAGGTGGTGAAGACAAGAATGGTATCAATTCAAGAAAGCATGGGATAAAATACAGGAGATCTCTGAGGAAATGAAAGGAATTGTAGAGCTGAGCAGTTGTATAATTGGGCAGACTAGATAGGTCATATGGTCTTTATTTGCTGTCATATTTCTTTGTTATGATTCTATGATAGTTGCAAATGAGAGCTCAAGGTGCAGTAATTATCTGGAAATATAAAGGAGAAGAATGAAACTGCCCAGTAAAAAAAAAAAGAAAATTATATTTAAGCATTGGCAAGAAAGAGTGTAGTTAGAACTAAGAATTATTCAAAAGTTGTGAGATGAAAGTTGTGGTATTAATACACTTTATATCATTGTGAATTTATCTAGCTATATTTTATAGATTTGAATTATGTGAATAAAATGGTGAGAAAAGTCTGTTCCAGGGATATGGTTACTTGTTAGACAAAAAGATGTATAAACACAAGCACTGGAGTTACTCTGCGGTTCCTGATCTCAGGCGTTTAAAGCTTTTAAAATAACCATGAATGTGAGGGAATGTAGGAGGGGGAGACAGTGTTACAGTGTGGGAGATATGTACTGATCTTAGCCCTTCTTCCATGGGTATGTGGAGAATTATAATAGAGGATATGCACATGAGATGTAGGGATTGATGATTTTCAGTGATAAAATTATTAACCAAGAACAATCTCTTATTCCACGCTCTTGTCATAAGGCTGTGTCCAGGAGGTAGCCAATGCTGCCACAAGAAATCCTTAAGAAAAGTAGTGAATGAAGAGATTGAATGATTGCAGGGAAGGGTTTTTTTTGTTGTTTTTGGCTTTCAAGAAACCTTAGAGACCCCTGACTGATTGCATAACTATATGGCATTTTTCCACCCCCACCCCCCCATGATGTCGCATTGGCTCAGTTTTTGGAGGAAGAGGTTTACATTGCTCTTATTCCCCATGTGTGAACTGGTGATACAGTCACTGTTGACTGACACAGAAGGGAGTTCACATTTAAGGTCAGTCAGATTGGAAATTAGCTAATGAGGGATATTTCCATTTTTTTCTTCCTTTTCTCCTTGCTTTATGAAATGTTTTTTTCTTATCAAATACTAGCTTTTTTGACAATATGATTGCTTAACAAAGCAATACCATTTATTTAAACTACATACATAAGAACAGTGGTATAAAATAATTTAACTCTTATCTTTGCTCTTTGAAATCCTGATATGCAATTTGGCCCTAATTATGCTTGTATGCTGAGTGCAGGTAATGATATGAACTTGTTGCAATTTGTGCAGAAAAATATTTCGATTTGCTGCAAAAGTCAGGCAGCAGTAGGGATGTGCATTTGTTTGAAACAAATGGATAAAATGCAACAAATAAGTCCATTTTTGTTTCATTCTTGGACCTCTAAATGATTGGAGAGGTCCCACAAATTTGAACACACATTTTTTGTTTCAACAGCTAGTAACTATAGCAACCACAACCAAGGTAGTAAAAGCTGGCAAGGAGACCAGGTAAACCATGGTGAAGCTTTTATTTTTTTAATTAACCTATAGTTGCCATTTGGATCAAGTGAACAGACATCGTGCAACTGAAACGTCTGAGCAGTGCAAGAAACTCTCTATTTTATCTGTAACAGTTTGCAGAGGAGGATCTATTTTTGAGAAAATCACTCAGAGTTCAAAAAAAGCTTTTAAAAGTTGGCTTTGGCACTGGTAAAGGGCTGTTTTTTAGCTTGAGAATGGCAGGAGTGAAAGCCAGCTCAAGGCAGAAGAAATTGAAATTTGGAGAATATATGCCACCACTGCTCTCTCTCATGTTTTGGAGCAGAACAAAAAAGGAAGGAGAGCCATCCAAGGTTGGCATTCACAAGGAAGGAGCATGGACAGGAGCAACAGATATGCAAGAACCAACCCTAGCAGAATGTTCCTTCATCTCTAACGTTACTGCTTCTGAGGCAGTGGAATCAGTATTTTAAACAACTGATTCTGAGGAAGACTCTTGTCTGGGATTCCCTGAATCAGAAATTGAAGAAATAGTAAAATATTTGGGCGGTTGAGTTAATTGTTAGCTGGTAGGCTGCCAGCTCTCTTCCATACATCTGCAGCAGCAAATGACTATAGAGGAAATGGGGTGGTGTTTCATATCAGTGTCCCAGGGAAAGAGGCAGGAAACATTGAAATTAATAGTGAGGTCTTTTGGGGAAAAGATTGCCCTGGATGACCAGCCTCAGATCTTGCAATTCATTGGGTTCCAAAAATTGCACTATCCTCTGTTATAGCAGTAATTCCATTAGTTTTATCACCACAGAGGTTAGATTAACTGGCCTGTAGTTCGAAGCCTGCTCCTTACTTCCAATTTTATGAGTAGGAACCATATCTTCTCTTTTTCATTCCTCCGGAACTACTCCAGACTCTAAAGAAGCATTGAAAAGGTCAAACTCTGTTCCATATATAAGTGTCAAAATGTGTAATGAATGAGTATGTTCTGAATATTTTCCTGTCAAGGTAAGCTTGAGAGTAGTTAAAAGTAAAATTAAATTTGATGATCTGAGGTGTTTTAAGTCAATTTTTGTAGTTATCTGAAAGAAGGAAAAGTGTGTGGAAAGGGAAATTTAATGTGGACAAGTGTAAGGTGGTGTATATAGGGAAAAATAACCCTTGCTATAGTTACATGATGTTAGGTTTCATATTAGGAGCTACCACCCAGGAAAAAGATCTAGTCATCATAGTGGATAATACTTTGAAATTGTCAGCTCAGTGTGCTGCAGCAGTCAAAAAAGCAAACGGAATGTTAGGAATTATTAGGAAGGGAATGCTCAATAAAACAGAAAATGTCATAATGCCTCTGTATCGCTCCATGGTGAAGACCGCACCTTGAATACTGTGTACAATTCTGGTTGCCGCATCTCAAAAAAGATATAGTTGCAATTGGAAAGGTACAGAGAACGGCAACTAAAATGATAAAGGGGATGGAACAGCTCCCCTACGAGGAAAGACTGAAGAGGTTAGGGCTGTTCAGCTTGGAGAAGAGATGGCTGAGTGGGGATATGATAGAGGTCTTTAAAATCATGAGAGGTCTTGAACGAGTAGATGTGAATTGGTTATTTACACTTTTGGATAATAGAAGGACTAGGGGGCACTCCATGAAGTTAGCAAGTAGCACATTTAAGACAAATTGGAAAAGATTCTTTTTTACTCAACGCACAATTAAGCTTTGGAATTTATTGCCAGAGGATGTGGTTAGTGCAGTTAATGTAGCTGGGTTGAAAAAAGGTTTGGATAAGTTCTTGGAGGAGAAGTCCATTAACTACTATTAATCAAGTTGACTTAGGGAATGGCCTGGTTTGGCCTCTGTTGGAAACAGGATACTGGGCTTGATGGGCCCTTAGTCTGTCCCAGCATGGCAATTTCTTATGTTTTTATGTTCTTAATAGTCAATTCAGAGTCACAAATAAGTGAAAATGCCAAGAGGCAGATGTCACCTTATGGACTAACCAATTTACTAAGGTATGAGCTTTCATCAGAAGCATGAAGTATTCGTAAAGAAGGTAGGTAAAATATATGGGGATGCAGGCGGTGGGGGAGGGAGTAAGGATACAGAACAAAGAGAAGGTACTGAATTTGGCAGGTGGGTGGGGGGGGGCACTGAGTCTTAATAACATTATAGTTGAGCCTATTGACACCTGTGGTAAGTGTAAAATGACACAATGATCTGAGAACAAAGTTTATAGATAGCTGTAGTGTGCCATGAAGCCATTGTCTCTGTTCAGACCTAGGGTTATGATAAAAAAACCAAAACCAAAACATCATCTTTTGATGATGAATTCCAGTTCAGCACTGGTGTCTCTTTGAAGTTCATTTGTAGGATTATGGCAACCTTAAGGTCAGATAGAGAATGTCCTGGAAGGTTGAAATGTTCTCCTACTGGTTTCTGAATGTTGCGTTTCTAATGTCAGATTTATGTCCATTTATCCTTTTCCTTAATGACTGACCTGTTTGTCCTATGTAGACAGCAGAGACAGTACCTTCTCTTTGTTCCATATCCCCCCTCCCATCAGCCACCAATCTCCATATATTTTACCCACTTCCTATACTATATTTCATTCTTCTGACAAAATGGACTCTAGCATCAAAAGCTCATGCCTCAATAAATTGGTTAGTCTATAAGATACCACCTCTCCTCTTGTCATTTTTGATACACCAGACTACGGGGGTCATTTATCAAATTGCTATAAGGAGTTTTTGCATGCATTAAGGCATTTTAGCATGTGTTAAGCCCCTTTAACGCCTGCGAAAGGACCATAACGCATGGTGCGCGATGCAAATCAGAAAAAAGGAAGGAGTTTGATTTGTGACTGAATGGGCTGGGTTAACAATTTTGCAAAGCTGTATTGCATATTTTAACTACACTTTTTTCATTAGGGTTAAGATGTGCTAAAGCTCAGAGAGAGAGAGAGAGAGAGAGAGAGAGAGAGAGAGAGAGAGACTAGCCTTAATGCCCTCACTCTAGACAGGTATTTCTATCTCTATGGGAAGCCCACCTAGTAACTCGAGGTGAGGTTTAGGTATTAGTGTAGGGGTTCGGGGCCACTTTGACATTCAAAGTGAGACGTATGAACAGCACAGTGCTCTCTTTTGAAGATTTGAGACCTTCGGAGTGAGGAAACTCACCCAAAGATGAGATTTATCAATGTTCTCTCAACCTAGTTTGATGGACTCTCTACATCAAACTAGGTTGAGAGAACATTGCACAGTGAGGGCATTATGGCTAGTCAGTCTCTCTCTCTCTCTCTCTCTCTCTCACACACATAGTTAGGCTGGCTCTCAGGAGCTTTAAAACTGGCATGGGCAAAAACATCACAATGTGCAATAAAGCCCTAACACTAATGAAAAAGGTGTAGTTAAAAACTGTGAGCCTAACTCCTCCTTTTTTTTCCAGATTTGCATCGCACCATGCGTTATGGTGCTATCGCATGTGTTAATGGCGTTTTTGCAAGCATTAAGGGGTTTTCACAAGCAAAAACGCCATAACGCGATTTGATAAATGACCCCCTGTGTTTATTAACAGCTGTCATCACTGAAAAAGAGATAAATTAGTATGCATATGGACAGAACTAAAAGTAGTAATATATACATTTAAATTTAGAAGTAACACAACAAATAGACAAGGAATGAAAAGAAAAAAAGAAATTAGGAAGAGATAAGGAAAATACAGAGCAAGTGTAAAATAGAACACATAGTAAATTGAGAAATAAATACTCAAGATGGAATTAGTTAAGTTATACTTACCTGAGGAAGATAGTTTTACGGAGGTTCCATAAAATCTGAAAGAGATGTAACAAAGAATCATTTCAAAAAATTTAAACAAGTAATTAAAATCAGAATTAAGAGAATTTGGTTATATTTACAATAATTATCTGATATATCACAAGTCTTTGAAACTGATTTCAAAATTTTAAAGCTTTGAATCTTGAAGTATAGGAGTTTTGTGATTACTGAGAAAAAACTTTTGTTAATATATTGAGGTATAAACTTTTGAAGATTGCCTAGTGTATTTAAGATTTAAATGCTGATATATGGTTTGCATTATTGCTAATTTATAGCTTTTAATATTTTATCTATGATGATTCATTTCATCTCATGCCGGCTTCTTTCTCAAAATAAAATTTGATTCTTTTATTAAAGAGTGGTTATTTATATCTCATTGTAAACTCCACCTGAATAACATCTTGTGTACTTTTCACTGAGACAATTTGTAGAAACCCTTTTAGCCTCACCATCATGTAACACTGTGACATCAGCAGTGAGAAGAACCTAGCTCAGGCAGTTTATAATAATAAACTCCAGAAAGCTATTTCTCTAGATCTTCTCTAAATTGCATAAAATTAAATGTTTTCCCTTTCCATCTATAGTACTCAGAAAGTTGTAAGAAGAGAACTCTGTAGCATTTTTATAGCTGCTTGTTTGGAGTCCTAGGAACTCTACATACAACCACTCTACATGCAAGCAGCATCAGGTCATATAGCGTAAACTCATGTCTATTGTATTCTTCCTGGAAGCATGAGTAGTGTTTTGGATAGAATATTCTGTAGTAGAAAGTCTTTGGTTTTCCACCACTCAGAGGTCAATATTTAGTAAAAAAAAAAAATAAAAAAATAAAAAAAATTTGTGCACACAAAAGGTATGAGTAACTTGAGTTTCGTGCACAGACTTTAAATATTGACCTCTAAATATTTTGATTTTTCTTTTGAAAACATATTTACTGAACTGAGATAATATGCAATATATTATTATAGATTGGCCCAGATAAAATCTGTAAACGATGAAAGGAAAATGGGTTTTATAATTTATTTGCATCAGCTCTTTACAAAAATTTGTGAATGTGTAGAGTAACTTGCCTCTCTTGCATTAAATGGAGGTGTTCCAAATATCACCCTGTAGAAAAAGATTAAGGGATGTAATTAGGATTTGATCTGTAATGTTATCCTCACAGATGTTTAAAGGCTAGACTTATTTTGTGAAAAAGTAATTAATATATGAAGTAGGCTTTTATAAGAAGACCAGTCATTTCTGCAGATCAGTGCATAACATTGGTCCCACAGTGCTTCAGGTAGTGAGAAGCTGGCTCATTGTTGTGATCAATTTTTCATTTTATCAGTTTTTTAAAATATTTGTTTCTTAAAATTTTAAGAGTGGATTAACCTGTATCTGCTGATATGAACTGAAAGTCTTGTAGAGGGGATCCGCACAGCATATAGCTATGGTTTAAGCTGAGATGGTATGCAGCAGATAGTAACAACGTTTGCTGATCAGCTATCCATGGCAGCTGGCCAGAGAAAGTTATTCTAGTTATGAATGAGGAATGTGAATCTCTTATCAGTCAGAGTGCTGCAATGCAGCTGTTTGAGATGCATGAGAAAGCAAATGGATTACCTACAATTTATAAAAGAATAGGTGTGATTTTTACAATACCATAAATTTATGCCTTTCCTGTGCTGGTGATAAAATATTACCAGTATTATACAGCAATATCATCTTTGTAAAAAAAAAAAAAAAATACACAACCACACAAAAATATCTCTTAAAAGAAAGCAAATGTGTATCATGGTAGAGGCCGCCTGGAGTCTCTCATAAGAGTAGGAAAAGTAATTTTCCCATGGCATACTACAGTAGGAGTATTCAGTTGCTGTATTTTTGCCCTCTGTTTCTTAAGGGACAGTTTATATGTGGGAAATGTATTAAGATATACTAATTACATGTATTATGGGGATATGTTTTTTAATGTGTGGATTTTGGCAGGGAGAGTATTTTTTAGGTTATTTTAGTTTGTTATGCAGTCTGTTCCAGCTTATCAGTGAGAGTGAAGGAGGAAGATAGGACTATAGTAGGGATTTTTATAGTAATGCATTTTGTATTTATAGTTTTATGATGTGTTTGATTTATATTGTTAGATTATAAACTGTATATATGATGTGGCCAAACAGGTGGATAAAGTGACAGCAAAAGCTAGAATTATGCTTGGCTGCATAGGGAGAGGAATAGTCAGCTGGAAAAGGAAGGTATTAGTGCCCTTGCCCCTGTATAGGTCCCTGGTGAGACCTCATTTGGAATACTGTGTACAATCCTGGAGACCACACATTTAAAAAGATATAAACTGGTTGGAGTCTGTCCAGAGGATGGCTACTAAAATGATCAGTGGTCCTTGTTCCAAAGCATATGGGAATAGGCTTGGAAATCTAAGCATGTATATCCTAGACCTAGAGGAAAGGCGAGATAGGGGAGATATGGGAGAGACATTTAAATATCTCAAAGGTTTTCAGGCACAGGAAGTGAGACTCTTTCAACGGAAAGGAGGCTCTAGAACAAGGGGTCATCGGATGAGGGTGAAAGGGGAGGCCATGATGGAGGTAAAAATGGTATCCGAATTCAAGAAAGCATGGGATAAATACAGGGGATCTCTGAGGAAGTGATGGCAATTGAAAGGGTAAATTAGATGGATGGGCAGACTAGATGGGCCATACGGTCTTTTTCTGCCATCATCTTTCTATAAATGAATGAGTAAACTGAAGTGGCTTCCCACTTTTTTCCTATTAGTCGTATGCATGCCATATATGATATCCAATTATAGTCACATGGAGGAGGAATCAGACTTCTGAAATAGGGAGACATAGGAACAGCACTCTTAGCCTTTGCAACTGCATCACATATTCACTGTTTAGAGAGGATGCTTGTGCTGGGGGCAGAAGGGAAAAGGAACAGACCTTGGGATGAAAAGTGGGCACTCTGAGTACCTGTGCTATACTGCAGAAATGGCGCTGGCCAGGTCTAGACCCAAGCTGGCACTATTTTATACAGAAGAAATTATCAGTGGCACCAGCCTCTGTCTGCTGGAGCCATTTTTACCTATACCACTGATGGGGCAGGAGCGACCCGGATATCATGCCTGACCCATGACGAAAATAAAATAAAAATAAGAGGATTTGAGAGGATGGGATGTTATGATTGTGGACCTTTGGACTGGGACGAGTGATGATGATGTAACCACTGAGGGATAGCCCCCAAAGGACCTCGTTTCCGGCAGGTGGAGCTAGTGAGGACAACCCAGCAGGAGCTTCACCTATACCAGCCCTCGTTCCCCGCAGGCTGAGCCCTTGGACGCCAGGGCCGGCAGGACTTAGGTGCGGGTGCCTCGTAGAAGACGGTGAAGCTAAGGATGAAGACAGGACCAGGGATCCAGGTCAGGGCAGGCAGCAACAGTGTGGGACGGAGTCCAATCCAAAGATTCGGGGCAGGCAGCAGACAAGCAAGAACGAAGTACCAGGCCAAGGGTCGAGACAGGCAGCAGACGAGCAGAGACAAGAAGACAAGCCGAGGTCAAACCAGGAGATCAAGCCGAGGATGGGATCACAGGAACTGGATGACAAGGAGAAGACCGGAGACAGGAACGGAGGCCCGGGGAGGAAAGCAGGAACTGGAACGCCAGGACAGGACTCAGGAACACAAGGACTGGAGCAGAAGCAGAAACGAAACCAGGATCAAGGCAGGATCAGGAACGAGAGACGTCAGGAACAGCAACTAGCACTCCGAGGAGACGACCTGTTGCAAAGGCAAAGGGCTGGAGACTGCTGTGGGGTTTAAATACCCCTCTGGAGTGATGTCATCCATTGGGGCCGGGCCGAGGTTTCCCGCCACGCCCCCTTTAAAGGGCGGAGTCTCCCACACGTGCGTGCCTAGGGAGAGCTTCGCCAGACGGAGGAGGACAGCATTGCTGCCATGTGTGAGGCCACGGTCGGCCTGCCGTGGAGCGGGGTGCGCCACACTGGACTGCGGCGGCGACTGGCAGCGGGAAAAGTAGGGGGGCCTGCCGTGGCCGGGAGCCGCAACATGGGAGGGATTGAAAGAGAAGCCCAGTGGGGTTTTGTTTCCTTTTTTACTTCTCTGATGTGGCCCAACATTTTGTTTAGTTTTTCCTTTTATTTTGTTCTTTTTTTTTTTAAATTAAAAGATAAACAAAACAAAGAAATGTCTGTATCCACCCCAAAGGGGCGACTGAGTGAACAATATTGTCCTTATCTATCATCATCTACAGTGCTACTAAATAGTTACTGACCAGTGGAAAGTACTTTGAGGATCGAGGGTTCTTTTTGGAGTTGATGCCATTCTAAAATCATGTTTATTCATTCTTTTTTGTCCCCATAGTTTCCTTCTGCTCATTTGGTCTCTCAACTTAGAGCCAGGCTTGGGATCTGTCACCATAATCTTTCATTCATATTTACCCAGAGATTTTCCCTTTCAAATTTATTTCACCCTCCATTGCAATGACAGCTCTTGGCCAGGTGCCATGAACCCGGGGATCCATCCGATGCCCTGCAGTTATGGGCTTTAAATCCAGTCACTAGATGTCACCATTGACCATTGCATGATAATTATGACTCCCTCTACATCAGAGGCTATAAATGCTTCCTCTGTAGCATCTTCAGCCATGGCCGGCCTAGGAGTTGAACTCAGGCTCGTCACGCACAGGTGAATTTTGAAAGCCTGAGCGCGCCTAAATTAGGGGATGCGTGAATATGTTGGGCTGGTGCGTGCTGAGCGGATTTTAAAAGCTGCCTGCATACGCGCGTGCATGCTGCTGCGCACACAAATGAAAAGTTTCCAAACAGGGTCTGGAAGTGGTCTGGGCGGGTCATAGGGGTTCCATTAATTTTACCTAAAGTTTGCGCGTAAATACTTATGCGCACTGGCGTGCACGGGGTTCCGCTGCCGCGGAACTTTAATTCTGCTACGGATGACGTGTAACTTATGAAACAAAGAAATTTAGACAGATTAGTGGGGTTTTAAGTGGGGAAGGGAAGCTATTAAACTAGGGCAGTCTGGAAGTCCTATCCCTTAACTGGGCGAACTGGGAGAACTGGAAATGCTGTTGGAGCATGTGCCTTTTAAAATCCCCCCTCTTTGCATGAACAGGCATGCACCCACTTAAAACTGAGCGCACATGTGTGCGCGGTCAGCCTATCTTATTATATGCGTGCATATGTGCGCTTATGTTATAAAATGGCCACGTCCTTGGGTGCGGGCCAAAGAATGTGTGCACATGTGCATCCAAGCACCACATTTGAAGTTCTCATCCTAATGTCTTCAAACAGAACAAACACTAAACGTTTGAAGGAGCAAGGTTTCCTTTTTACTCTGCAGTCATGGGGTATTTGAAAGATTTTTAAATATTAAAAGTTAGTATATGTGAGTCACATAAGTAACAGGAGGGTTTCATTTTTAACAGAGGACGTTTATCACTGGATGGATACTTGATATTCTTTGGCTTTTTTTACTATTACTCAACTTTAATCGTACTTTTACTTAGCCCACACCGTATTGACTTTTTAAGAGCTTATAAACATTAATCCAGTCTTATTTTTTCTTATTTCTGAAAGCACTGGGGATTTTCACCAGATTGTTAATATTACTTTTTAAAAGGAATCCATTAATGAGTAGCGAGTACTTGGTATGGAAATAATTAGATTTCTTTTGGATTACTTCTCTGCCAAAAATGTTTAAAGGTCTGATTCACTAAGGGTTTTCCCATTCTGTGTCTATGGGGGAAAAAAAAGGCTTAGTGAATCACATTTAGAAAATAAAAAGAATGGGTAAAACGTATTATTTTGGAAAAGCATTTGGTGATATGCAGTAAAAATATGTAGTGTAATGAGGTGTGCAGGTAATCTTTCGTTAATCTTTAGAAGGCAGTCTTTGGAGGCACATTGATCATTTTATGTATGTAACCAAGAGCCATTCTTTGCTTACCAGTATGCTCAAGGAAGCACTATGTAGAATAGATTAGTGGATGGGGGCAGACACATTCAAATTCCAGTCCCTCCTTTTCAGGTGCCTAGGAATGGCCGTCCCCCTAGGGAGCTTTACAACAGCTCCGTCCTGAGGGTCTGGAGGCAGTCTTGTATGATTTTTGGAGAGTTAAGAGGTGGTAGGCACTTACCTTTTGTTGTATTTTCTGGCCCAGTTGGAGGGAACAGGCTAATCTAGTTTGGGATTCCTGACCAGGGTTGGGAGGCTGGTCCTGCCAAACTACTCCCTAGCTGGTTTGGATACTCTTCTGGGTTATTTTTGGGATTTGAGCTTTTGTTTTTTATTAGGAGCTCAATGGACACCTGAGCCTTTCAGGGAACCCTGTGTCTGGGATGTCCAGGGATAGGGAAGACCTGCCCTCAGAGGTGGTGACCCGATGTGAGGAGCAACTCCAGTGGTTACAGAAAAAGGGCCATTAAGTTTAACCATCCAGGAGGAAGATATTTTGCTGCCCCTTCCTACCCCTGCATTGGAGCAGGATAAGAAAACCTGCTTCCTGGGATTTCTTCCATAAGGGATCCAGAGGAGAGTCAGAGACTGAAATAAATACAAAGAGAGAATGAGTACAAGATCTGTAAAGAGATTAGTGGAGGCCAATCCAGAGTCTTCAGCATCTGGGAAAAGAAAAATGGTTGCTCTCTGTACAAGGACAGGATTTTGGCCATCCGTGGAAGGGGTTTGCCTGCTCAGCTTAAAGATTGCCCTGCCCATCAGGACTGCCATCTCAACTAAGCCAGAGGCTGGAAGGAGCCTTTGTTCTGTGAAAGATTCCTGCACAGACAGAAACCAAAGTTGTAATTGAGAACAGAAAAGACTGTGGTGCTGGAACCATATTTGTTGTCCCATAAATATCCAATTCCACACATTAATTCTTAACAGAAAAAAAGATATCACATGTGTGCACCAATATAGTTCATATGGTTAGGACCTTCATTTTTAGGGCAATGCTTCATACACTTGTTGTCAAGCCCCAAAGGGGGTAATTTTCAAAGGAGTTACGCGCATAAATGTAACTACTATTGTAGCAATTTTCAAAAGCCATTTACTCACGTAAAGTGCACTTATGCGAATAAATCCTATGGACGATTCAATGGCATATATTGTAGCAATTTTCAAAAGCCCACTTACTCGAGTAAAGTGCATTTACATGCGTAAAACCCAGATTTACGCATGTAAATGCTTTTTAAAATCTGGCCCATAATATATAACCAATTTATTAATAACTCATTTTTAGGAAAATTTGTGGATAGCATTTAAAAAAAAAAAAAAAAGTATAGTTGAAAAACTGATTACTTATCTTCTGAATCCCACGAAACTTTCACTATTCAGTCTTTCCATGCTGTAACTTCTGTAGTCTTGGCACACTGTGGGGCGGATTTTCAGAGCCCTGCTCGCGTAAATCCGCCCAAAACCGGGCGGATTTACGCGAGCAGGGCCCTGCGCGCCGGGAAGCCTATTTTACATAGGCCTCCCGGCGCGCGCAGAGCCCCGGGACTCGCGTAAGTCCCGGGGTTCTCCGAGGGGGGCGTGTCGGGGGCGGGCCCGGTCGTCGCGGCGTTTCGGGGGCGTGTCGGCAGCGTTTTGGGGGCGGGTACGGGGGCGTGGCTATGGCCCGAGGCGGTCCGGGGGCGTGGCCGCGCCCTCCGTACCCGCCCCCAGGTTGCGGCCCGGCGCGCAGGAGGCCCGCTGGCGCGCGGGGATTTAAATCCCCCGACAAAGGTAAGGGGGGGGTTTAGACAGGGCCGGGCGGGTGGGGTAGGTAGGGGAAGGGAGGGGAAGGTGAGGGGAGGGCAAAGGAAAGTTCCCTCCGAGGCCGCTCCGATTTCGGAGCGGCCTTGGAGGGAACGGGGGTAGGCTGCGCGGCTCGGCGCGCGCCGGCTATACAAAATCCATAGCCTTGCGCGCGCCGATCCAGGATTTTGGCCATTGTCGGAGCCGCGCGTATCTACTAAAATCCAGCGTACTTTTGTTTGCGCCTGGAGCGCAAACAAAAGTAGGCTATTCGCGCGCCTTTTAAAATCCGCCCCTGTGAGTCATATGTTATACACATGCTGCCCATCCATCACTGCCCTACATGGACCAGGTATCGAAGGTCAAGCCTTCTTCCTTAGGAGATCATTCATACTTCAGCATCTGACGTCACATGGATGACTTAATTCGTGGCGATGAAGCATTGTGATGATATTGCCCTAAAAATGAAGGCCCTAGCAATATGAACTATATTGGTGCACACAAGTGAATATTTATGGGGTTTTAGATTGGTTTTTCACATTAGACATTTGTGATTTAAACCATATTTATTATGCCATCTGCAACTATCTTATACAGTAAATTTAAGTTTGACACCTACCCAGTGCCTCCAGCATCTTTATTTGAGCATGCAGCACACAAGAAGAGAAGTGACCCCTCTCCCAGGGATATCCAGGAGGAAGTTAGCCATTCCTGCAGTTTGACCTGAAAGGAACCCTTTTCCCCCAAGTCAAAGGATCTACACCCTGGGGAAGGGGCAACAGAAAAGAGCTAGTCAGGATTCCTGACCCCACCCATACAGGATAGGCATACCAGGGTGGGGTAACATTTATTTATTTATTTAGAATTTTTATATACCGACATTCTCGATACAAATATCAAATCAAATCGGTTTCCATTATAACAAAACAGTCGCGGTTGAGGCGTTACATTAAACAAGGTGTCTGAACAATAGAACAAAAGTATTAAATAGGAATAAATGAATCATTGAACAACGTTAATAGATGAAACAAAATAAATATAATAAAATAGGGTAAAAGTAAAATTAATTAAAATTAAGTACAATTAATACATGGAACAGCGAACAATGTTGATGTGTGTAACATGAGCTAGTGCATCTGCTAGAGTATCTTTCGTGACGTATGTACTGTCTTGATCTGGCGTCAGTGGGTCCTAAGGGGAAAGAGGATGATCGTGGGTCCCATAGTGGACTGTTATGTCCTTTGACCGGTGTCCAAGTGATCTTCAGATTCCGGAAAGGCTTGTCGGAAGAGCCAAGTTTTTAGTTGTTTCTTAAAGGTTTGATGGCATGTTTCTTGGCGAAGCTCCGGAGGCAGTGAGTTCCAGAGAGTGGGCCCTGCTGTTGAGATAGCTCGTTTTCTTAATACAGTTTTGATCGGAGGAGCGTAAAGAGATCCTTTGTAAGGGTATCTGATAGGTCTTTGAGATGTGTGCAGGCAGAGTTGCGAGCTTAAATTGAGGTGAGCAGTGCCGATAATGTCCTTGTGGATCATCATTAACGTTTTGAAGGTGATCCTGGATTTTATAGGGAGCCAGTGCAGGCCGCATAGAATTGGTGAGATGTGGGCTCTTTTATTTGAATTAGTGAGTATCCTTGCTGCTGCATTCTGGACCATCTGTAAGGGTTTGATAGTTATGGCAGGAAGGCCTAGGAGAAGAGAGTTACAGTAGTCTAGCTTTGTAAGAATGATAGACTGAATAACTAAACGGAAGTCGCTGAAATGCAGGAGAGGTTTCAGATTTTTAATCATTTGAAGTTTGAAAAAACATTCTTTAGTGGTATTGAGGACGAAGGATTTTAAGTTGAATAGATTGTCGAGTCGCAGCCCTAGGTCTCTGACTGAGGAGGAGTGGTTAATGGAAGATTTTGTGAATTGGGATGCGCTTTGGGAGTTGATGAGAGTATGGTTTTCGTCTACTGAGATGATGAGGATTTCCGTTTTATTTGAATTGAGAATAAGGTTCAAGCTGGAAAGCAGAGTATTGATAGACTGTAAGCAGTTGTTCCAGTGTGCCCAGGTTTTTTGCAGGGATTCAGTAATAGGAAGTAGTATTTGAACGTTGTTGGCGAAAATGTAATACTTTAGTTTGAGGCTGGTGAGTAGATGGCAGAGAGGTAGCAGATAAATGTTAAAAAGTGTGGGGGAGAGGGATGATCCTTGCGGGACTCCTTGGTTTGATTTGATTGGGAGTGATTCTTTGTTATTGATCCTGACTTTGTAGAATCTATTCTCCAGGAACGATTGGAACCAGTTGTGTGCTTCTCCTTGAATTCCTATATCAGAAAGTCGTTCCAGTAGTATGGAATGATTAACCGTGTCAAATGCGGCGGATAGGTCGAGAAGGGCGAGAAGGTAGGGTTGTTTTCTTTCAAGATTGAGAAGGATGTGTCGGATAACGATGATAGTAAAGCTTCCGTGTTTTGCGAATTCCTGAATCCGAATTGGAAAGGGGAGAGTATATTGTTCTCTTCAAGGTACTCAGACAGTTGTTTGTTTACGAATCTTTCCATCACTCTTGATATCAAGGGAAGGTTGGCGATTGGATGGAAGTTTGCAGGGTCAGCCGTCGAGAGGTTAGGTTTTTTTAGTAAGGGTTTTAGGATAGCTATTTTAAGTTGTGCTGGGACCTTTCCTTGCGTTAGAGAGCAGTTAATGATGTCTGCTATCGCTTTGGAAATAGTGTTTGGGATGGAGAGAAGAAGATTCGAGGGTATCGAGTTCAAAGGATGAGAAGAAGGTTTGAGCTTTTTGAGTATGATTTCGATTTCCGTTGATGATGCGGTCTCGAAGGATGTTAAGTTGAACTTCTTGGTGGGTGTTGAGGAGCTAGAGGGCAGTGCTGTCGGCTGTGGGGCAGATATTGGCTTAAGGAGGTTGGTTATCTTCTTGTCAAAGTAGATGGCTAATTCCGTGGCTTTATTTATTTATTTATTTCAGATTTTTATATACCGACATTCTCAATACAAGTATCGAATCAGGTCGGTTTACATATAACAAAACTTTCGCACAAAAGGCGTTACATGGAACAGCGTTTCTTAACATATAACGTATAACATATAGCATATAACCTATAACATATAGATATTAATAATAAATTTAAATATTACATAGATAATAATAATAGTAACTCGTCAACAGGACGTAGGTAAATGTTGGATGCTTGCTCGTCTGGGATGATCGGTAGCGAAGGTTAAATGATAGGTTACATAACTGCATTAACCACATCTTCTGATAACAAATTCCAGAGTTTAATTGTGCGTTGAGTGAAAAAGAAGTTTCTCTGATTAGTTTTAAATGTGCCACATGCTAATTTCATGGAGTGCCCCCTAGTCTTTCTATTATCCAAAAGAGTAAATAACCGATTCACATTTACCCGATCTAGACCTCTCATGATTTTAAACACCTCTGTCATATCCCCCCTCAGCTGTCTCTTCTCCAAGCTGAAAAGTCCTAACCTCTTTAGTCTTTCCTCATAGGGGAGCTGTTCCATTCCCTTTATCATTTTGGTTGACCTTCTCTATACCTACTCCATTGCAACTATATCTTTTTTGAGATATGGTGACCAGAATTGTACACAGTATTCAAGGTGCGGTCTCACCATGGAGTGATACAGAGGCATTATGACATTTTCTGATTTATTCACCATTCCCTTTCTAATAATTCCCAACATTCTGTTTGCTTTTTTGACTGCCGCAGCACAGTGAACTGACGATTTCAATGTGTTATCCACTATGACGCCTAGATCTCTTTCTTGGGTGGTAGCTCCTAATATGGAACCTAACATTGTGTAACTATAGCATGGGTTATTTTTCCCTATATGCATCACCTTGCACTTATCCATATTAAATTTCATCTGCCATTTGGATGCCCAATTTTCCAGTCTCACAATGTCTTCTGCAATTTATCACAATCTGCTTGTGATTTAACTACTCTGAACAATTTTGTATCATCTGCAAATTTGATTACCTCATCGTCGTATTTCTTTCCAGATCATTGAAAAGTATGGGTCCCAATACAGATCCCTGAGGCACTCCACTGCCCACTCCCTTCCACTGAGAAAATTGTCCATTTAATCCTACTCTCTGTTTCGTGTCTTTTAGCCAGTTTGTAATCCACGAAAGGACATCGCCACTTATCCCATGATTTTTTACTTTTCCTAGAAGCCTCTTATGAGGATCTTTGTCAAAAGCCTTCTGAAAATCCAAATACACTACATCTACCGGTTCACCTTTATCTACATGTTTATTATCTCCTTAAAAAATGTGAGGCAAGACTTGCCTTGGGTAAAGCCATGCTGATTTTGTTCCATTAAACCATGTCTTTCTGTATGTTCTGTGATTTTGATATTTAGAACACTTTCCACTATTTTTCCTGATACTGAAGTCAGGCTAATTGGTCTGTAGTTTCCCGGATCGCCCCTGGAGCCCTTTTTAAATATTGGGGTTACATTAGCCACCCTCCAGTCTTCAGGTACAATGGATGATTTTAATGATAGGTTACAAATTTTTACTAATGGGTCTGAAATTTCATTTTTGAGTTCCTTCAGAACCCTGGGGTGTAAATCTGGTCCAGGTGATTTACTACTCTTCAGTTTGTCAGTCAGGCCTACCATATCTTCTAGGTTCACCGTGATTTGGTTCAGTCCATCTGAATCATTACCCATGAAAGCCTTCTCCAGTATGGGTACCTCCCCAACATCTTCTTCAGTAAACAACGAAGCAAAGAAATCATTTAATCTTTCCGCAATGGCCTTCTCTAAGTGCTCCTTTAACCCCTCGATCATCTAACAGTCCAACTGACTCCCTCACAGGCTTTCTGCTTCGGATATATTTTAAAAAGTTTTTACTATGAGTTTTTGCCTCTACAGCCAACTTCTTTTCAAATTCTCTCTTAGCCTGTCTTATCAATGTCTTACATTTAACTTGCCAATGCTTATGTATTATCTTATTTTCTTCTGTTGGATCCTTCTTCCAATTTTTGAATGAAGATCTTTTGGCTAAAATAGCTTCTTTCACCTCCCCTTTTAACCATGCTGGTAATCGTTTTGCCTTGTTTCCACCTTTCTTAATGTGTGGAATACATCTTGACTGTGCTTCTAGGATGGTATTTTTTAACAATGACCACACCTCTTGCACACTTTTTACCTTTGTAGCTGCTCCTTTCAGTTTTTTTCTAACTATTGTTTTCATTTTATCAAAGCTTCCCTTTTGAAAGTTTAGCACGAAAGCCGTGGATTTGCTTACTGTCCCCCTTCCAGCTATTAATTCAAATTTGATCATATTATGGTCATTACTGCCAAGTGGCCCCACCACCATTACCTCTCTCACCAAATCCTGTACTCCATTGCGAATTAGATCTAAAATTGCTCCCTCTCTTGTCGGTTCCTGAACCAATTGCTCCATAAAACTGTCATTTATTCCATCCAGGATCTCTCTAGCATGTCCCGATGATACATTTACCCAGGCAATATTGCGGTAATTGAAATCTCCCATTATTACCGCACTACCAATTTGGTTAGCATCCCTAATTTCTCTTGGCATCTCACCGTCCGTTTCACCATCTTGACCAGGTGGACGGTAGTATACTCCTATCACTATAGTCTTCCCCAACACACAAGGGATTTCTACCCATAAAGATTCGATTGTACATTTAGGGGTAGATTTTAAAAAGCATTTACTCGAGCAAAACTGATTTTTGCTTGAGTAAATACACTTTACTCAAGTAAGTGGGCTTTTCAAAATTGCTACAATATATGCCATGGAATTGTCCATAGGATTTACTCAAGTAAGTGCACTTTACTCGAGTAAATAGCTTTTGAAAATTGCTACGATAGTATGTCACATTTACATGCGTAACTCCTTTGAAAATGACCCCCCATGTGTCATGCAAGATATTTATCTTGATGGACTCTATGCCATCGGACATAAAGCGCTACACCGCCTCCCGGGTTCTCCTCTCTGTCATTGCGATATAATTTGTACTCTGGTATAGCACTGTCCCATTGGTTGTCCTCCTTCCACCATGTCTCTGAGATGCCAATTAAGTCTATGTCATCATTCACTGCTATACATTCTAATTCTCCCATCTTACTTCTTAGACTTCTGGCATTAGCATACAAACATTTCAAAGTTTGTTTTTTGTTTGTATTTTCATTCTGCTTTTTAATTGATAGGGATAAGTTAGAATTTTTTAGCTCAGATGAGTTTTTAGTTATAAGCACTTGGACTACTTTTCTTCAGGCCGATACAGTACAGTGCGCTCCGGCGGAGCACACTGTTAACCCACGATTGGATGCGCATTTTGGACGCGTCGAGAACGCGTGTCCAACCTCCCCGAACCTAATAGCGCCCGCACCATGCAAATTTATGTTGATGGCCCTATTAGGTATTCGCGCGCGATTCAGTAAGTAAAATGTGCAGCCAAGCTGCACATTTTACTTTCAGAAATTAGCGCCTACCAAAGGTAGGCATTAATTTCTCCGGGCACCGGGAAAGTGCACAGAAAAGCAGTAAAAACTGCTTTTCTGTTCACCCTCCGACTTAATATCATGGCGATATTGTTGGAGGTCCTGAAAGTTAAAAAAAAAGTTAAAAAAGAAAAAAAAAATTTAAAATGGGCCCACGGCTCGCGGGTTGAAAACTGGATGCTCGATTTTGCCGGCATCCAGTTTCCGAACCCATTGCTGTCAGCGGGTTTGAGAACTGACACCGGCAAAATTGAGCGTCAGCTGTCAAACCCGCTGACAGCCGCCGCTCCTGTCCAAAAAGACACTTGCGTGTCCCTAGTGCCTCTTTTTGCCGCGGGCCCTAATTTAAATAAATTAATATAGTGAATCGCGCGCACAGGAGAGTGGCCTATGCGCTCGCTGGGAAAGCGGGCGTTCGCCTGCTTTCCCGCAACTTTTACTGTATCGGCTCACTTATTATTGGAACCTCTCTGTTGGGATGCCCTAATTCTATTGCATCATTAGTATCCTTTGAAGATACCTCTCTCTGAACCATGCGCTGCTGAGCGACTGTCAGTTTTCCCCTTTGTTCTTTTTAAAGGTTAGCACCAGCAGTCTGGTTCCACCCTGGTTAAGGTGGAGCCCATTCCTTCGGAAGAGACTCCCCCTTCCCCAAAAGATTCCCCAGTTCCTAACAAAACTGAATCCCTCTTCCTTGTACCATCTGGAGCTCTGCCTGCCTCAGGTGACCTGCGCGTGGAACAGGGAGCATTTCAGAGAATGCTACCCTGGAGGTTCTGGATTTAAGCTTTCTACCTTAGAGCCTAAATTTGGCTTCCAGAACCTCCCTCCCATATTTTCCAATGTTGTTGGTGTCCACATGTACCACGACAGCCGGCTCCTCCCCAGCACTGTCTAAAATCCTATTTAGATAGATCAAAAGCTTCTATTGCTTATTAATTACTGTAATAGCAGTTTATGGATTTTTCCTCTAGGAACTTATCCAAACCTTTTTTAAACCCAGTTACACTAACTGTTGTAACCACATACTCTGGCAATTAATTCCAGAGCTTAACTATGTGCTGTGTGAAAAATAATTTTCTTTGATTTGTTTTAAATGAGCTACTTGCTAACTTTATGGAGTTCCCCCTAGTCCTTCTATTATCTGAGAGAGTAAATAACCAATTTACATTAACTTGTTCAAGTACTTTCATGATTTTGTAGACTTCTATCATATCCCCCCTCAGTCGTCTCTTCTCCAAACTGAACAGCCCTAACTTCTTTTGCCTTTCCTCATAGCCATTCCATCTCCTTTATTATTTTGGTTGCCCTTCTCTGAACTTTCTCCAGTGTAGCTATATCCTTTTTTAGATACGGTGACCAGAATTGCACACAGTATTCAAAGTGCATTCTCACCATGGAGCAATAGGGAGGCATTATGACATCCTCCATTTTATTTTCCATTCCCTTCCTAATAATTCTTAACAATCTGTTTGCTTTTTTGATTGCCACGGCACACTGAGCTGACAATTTCAATGTATTATCCACTATGACACCTAGATTTCTTTCCTGGGTAGTAACTCCTAAGCTAGAACCTAACATTGTGTAAATATAGCAAGGGTTATTTTTCCCTATATGCATCACTTTACACTTGTCCATGTTAAATTAAATCTGCCCTTTGGATGCCCAATCTTCCAGTCCTGCAAGGTCCTGCAATTCATCACAATCCGCTTGAGATTTAACTACTCTGCATCATTTTGCGTCATCCGCAAATTTGATCACCTCACTCATCATATCCCTTTCCAGACCATTTATAAATATATAAAAAAAGCATTGGTCCAAGTACAGATCCCTGAGGCACTCCACTATATACCTTTTTCCATTGTGAAAACTGACCATTTAATCCTACTCTCTTTTTCTAGTCTTTTAACCAGTTTGCAAACCACAAAAGGACATCACCTCCTGTCCCATGAATTTTAGTTTTCTTAGAAGCCTCTCATGTGGGTCTTTGTCGAACATCTTCTGAAAATCCAAATACATCTATCGGTTCTCCTTTGTGCACATGTTTATTCACCCCTTCAAAAAAATGTAGCAGATTTATGAGGCAAGACTTCCCTTGGGTAAATCCATGCTGGCTGTGTCCCGTTAAACCATGTCTATCTAATTGTTTTGTGATTTTATTCTTTATAACAGTTTCCATGATTTTTCCCAGCACTGAAGTCAGGCTCACCGGCCTATAGTTTCCCGGATCACCCCTGGATTCCTTTTTAAATATAAGGGTTACATTGGCCATTTTCCAGTCTTCAGGTACAACCTATGATTTTAATGATAGATTAGAAATTAATTGAAATAGGTCTGAAATTTCATTTTTTAGTTCTTTCAGAGCCCTGGGGTGTATGCAATCTTTAATTCACTGTTTGTTAGGGCTTGCCTCCTGAGTTGTTTTGGGCTTTTGCTAGTTTTTCTTTGTAAGAAGCTATGAGATCCCTGGGTATTTCCTGGAGAGGTCATGGGAAAATCTTTCCCTGGGGGGGGGGGGTGGGGGGGACCCAGGATAGGGAAGACCTGACCCTCTGTAACCTCTTGAAGGACAGAGGTATAAGTGGTGACCCACTGAAGAGAACTTCTGGCATTTTTGGAGTCAGTTTTGGGAAGAGAATTTTGGTTACAAGATCTGGGAGGAGGAGTTTGTTGTCCCTAAGAGGACCATCTGAGAGTTGCTTGTTCCTGAGGGGATCCTTTTCCATCAAGGATTCAAGAGAGAGAAAGAAAGAAGGAAAAGCTGGACATTTGGAGAACTGTGAGTAAGACCAATATTGAACTAATTCTGAGGACCCCCAATTGGAGTCTTCACTCCTGGAGAGACGTAAATTGGTATTATATGTGCGGAGATTGTTTCATCTTTAGATGTGTTTTTCCTTCCCTCTCAAGGTTAACCTGTGTACTTAGCAACCTCATTTATCCATGCCCTAGAGGGAAATTGTTTCCCTTGCTCTTGTAGTAAAAGATAGATAGAGGAAGGACTGTGAACAGCAAAGATCAAACTGTGGTGTTAAGAACTGTTTTGAACTGTGCTATTTAATGCGTTTCACACAGTAAAGTTAATTTCTGGACACTCAAACAGAGTTTCCTGTGTACTACTGACACCATAAAAACTCACTGTAGTAACATATTTATATCTCTCCCATGGAAAAGGATTACTCAATCACCCCAGATTTAGAAGGAGAAATCCCCCCCCCCCCCCATCAAAGAATATGTGCCCTGGGGAAAGAGACTTGTGTAAGAGCTAGGGTGAGTGGATCCAGCCCCAAGAACTACCAATTCATTTATGTGCCCTGTTGGTAGTTACCTGCTACCCGAAAATAGGGTTACATAAAATGTTGCCGAGGAGCAAGGGGTGTGACTTGCAAAGTTTTGGACCCTGAAACTGCTGTTTTACAATTGCTATAGATGTTGGGAGAAAAAAACAAGAAACTACGTTAAATGGGCACAGTTGCTGCTGAAACCGTGAGCAGAGTGTAAAAGTGTGTTTTAAAAGAGGTGGGGGTCACCAGCGTACGATGTCATTGGCCAGACCAACATGGGGATTCATGTGTGACGTCATCACATTGATGGCTCTTTAGCACGAGGCATGGCCTTCAAGGAGCATGTCGCCTGCATCGAGTTGGCAGCGACCGCCCCAGTTTGCGAGTGCTGCAGGATCTCGGTGAAAATGGCCAGCTCCACCAGATCCAGGACCAGCAGCAGCCGACACTTGACTTGTGGCTCAGAGGAGGGCTCCCGTACCCATCGGGGAGTCAGGAACTGTGCTGGGTCACCTGACTGGGACATCGCCGCCACTGTGGCAGTGGAAGCAGTGAGGGCCGGGCCAAGAGGTGAGACTACCACCGTCTTCCCTCCATGCTGGAAGATTAAACACTCACACGCCGTCAGGCCATGGGAGTGCTGGAATACACTGACTGTTCAACGTTGCAGCTGGCGCAGCTGCTACAATCTCAGTGCTGCCGCTATCTGGGCATGCTCCACACCCAGGCCAAACTAGCCAGCACGCTCAGAGCAGTGTTGAATAGAAATGTTAAAGGAAAAAAAAGGGGGCTGATAAGAGGCAGGGTTCGAACTTGCAAATACAAGTTATTTTGTAAGTGCGATGTGCGTACAGTTACCAAATTTCCATGCACACTCATAATCTGCTAATTGAGCCACACAATTGAAATTGCATTTTTCTTTGTCTGTGATTTTTGGGTAGGGTTTAAGCATGACGTGCTGGAGAGACTAGATGGAAGTGTTGGTGAACTAGTGAGTCCAATTAGGCACAAAAGTATTTTTCTGAGTAGAGTATGTTCATAGTTTTTAAAATCCCTGATTCTGCATACAAGTGATAATTATTATGTGCATATATTTCAAATACTGGAGATAATTTTCAAAAGGATTTACACATGTAAATGTAAATGCTATTATAGCAATTTTCAAAAGCCATTTACCCATGCAATTTTCAAAAGCCATTTATACAGGTAAATCCTTTGGACAATTCAATGGCATATATTGCAGTAACTTTCAAAAGCCCATTTACACGGGTAATGTGCATTTACACATGTAAGCTCCCGTTATAAGCATGTAAATGCTTTTGAAAATTAGGCCTTATATGTGCATCAAATATATACACATAGTTTTATGAAATAGGTAGGGAGAGTTTGCATTTCCCTGAATTACAAACATGCGTGAATACTGAAACATATGCACATACTTTCAGGACAGAGATACTATAAGTATTTATATGCATAAGCTGCTGTCTGGATACTGCCTGCCTCCCCTCCCCCCCTCTGTAGCGATTGACAGGGCTACAGAAAATCACCACTTATTTTACCTTTATGTGGGCCGATAATCCCAGGAATTCACACCCATTTGACTCAGAATAGAGATCTTTATTTTAAAGCATTAGGTTGCCAGGTAAAACATGAACAATTTAGCAATCTTAGAAATGTGTAATAAATCCTTAGCAGGGAATGCATGTATGGTGATTAGCTTGGCAGATATGAATAAATTAGCAGAAGCATAACACATCACCCTAGCTCCAACTTGCTTAGAATTTATAAATAGTTCTCCCTTACTAGGCCCAGACAAAACCCAGGAATCAAACTCCAGTCTCAGCACTTTGCAGATTCTTGGTCTGTGAGAGAAGATGGAGGGCCTGTGACGCAGGCTGTGGGTCTCTCACCTGGATAAAGGGCAGAGGATTCCTCTAGTTCCTTGAGAAGAATCAGGGAAGTTCAACTCTGGCTAAAATAGCAGGGCTTGAGATGCTCTTATAGATTCAGTGCTCCCGGACACTGGATCATGCTGGTCAGCTTAGTTGCAGGGTGGGCCAGAGAGCGATGATTCTGAAGTCATCTTGATGGTGTGGATGGAATCTTCTTAGCCAAGCCCACAAGCTCCTTTTCCAAGCTGATTTTAAGAGTTAGGATATGCATATTTAGTGGCTTCGGCGGATATGAAAACCAGGAACGTGAGTTCTGATTGGTTCATCTTATTCACTTAGACTGCTGGACTCCCCCAGCATGGACCCCCGCCCCTCAAGGAGGGCCATCCTTCTGCCGCATAGCAGAGAGCTGACCAGAGAGTTGACTTGAATCTGATAAGGGCTTCTCTCAGGATTGAAGGCTGTGTTGCTATGTACTTCTGAGCTTTCTCAAGGCTTTAAGACTGTCTCCCTTCACGTACACTCAGGGCTGACATTGCCTTAGGTCCCTTTCAGTGTTTGCTGAGACCAGACTTCTTTCTTTCAAAGAGGTCTATGTAAACAGTCGGACCGATTCTGTAAAGCGCGCTCAGCTGAGCACCCTGTTTAACAAGCGGTTGGCCATGCGCGCTTATGAGCAGCCTGAAAAAGCGTACAGAAAAGCAGAAAATACTGCTTTTCTGTACACTCTCCGACTTAATATCCTAGCGATATTAAGTCGGAGGAACCAAAGATGTTAAAAAACCAAAAAAAAGTGCTGTCCGGTTAGGAGAACGGACACTCAATTTTAACGGTGTCTGTTTAACCGCTGCCCGTAAAATTGAGCGTCAGTTTCCTGAATCCGTTGACAGAGCCACCTCTCCTGGGCCAAGGAGGTGCTAGGGGTGCGTAATCATCCCTAGCGCCTCCTTTTAGCACGACCCCTCATTTAAATACAGGATCGCGCGCCAGGAGAGGTGGCCGAGCGCACGTTGCGAGAGTGGGTGCTCAACACGGAGCGCCCATTCTCCTGCTTTTCTTACTGAATCGGCCTGAGTGTGTGCTGGCAGATTAGATAATTCAGTCACATATTGCTAATCTGATAGCAGTTCATCATCTCTGTATTTCTCTGCTGAAGTACAGGCCAAGGGTCCATTTTTTTTTGCATAGAAAGTAGTGAAACTTAGGGTGTTTATTCCTACAGTACATGCTATTTTATAAGCTGTGCGGCTTCTGCTGTAACATTAGACACACCAACCTGTGTGTGTATATGCTGATTTACACAAAGTATTGATAGTTATCCTTTCTATGAGGATCATTTACTTTGTTCAGCTGTTATCCATATCTTTAGTTTTAGTTAAAGTTGCTGTAGCCTGGGGTTTCCAACACTAGTTCTTGAGAGTGAAGATTAATTTCAGGCTAAACGAACCTTGAAAATTCATCCTATTCTTTTTTTTTTTTTTTTTAATTGATAGCATTTATATACAAACATCTCATGAATACCCACTGTGGATATGCTCAGAACCAAATATTCTCCAAACCTTAACTGTTGTTGTTGACCTTCTTGCTTTAGTTATTGTAAACTTTGGACTGTGTCTAGATTAAAGCAACTCACTGCTTTTTAGTGGCTGAAGGGCTACAAGTAAGATTTCTCCTGATGTTTTGGTGTCTGACTTTTGTAGGCTTCCCTGTGATAGTAATTCTTGTTATTGAGCTGCTGTCAAGTTGAGCCTAGACCACAACAAGTGGTCTGAAAGCCAAGAAGATGAAGAGGCAGAGGTCATGAAGGAAATCTTGGCTGAGATTTGTAATCTATGGAATAGTTCATCCAAACTCATCAAACAGCCTTAAGGGATCTCTGAATGTAGTTGGAATATGAAATACTAATACAGTGGATATTACAATATTTTTTAAAATAAACCCTTTGTTTTTTGTTCTTGAGGTTTGAGATTTGTAAAAAGGTTTTTGGTTTATAATGTACCAGACATTACTGTGTATGTGTGTGTTTTAAAGCAGTGGTGTTAAAGATCTGAACATGTCATCGATTTAGAAGTGGATAAGATTTTGCTCCAATAGGGCTGCTGTTGCCCAAATGGCACTAAAAGTAGTGGTGGGATCTAAATTTAGCAAAATGGAAGAAGCATTGTATTTCTATTCTCTTTTTAATTGCCATGAGTTTTTATATTTTCTGAAATGATAGAGCAAAGGCAAAACTACTGAAAAAAAAAAAGCTGCCATTTAATATTGAGACTTAACAGGACGTTTTCTGATATTCTTTTAAATATGTCAGGGGGACCCCAAATTTTCCCCTTACTAGTAGGACATATTATTCTCAACATACCTAGGCTCTCACGTAGTGTAGGATCAGTGATCTGAACAGACCCTGCCTCTGTGCGTGTTTAGGGAGCTTTGACATTCCCCAGCAGGAGGTGGCTTAGGTTTAATAAAATTCCTGTGCCCACTTGAGTACAGAGGGAGTTGAAAATGCCTTTCCAGCAGGATGGTGCTGGTAGTCAACGACTCTCCCCAACTGGTAGGGACTAGTGGGCTCAGGACCAGTGCAAGATACTTATTTTATTTAACGTTCTTTTATAGACCGACATTCGTTGGGAACATCACATCGGTTGACACGGAACATGAATGCAGCGTAGTAGGCTTTACAGGGAACTAAAATTCAAACATTTTAGAACTAAGTTAGAACAGTAACTGTAAGAAACAGTGTCTAAATATTTACAGTAACAAACAAATTAGGAGGACATTTAGTCATGCATCCCCTCCTACCCCTTACTTTACCTACTGGCGACAGTGACTCAAGCACAGCGCTCTCTACTACCTGTGTATTGGCTTTGGTGCAGTATCCTCTTGGCCTTGCACTGGCAGAAGTTTGTCAGCCTCAAAGTTTTGGCACTCTAGACGATTGTCTAGTTTGCCTAATGGAAGCACTGGCCCAAGGTGGGATCTATCTCTCTACAGAGAAAAGACCAGGAGCTGGGCTCTCTCTCAACAGAGGGTTGCCTGGAGAAGTTTTCCAGTCTTAGGAAGGTGGCCAGTGCACAGGATTCGGGTGCCCAGGTCTTCAGGGAAGAATGAAGTCTAGAGGTTACAAAGAGTGGATTCCTGAGAGGTTGCTTAAGTAAAGAAGTAGTCTCAAAGAAGAGAGGTTTAAATCACTATTCCTCATCTACCTGGAGAGAGTACTTGGCAGTGCTTAAAGGAAAATGAGGATTGCTGTTAGTGACAATTCAGAGGAAAATGGCCCAGCTGAGAAGCTCCTACAAAATTACTGACTGACAAATGGAATCAGCCAGAGGCTCATATAAATTGAAGTGAGAGGATTATTTTAAGTCTAAGGGAAGATTGTCTTACAAACAGGCCGATACAGTACAGTGCGCTCCGGTGTATTGGCTTTGGTGCAGTATCCGGTGGAGCGCACTATTAACCCGCGTTTGGACGCGCGTTTTCGACGCGCTAGCTTTACCCCTTATTCGTTAAGGGGTAATAGCACGTCGAAAACGCGCGTCCAACCCCCCCCGAAACTAATAGCGCCTGCAACATGCAAATGCGTGTTGATGGCCCTATTAGTTATTCCCACGCGATTCAGTAAGTAAAATGTGCAGCCAAGCCGCACATTTTACTTTCAGAAATTAGCGCCTACCCAAAGGTAGGCGTTAATTTCTGCCGGCACAGGGAAAGTGCACAGAAAAGCAGTAAAAACTGCTTTTCTGTGCACCCTCCGACTTAATATCATGGCGATATTAAGTCGGAGGTCCCAAAAGTTAAAAATAATCAAAAATTTTAAAAAAAAATTTTTAAATCGGCTCACGGGTTGAAAACCGGACGTTCAATTTTGCCGGCGTCCGGTTTTCGAACCCGTGGCTGTCAGCGGGTTTGAGAACCGATGCCGGCAAAATTAAGCGTCGGCTGTCAAACTCGCTGACAGCCGCCACTCCTGTCCAAAAAGAGGCGCTAGGGACGCACTAGTGTCCCTAGCGCCTCTTTTTACCGCGGGCCCTAATTTGAATAATATTTTTTTTCTGAATCGCGCACACAGGAGAGTGGCCTGTGCGCACGCCGGGAGAGCGGACGCTTGCCCGCTCTCCCGTGATTTTTACTGTATTGGCCTGAAAGAGAGATCCTGGAGATTTACTGACTGATAACAGGGATTGGCCAGAGACTCATTTGCTGAGAGATTGAAAGAGACATTGCTTAGAAAGAGAGGAAAAGTGCATTCAGAGACAGATACCAGGGGAGGATCAAGACAGGAGGGTTCCTTCTCCAGGGAGCTTAACTGCTAAGGGTGTGTAGTATTTGGTTACTGTGAGAGACTGAGATATTTTCCCTTGTGCATTTTGACTGTTTACTGAACCGTTTTGGTGAATTTGACATCAAGGGGTCAATATTCAAAGCCATTTAGAGGGATAACTTGCAAGTTATCCCTCTAAATGTCAAGTTTCTGAATATTGAGCCACTTGTCTGGCTAGATTTTGCTGGACAAGTCATTATCCGGCTAAAATCTAGCCAGATTTAAAAAAAAAAAAAAAAAAAAAAAGGTTTTTCTGGGACATTTTGGGGAGGAGTTAACTTATCTGGCTAACTTACCTGAATTTGAGTTCTGTCTGGCTAAGGTATCCGGCCTTCTGCGTCCAGATAGTTTGCTACTTAACTGGATATCATCAAAAGATAGCGGGGAGACGCTCCAGCGCGGCTTCTGTCACGAGTAGTCCTGAAGTCCTGGGAGCAGGGATTTTAATTATGGGAGAGGGAAGGGTGTGTGTGTGTGCTGCGAGACATTAGGACTGGGGGTGGGTGGGGGGAGGAGAGGAGTGAGAGGGTCCAGTGGCACCACGTTGTTTCATTTTCTTTTTTGACCCGTTAGTTTCCTCCTTTGGGCTTCCAGTTCATTTGGTACTGCTTCTGTTGTCCACAGCATCCACAGCTCTCATTCACAACCATCCGGGTTCTCTTCCATATTTTTATATCCCAGCTCACTTAGCCCAGTCATGGTAGTGAAAATCCTCAACCAGGGCCCATGCACCAGAGCTCCCTCTGGAACCCTGCAATTCGTGGGCCCACAGTGGGGGCCTCTTGGCGTCATTGTTGTGAAGTGGCTGTGATTCCCTCACTCCAAGGGGCTGTAAACGCTTCCCCAGCAGCAGTCTTTTTGCATCCTGCCCAGTACTTATTTATTTAGCATTTTTATATACCGACGTTCTCGATACAAATATCAAATCAGGTCGGTTTCTTACATTTTTTTTTTACTTACATTTTGGGTTTTCTTTTTCCTTTCCTATAATGTAAACATTGGTACAAAGTCATCTGTTTTAAATCCTGCCTTTTGAGTTTGAAGTATTATTTGTGACAAAGAAGCTATTGTTAACATCATTTGATTTTATTCACGTGCCAAGTGAAAACAACAGATTCCTACCTAAGCAGCCAGAGAGATCGGTCCAGCGTCCCATACAGAATCCGGATATGATTCAAACTGTTAAATGGTGAAATTATACTGAGTACTCCAGGTTGGTCATTGAGTGATATGAATATAAATAATCTGAACCGTAGTGGGTAGAGCAGCGGGCTGCAAACCCGAGTTCAAATCCCAGTGTTGCTCCTTGGGGCCTTGCACAAGTCACTTGGCCTTCCATTGCTTCAGGCACAAGCTTAGGGGCTTATTCACTAAGCCCCAGTAGTCTTCCCTGAAGTTCAATACCATGGTAAAAAAAAAAATACCATGGAGTTAATTGTCCCAACTTTTTTACCACTGTCTGTATTGTACTCTTTCTTGAACAAATTGTTTTGGAAGTCAGCCGAATATAAGGTTTAAATAAATAAGCAGGAGCCACCACTGCTTGAAAGGGCTGACAAGCCCCCCCCACCTGAAAGTAGTCAATATCCCTGGGAGTTCCCATAGACTCGTGTCCCCCCACCAATGTGCCTGGAAGCAGCCGTTGTCAAAATATATTAAAAAAAGAAAATAAATCATTTTGATTAATCTGCATAGCCCTGCCCTAACCACCTATTCCTCCTCTTCAGTCAAAAAATCTAGGCCCCAGAGGGTGGGACCCTCCACCCCTTGTACCTCCCTTTACCCATAAAATTGGAGTGCTCACTTGAGCTATCATGCGATGGAGCAAAGGCCGGGTGGCCTGGGTTTGAAAAATGGCAGCTGCCGGGTGCGCTCTGGGCCCTACTGAGCCATCAGGGCTAATTTTGAGAGTAAATGGAGGTCCTGGGGTAGGGGTCCCAGCCTTTGGATTTGGAGTGTGTGATTGATAGGAGTGGTAGGTGGTTTGGGGCGCAGGGCATCGTGCCAATTTATGAAATTTGATTTTTTTAAATATATTTTAACATCAGGCCATCTCCAGGGGTGGAGGGGGGGGGGGGGGGGGAGGGGGACGGACAGTGGTTCTATGAAGACCCTTGGGGTATTGACTACTTTTGGAGGGGGCTGCCTTAATAGGGGCCTCTTTAAGAAGGGGCCCTGGGAGCCTTGGGACAGGCATTAACTTCCCGATGCTGCCGGGGAACATTATCTAACTTCAAATGAAATAATGCGTCTTGTAAACGTTTCCGTAAGCTGCATTCTTCGATTTACACAGTTTGGGGTATTTATAAGCTGTGGGTTCCAGGGGGTGGGGGTTTACACTTCAGGGGGCAAGGGTGAGTGGGTCAGTATGCATTGCGAGGGCTGGAAGGGTAGGTGGTTAACACTTTAGGGGGCAGGGGGTGGGGAGCTTAGATTTGGGGGAGGGCTGCTGCCGCCACGTGCATTATTGAATTAAAAATAAAATTGGGGGGGGGGGGGGAATTCAGGGTCACCTCGACCGGCAGCACCGGGTTGAAATGGGGATCAGCATTGACCCCCTACTCAACTTCTCCGTTTGGCTATGGTTTTTTTGGAGGGAGCAGCAGGGGCCCATTAAGGTGATGGTGGTCCCGTGATGGGGCCGCCATCACGTTAAACTTGCCACTGCCTTTTGTGTCGCGGGGTTTGGCTACAACGCAAAAGGATGCACCATACAGCTGTGATGTGTTTTCAGGGGAGGGGGGCCTCATTATTGTGGCGGCACCCCTCCCTGCGATAGTGGGACTCCTTTCCCCAAAACATATCGGGCCTTGATGAATCTAGGTGCAAGCTTGCACCTGAGGTAATGATGAGGTGATGTCCCAGGTCCCAAGGAGCGGCAGTGGGATTTGAACCCGAGTTTCTCGGGTTTGTAGGCTACGCCTCCACTTAAGCTAATAGCCAGTCCCCCTCCCTTGTTTCAGCACCAAGCTTTGTGATAAGCCAAATAACTAACAATGGTGAGGTTGTTCTCCAAACATCATATCCATCCCCTTATTATCCTACCAGGTCACACCATGAATCAGTCCTTTGCTTTCCTTTAATCACAGTACCACCAGGGATATAGCTACCCTATGGCCAACATAGCCTTGGCCATAGACTCCACCTGCATGTCCCCCAAAGCTGCTGCAAAAAGCTTACTGCTCCCTCCGCTGTTCCTGCTTTTGGGCTCTGGAGCTGCTTTGGTAGTCACCACAGGAGTAGCTTGTAACTGGCACTGCTAACCTGAGGTTACATAAGGGGGGTGCAGCCTCCAGTGCCTCACACCCCCCCCCCCCGAACTGAAGCTGATCTGAGCCAGTCCTGTGGACTGTGACACTAAATCTTTACCCAAATGTGTATAAAATACTTTAAAAATACTATTACATTGAGAAAAAAGTGCCCACTTCCATCATTCATGCTAATATGATTCTGTGGCTAGAAAAAATGAAATTTCCAAGATGTCTCAGTTACCGTATTGTTAATTTAACTGAGTCCCGACAAGTAGTTCAACCAACTAAGTCCCTTGATTAAACTTAGTTGAACTACTCCATTGAATTGGCATTTCCTTATGAAGAAGGGCTTAATAGAGCTCTTCAGCCTGGAGAAAAGATGACCGAGAGATGTAATGACAGTAATTGGTGTTATCTTGAACTAGCAGCACTTTTATTGAACATAAGAACATACTTTAGCTTTTGTGAGTTTGAGCAAAAAAAAATGTGCTGCTACTACCGTATGCAAAATTTATGCAATAGTAGCATAATTATTAGCTATAAATGTAGAGATACAGTACTCATACAACTGTTTTGCACATTCACTATCACAAAAAAAATTAACTACACATCTGGGAGATATAGTTTCTGTAAGTATTTTGCAATAAAGTCTGAAGATAAAGAATGGATTAATTTACATATATTTCCATCATCCATAACTACTTGCATTAAAATCTCTTTCCACCTGCGGTTACGGAAGGGGTTTTTTTGGGTAAAAAACAATACTCCATTTTTGGAGAGACCCACCTGTCTTTTACATTTTTTTGGAGGAATGCGGTTCACAATTTGGCGGTATTTGAAAAAAATGGAAGTTAAATGGAGATCCCCTAAATGGCAAGCAGAATTACCTCCGTATGGTCAAACTATAGTGATTTTTTTGTCCCATAGATGAAAGAGCCAACTCTGAAATGATTTGGGATGATTTTTTTTTTTCCTTTTCATCTCTATTTCATTCATTCTAGTTACGTTCTGCATGCCGACAGTGGGATATTGGGGGGTGGGGGGATTTATTTCATTTTAAAGTTTGTTTAAACCGTATTTCTGTAGGCGTGGTATGTGAAGTACTCCCTTACGCTGTATCTGTTCACAATTGTGTATGTTGTTTTTACAATTTAATAAAAACCTTTGACTATAAACATGAGTTAACACACATAGGGGCTGATGCAAAACAGTGCGCTCAGGCGAGTGCACTATATAACCAGCAGTGGGATGCGGGTTGAACAGGCGCTAATGAATCCCCTAATGCAATAAGGGGATTAGCGCCTATTCAACATGCGTCCAACGCGGTGTGAGACTAATAGTGCTAATCACATGCAAATACATGTGATTGAGGCTATTAGCATTCACTTCAGATGCAAAAAAAAAATGTGCATCTAGGACGCACATTTAGCACTCAGCAATTAACGCCTGCCTGGAGCAGGCGTTAATTGCTGAGCGCTCCTTAAACCAGTACAGAAAAGCAGAAGAAACTGCTTTTCTGTACTGCCTCCTACTTAATATCATTGCGATATTAAGTAGGAGGAAAAAGAAAATTAAAGTTAAAAAAAAGTTAAAAAAAAAAAACCAAACTTTGGCAGTCGGGTGCAGGAAACAGATGCTTGAATGGCAAGCATCTGTTTCCTGAACCCTCTGGCTGTACAGCGTTTAGGGAAACAGACGCCGATAAACTCGGCGTCTGTTTTCCTAACCGGTGGACCGCCAACGCCGATCGGGTTTGCGTTAGCAAGGAGGTGCTAGAGGCACACAAGCAACCCTAACACCTCCTTACTAACGCGATCCCCTAATATGGCGCGTTACAAAAGCGGGCGCTGACTGTTCAGCGCCTGCTTTCTACGTAAATTTTATTGCATCGGCCCCATAGGCAGGCAGTGCTTGGTGCAGTTAGGTATAGTGGCCTTCTTGCCTACCGATGTTGACCTACGAGAATAAAGCAGACAACTGAAGCATAGACTCAAACAGGGAGAATTAAACATGCAGTGGCAATGGTGCACAGCGTTTACACCTCCCCCAGAAAGCAATAGCATAGAGGGGCCTTATTATATAATTGCCTGCAAAAGAAAGTCAGCAGATACCCATATAAGAGACAGCAGTTTTCAAAACAAACATACGCAGGTATATTCACTTTGAAAATTATTCCACCAGAACCATCCACTCACAAATGGCACCTGCTAATTTGTGTGTAGCAAACGTTTGGGAAATTTATGTGCACACCTTTTTGAAAATGCAAAAGTATGTGAGTGCAAAGTGCTGCCCAGCCCGCCCCTGGAAATGCCTTTACTAAGTCCAAGTATACGTGCATACGTTTATCCACAATTTTATAACAAGCCATTTATTTCTGTAGGTAAAGCACTTGAAACTGTCTATAAAATGATACAGATCCAGGGGCGGGCTGGGCAGCACTTTGCACTCACATATTTTCTTGGATTTCCCTTAATTGAAGGGGAAAATAGCTCTTCTCTATTTAGTTCCACACCACTCATGCTTTTGTATGTGGTGTGCATAATCCTAGCTTACCTGCACTAACAGAGGTTTTATTGTGCATGCTGGCATTTGTCAGTTTGAGTGCAGCTTAGTCCGTTAACCTTGATGTCTCCGCAGATCTGCTAGGGATCTCCACTGCACACTCCCTTTTTTTCCTAAAGTCCATTAATATTGGGAGCGGTTAAACAGGGAGGAGCTATCAGAATTTTTAAACCCCAGCACCTTCTCGGAAAGTAATCCCTACATGAGAAGTGGATCTTACTTGATTTTTTTGTTGTCTTTAGCCGCCAATTACTGTTGCAGCATTTCAGAAAACGGATTCAGCGTGTGCGAGCACCCAGCCTTTTTTTTTTTTTTTTGAAATATAATTCCAACACAAGAGTAAAGCACTGTGGTCTTTTGCTCTCCCTGGGAATGCCTGGTGAAAAGCCTGCATCTGCCTCAGTGTTGAGTGAGCACAGATTGATCTATGTGTGTGTGTGGTGGGGGGAGCCATCGGGCATTTCTTGGTTCATTTTTTTCTATACTACTGTAAACAAATGAACCGGGGCAGCAGAAACACAATTTTGCCAGATGACTCGGGCTCATCAGGCAGACCACCAAAGTAGCTCTCTCCAGTGCACCCTTCTCCGCGCCGGAGGTGTGCAAGTATATGCAGCACAGAGAGCGGCTAGCAGCACGTTCCGGCTCGGTAGCGCTTGCCTCTCCCTCGCCGACGTGCTTTCTTTAAAAGCAGAAAGGCAGAGTGGCCTAGGCCCTAGGGAAATCTGGAGGGGCTAGGGAACTTTTTATCATTCAAACACCACAAAATGTAATTTTCATTTATTTATTTTTTTTAATGTTCAGTGTATGGCGGGAGCCGGAGCCCACTGTTTAGGCTTTTAATGGGGAATTGCACCCTGCAGCCCTTCTGGTGCTCTTTGCTTCCCATGATGGCTTCCTCCTGGCAATTTGTATACAAAGCGCTGCCTCCTGACGAGAAGGGAACCTTAGCCCAAATTTTAAAAAAAGGTGGTATTTCTGACAAAATATTGATTTCTTGATGCTTGTTAGGGTTATCTTACTGGCAGAATTCAGATACCTGGATAAATGCCGAGTTTTGAGTATCGGATACAGTTTATGCGAATAAAATGGGAGGCGTTCCGGGGCGGAATTGAGTTAGCTGAATAAGTTATTTGGCTGACTGTAAATATGGCCAATAGGAGGGTTAAAATTATCTGAAAACTTAACCGGCTCCATTCAAAGAACAACTTTCCCACACAGTACTGTCAGCGGTTCCCAGAAGAAATACTGTATGTTGTTATTCCAATAAAAAGTATCATTCTTTTTATTATTGTTATTGACATTTATTTCAGGCACTGGAGAAAGTTTACTGTGCTCTTCTGGTCATTTTTGCATTTTCTCTATTCTCTTTTGTGTGGGCCATCAAGGCTGCCTTTAACCTGGCTGTAATTTCTATTCTCTCTTGCCTCTAGTCTACTGGACTTCGAGGTAAGCAAAAAAAAAAATTATAGGATGTACATAATTCAACCCCCCTGTAAATAGTCCACCCCCACCCCTCCCCTGTTCTATGTATTCACTTAAAATCCCTACTCCTTCCCTGCCCCCCCCCCCAGTCCCTCCCCCTCCCTAGTTACTACATCAGTTGCAATGTAAAGCGCAGTTGGCTGAATTATTCTGTTGTCTGGAAACCGATGTGATGTCTCGTGCGAACGTCGGTATAGAAAAACGTTAAATAAATAAAATAAATAAAATCTACCCTGGACGGAGCTGGCTTGAATATCTATTTCTTAACAAGGGAGAAAATTGCCAGAGGCAAATTGTTTTCTGAAACTCGCTCATTTGGAGCCACTCAGAAATATTGCAGGATTGGGGCCTCCCTGATTTGCTAATTATGATTTAATTTTGGAAGTGCATGAACATTTTTGTAGACCTGGAAGGATTACCTTTAATTAATAAATATTTATGGAAACAAGCTAAGGCTTGATAAGTGTTGTTGAAATATTTTGTACTGTCTTTACTTTCCAGTCTATTGAAGAATGATTTGAATTTCTTCCTGAAACTCATGTACCAGTTCTACATGAGTTTTATTTATTTTTGGCAAGAAACAGTTACAGTGTTAGGTTAGTTATTAAAATGTTTTGCCTGTCTTTCATTTAAAATAGGTAAATCCTTAAGGCATTAAATTCCAGAATGTCATGATTGTCTGATACTTTGTCACTTGCTTCCTTTGGTTGTCTCATAACCCTACTCATGTTTTTTTCAGTGCATGACAAGTGAATTGTATGATTCCCCTGTCCCTATCTGGTCCTGGGCTCAGGGGCTCACTGCAAAACTCATGGCCTAGCGCAGACCCCATGACCTGTCGGGGTTCTCGCATATGTGAGGAAAGATCTAGCTCATCAAGGCCCAATCAAAAAGAAAAAAAAAACCCATAAGAAAAATCACTGCACAGATTCCAAAACTGTTGTTCAAAATAAAAGCTCTTTATTGGCACCGATGGCAGGTAAATCAAAGTCCAAAATAGAGAGTCAGTAAATGGCTGGTGCACCCATCCGCAACAGATGTCCAAAAGAGCAAAAAATAGATTTCAGTCACTGTCAGCAGCAATAACAATTGCCCTCTCATACAGGTCAGCCCTTGGGACAGGAACTCTCCCCCTCTTTGGGACATTCCAAGCACCTGCTTTGAAAGTAGCTTATCTCCTGTATCATAGTAGCATTTCCCACTCTAGTGATCTTCTGGTTGACTCTTTTTCCCATTAGAAACTCCTTTAGGAATCTTTTCTCAGATGGGCAGGTTCTTCCTTTTCCAAAATGCCCAACAAAGACCATATCCTTTCTCAGTGAGCACATCTCCAAACTTTCCTTAAGAAAGATGAAGAATTTCTAACCCATCTGCTTTCTGGTAACTTCTTAGGGTTCCTCATTGATTCTCATTACCTCCAGTGGACAGGAATTCTTCTTTTCTTCCCACTCTCCTCAATGGTGAGAAGGTCCACTCCAGGTACTTTCCCTGTATGAGAAAAGACTCCCAATAGGATGACTCCATAGGGAGATGGCACCTTCAGACTGCGGTGGGCAGACGGACTTCTCCAGACCAACTCCAGAATCCCTACTACATCACATGGGTGCAAGAGTTTTATTAAAGCAATGACTTCTTCCAGTGGGGATTTCCAGACTGCATTGAACACTTGTACCTACACCGAACTCATTAGAAGAAGACCACTGATGTTGAGACCATTGATGTTACACTATTGGCTCATCAGGGTGCAGCACCTTTATTATTTAAGTTGCGCCTGGACAGGTGTAGGTTGCGCGCGGTGGCCGAGTGCCGGCGCACAATTTCCCGGCCTAGCAGCCTGAACTCCCCAGTTCAGCTAGACTTTCCACCCAGTCTGTACTAAACTATAAGTTCCCTCCGAGGCTGCTCCGAAATCGGAGCAGCCTCGGAGGGAACTTTCTTTCTGGCGCCCCCACCTTCCCTTTCCTTCCCCTAACTAACCCGACCCCCAGCTCTAACTAATTCCCCCCCACCTTTATTCCAGAAGTTATGCCTCCCCGAGGCAGGCGTAACTTGCGTGGGCCGGCTGCCGACGCGCCATGTTCCGGTCCGGGGGCTGGTCCGGAGGCCGTGCCCCCGGAATGCCCCCGATGATGTGCCGGCCGCGACACGCCCCCGGACATGCCCCCGACACGCCCTCCCAGGAAAGCTCCGGGACTCACGTGCGTCCCGGGTTTTCCGCGCGCCGGCAGCCTATGAAACATAGGCTCGGCGCGCGCAGGGGGAGCTTGGGGCAGGTTTTCAGGGGGGTACGCGCGTATCTTATGCATGTACCCCTTTGAAATTCTGCCCCTAAATGCACGTGCCTTTCTAATGTCAACTTTCGCTTGAAACTGTTGGCCCCGCCCTGGAACGCCCCTTTTTGTGTATAAAAGTCAATATACATTCCTATTGTGGATGTTTAGAAAATACTGAATACATGAGTAGCGGCTATCTACCTGCATGTATGCTTCTTGGTGCACGCACATGGATGCGCCGATTTTATAATATGCACGTGCATGTTATAAAATCGTCGGGCCTTGCGCACATGCATGCTGGATTTTGTAATCCACATGCACACGCGGGGGGTAGATATGTACAAGTTTCACATAGTGATGCATCGCGGCCTTCTCCAGTTCCTGCCCAGTTTGCTCCAATTAAGGAGCGGACTGGAAGGGAACATCCCTACCCCCTACTCTAACCTCCCTTCCTCTTCCTCCTTCCCATCTCCTCTCCTCTCCTCTCCTCTCCATCCCTTAAACCCTACCTTTCTTTTTTTCTTATTTCGTTGCTTATTCCTGCAGTGGAACAGTAGGAACATGAGCGCGCCAGGATTCCCTTCCCCGGTACAGTGGTAAATGGCTGCTGTACCGACTGCCTGCAGCCCCGCCCCTCCCCGCCCCCCTGGACCGCCCTTTTTCTTTGGCCCGGCACTTCTGCGCGTAATGGGAGTTATGTGTGCAGCTGGGACACTTTGAGCGCAGTGAGTGCAAGGCCCGGCCGGGTGTGTAACTCCCGTTTTCCCCGCGCGCAGGGGATTTAAAATTTAGCCGATAATGTTTTGAAAATTCACCTTTAAATGTTAGTGGGGGGATACTGATGCTTTAAATCCTGACCTATTTGTACCTTTACAATTTTGTGACCTATAGTCTTCATCCAGTATAGGGAACAATCATTACAGCAATAAATCAAAGCCCCCCCTTTACAAAGATATGTGCCCTAATAAAATTCAAAGCTGTATTCGTTTTTGTGCCCGGGAATATGTTCAGGAGCCCAACACCAAGGTCTGCCGGCCATGAAAGGACTTCAGGAGGAAGTTTGTTATCCTGACAACTGAGATGTCATGTTTTCTAATTGACTTTAGTAATTTAGAAAAACAACTGTTTTGATTTTTTGTTTTTTTTTTGTTTTTATAGCCCTTTGGGAATTTTCTGTTTGGCCGAGGTTAAATAAGGTCACCTGTATAGAGAACTAGCAAACTCAATGGAAGTGAAGGCTGCAGTACTTTAACATCAGTAAGTAAGAGGGATGTTTCTGGAGGGCTGCTTTTGACCTGGGCTGACTTCTTTATATCCCCCCTCCGCAATCCATCGAGTTAGAAGTTTAAAAATAATTTCTAAAAGCCACCTTTCAGAAACTGGGTCATATTGCAATCCTGGAGTGAAAAGAAAAAGGAGGCAAGGTACAGTAGGTTGCTCATAAACCTGGTTTAGCGTAGATTATGCATGCCAAAATAATAAGTCGTCTTTGGAGACATAAGCTTCCAAAGAAAACTGTAGTTTTCTCCCTGTCTTCAGCAGATCGTTTTTGAATGAATTGCACGGTTTGGTGGGGTTGCCTGGGAAGGGCTAGCTTGGGGCCATGCAAGTCTGGATTGAGTTCTGCTTAGAAAACCGTGTGTGCTGAAAAGCTTCCACCAGCGTCTTGTAGCTGGCTTTAGCCAGTGCTGTCAGAACTGATATAGCGTACATTACGTATTAATGAGAGAGCGCCTACAGCCCCAGTTTACTGCGCCAGGCAGAAAACTTTTCCTCCAACCTCACAGGCAATCTTAGCAGTAATTACCTGAAATAGACTGGAATCACAGAACACTGGTGTACATTGAATAATGCTTTTACATTTTATGGATCTTTTCAGAAGCAAAGTAATCAGACTAGAAGAACATTTTCATCAAGTTTTTCTCTAGAGTCCTTCACTTTCAGGAGCACTGAAACCATTGGGGATTGGGCTTCCAGGTGATGAATAGCTGCTGAATAACCAGGATTTCTTTTTTAAATATCTATTGTCCTAAAAGGGGATAGCAAGCCGCTAATTTGTATGCTTTCAAAACACTCCAAAAGTTCTCACAAGAGCCTGAATGGCTATATTCAGAGCAAATGGGGACCCACTTATTCTTCCTATTATCAGGCTCTGCTTCATCTCTATTCCTGCCCTCCCAAAAGCTTATTTGCTCAACTAGATATATAGACTTTATTTGCTTGTCTTGGGTCTCTACCCTACCCAGTTCTGAGAAGGAGTAACTCTATAGACAGCTTTTCTTTTGCCCACGTAGTTCCCATTCATTTGTGCGGAAGGGAGGGGGCAATTATTGTCTTTCCTAGCATAGAAAATTATGGAAACCAGAAAATATCACATTTTACACTATTTCTGTTCACTGTAACTCCATTGGAATGTAATCGAACAAAGTCCCAAGATAAAAAGCAGCCGGTGTCATTTTGAATAATGGCAGCAGCTGGCTCGGGAGCGGGAAGTCGCTCTCAGGGGATACCAGCATTGGAAGGATGTCACCAAGTCACTGTAAGAGGAGCAAAGAAGCAGAAAAAGTGGAAAGTAGCCCCCCCTCCCCCCCCAGACTGGCAATGTGTTAGCTCTGGGGTACGACATCAAGGCAGGGCACCAAAGGGAACTCCAAGGTTTAAGGTCTGGGCATGGAAGCAATGCTGAGTGGCATAAAGAATCCAAGGTGCAGGGTGGAATTTAGTTTTTTTTGTAGAATGGGTTTGCCAGCAGTAAAGGATTTTATCACAATTAGTACATCACAAAGGTTTCTCTAATGAATCAGCACTACTCTCCAAGAAAGTAGTGAGAACTACTTTTATTTATTTATTTATTTAAGTTTTTTTATATACCAACATTCAAGACAGTAGTCCCATCATGCTGGTTCACAAGAAACAGGGGTGCAATAAACTTTACAATTTGAACATATACTTTATTTAGAGACCATGTCCTACATCATTAAGCTACCCTCAGTCTGTTCCATTTCTTGATTTTCTAGTTTTGCATGCAGCTTCTGGGTAACCTCTTGGAGTGTTCCTGTTTTATCACATGCATACATCAAAATGGTCTCTCTTGAACATCTTTTGTGATGTGCTAAGTATGATAATAACCAGACCTTACACTTTGAAGTAACTGTTTGTGCTGCTTGGATCCTTTATCAGTGCCTGCCTTGGAGACTTTACTTCCAGTTTTTCTGCTTTGTTCCCCCTTCAGGTTGACCTAGAATACTAATGCCATTTTTGGTGCCAGTTTGCCACTTGAGATGCCATCAAAGGTTCTTGGCACTGTTACCGGTAAGTGGTAACCTTTTTTAGAGCTTTGGAGTGTTCCTCCCACACTTGATCTCTTCTTGGTTTGTTATACTGGGACTACTTTTTGGATTCTTGCTGGCACTGCCAGTGCCAGTGGCAACCTGGCCAATTTTGGACACATTTACTTTATCTGCTCTGTCTTTCCCTTTCCCTGACTTGATTGTTTTTATGTCACTGGGGATGTGAAGATTACAGCAATGATTTAATATTTTATAGTGGTATTGTAATGCCCAGACTATGCCAGTACCACACTTCTGTTTGGAGAACACAGAGAAACTGCTGCAGTGAGTGTCACACTGTCTGCTCTGCCCTACTTCTCTGACACAGACAGGCTTCACAATATAGCCTGTAATGCTGCATAAGAACATACGACTTGCCATTACTGGGTCAGACCAAAGGTCCATCAAGCCCAGTATCCTGTTTCTAACAGTGGCCAATCCAGGTCACAAGTATTTGGCAGGATCCCAAAAGGTAGACAGATCCCAAGCTGCCCATCCCCAGGAATAAGCAGTGGATTTCTGCAACTGCACCTCAACAATGGCCAATGAACTGTTCCTCCAAGAACCTGTCCAAACTTCTTTCAAACACAGCTACACCAATAGCCTTCACCACATCCTCTGGCAATAAATTCCAAAGCACTCTCTGCCCTGCCCTCACTGCTAACTTATGCCCACTGCCTAGTGTCCACTGTCCACACTGTGCCCGCTGCCAGGCAAACAGAGAATAAACAACTAATCTCAAGTGTACCTAAAGTTTCAATCGCCAGAAAGGAAACACAGAACAGCAACTGTAAGCAAAACACAAATCTGCTATGAGACACAAATATTGTGATGCTGCGCTGCCTTACTGCTATCCTCTCTTCTGTGACAGGCTGTTGATGGCGCAGTGAGATTATAAAATATGCCACAGCAAAAAAACTTCAGCAAGAACTCAAAGAGAGCACAGAGCTATGCTTTCACACAGACAATGTCTTGAGAAGCAATGCAGGGCAAATCTCTGACATACTCAGTCTTCAACATCAGCGTGACAGCTTCATTGTACCCGGTCTACAGCGAAAGATCAGACTGGCAAATTTCTTCGCTGTGATATTTTGTTCCTCTCATCTCCTTGTCAGCATGCCCATCCTCCCCTTCTCTGCCGACAGCCTGCTCTACACTGTATCAATTTCTAGCTATACTCATGCACCTGTTGCTTTCCTATGATTTCTATGAGTACATTGACTATAATGGCTTAAAGAAATCATTCTATTTCAAACGAATGAAACAAATAGTTTCATTTAATTCGGGGGACCTTCTTAATTCATTTTGGGGTCCCCAGAAAAAAATCAAATTAGCCCATATTCGTTTTGTTTTTCAATTTTGTTTAAATTAATGCACATGCCTAATTCCATGGAATACTTGCGTATATTCTCTGACCACGTGCCTAGACTGCAAGTCACATCGGACCTTGGGAGAGGCTGCTGTATGCTTTGAATAGTCAGGGGAAAAGAGAAAAAGTATGAAGAAGCTTGGATAAAGTGGCAACAGTTTCACTAATAACATTGAAAAAAAAGAGAGGCTGAACAGAGGAAAGAAAATAATGTATGAATGACTCTTAAAGCTGACAGCCTTATACATCATGGCCACCGCAGCACCTATACCAGCTTTCCTCATTCTATGCTACTGGCTCTAACCCTTATGTTTTGGTCTTTCTCCACTCTGATTGCCTCTTGTTGTATCATACTGGTAACACGAAAATATTTTGCTTTCATTGTGCTAGTGGTTTACTAGTTATGTGTGTTTTTTGGTATAAGACAAAAGGAATGGGACATTATATTTCTTTCTTTCCTTTTTTCAGGCACGATACTTGCCTTGTCACTTTTCGTGCCCAACACAATGTACAATGCAAATAGAAAACATTTGATCCATGGGTGTGACATTAATCTACGTCCTTCTGAAATGTTAGGAGTTTTTGACAAAATTGATAGAAAAGTTGTTCTTTTGATCACTTAAGCATCTGTTTTAGACACGTGCTAGCAACTGCAGACGAGCTGCATCTGAAGCCATTGTATCAAGGCTGCCAACTCATAAAAATATTTTTTTATTAAGAGTCTTCCAGATTTTTACTAACAACCTTTTATTGCCTTACATTTTACTAAGGTGGTTTGGTACACAGTTGGACTTAACTATGTTGAGATTTATCCCTTTATGCATTGAAACATAGTCCCTAACTTCTGAGTCCTGTAGCCTTGCAGAGACTGAACTCACAGCACCAGAGATAGACTTGCCATTCATGACATTTTTGCTGACATGAAATTAGTTTTTACAGATGTTTTCATTTTCTCTATTTTTTTTCTAAACAGAATGAGGTAAATTTTAAAAGAGTGGCTTATGTTAAAAGGCCCATATATGCGAGTATATGGGCCGAGCGTGAGCAATCCTTATTTTAAAACTAGCATATTATGTGTGTATATGCACTTGTGTGAGCTACATAACATGCATAATAAAGGGGCGTGTTTAGGGCATTTCAGGGCGGGGCCAACACGTATGCACATAAATCTCAATTTTAAACCCAGCGAATACAGCTCACGTTGGACTGTTACTTACCCCTGATATGTAGAAGTAAATATGTCAAAAAAAAAGTTTGTTATAGGCAAAAACTGCCAGGATGAGGGGTCTGGGTAAACTGGGGGAGGTACAGGCTGATGAACCCAAGGGGGAGTTGATGACCTAGAGATAGACTGGGCAAACTAGTGGACTAAGTGATCAAACTGGTTATTTCCTTCATGTGCACATGTTTTAAAATGTGCTCACTTGCCAACATGTCTTGAGGAAGAATAATGGGTAGAATAATGTTTCCTTGTGTAACCTCTTAAAATTAGGCACACACATAACATGCACTACATGTATTTTAAATAGCATGCGCGCACTTATTTTTTAATTTATTTTATTTTGAAGGTTTTGTATACCGACATTGTACCGCCGATTTAAAATTCTAGAGTATGTGTGCTCGCGCCTACATATGTGCGTTTTTGGACACATGCATAATTGTTTTAAAGTTACTGCCTCTGTCTGTAAATTTGCTGATAGCTGTGAAATGGGCTGTGGGCTATTGTAATTTCTGATTAAATATCTTACACAGTACCAGAGTTGGTATTTGAGGACTCGCTCAGTCTGTCTCTCTATGTACTGTATTGCCCCAGACATCACTTGATCTCTGGTCATCCCTGTAACCACCGTGCTCTGTATCTGTCTCAATCATACTTGAATTTTATCATTCTGAGAATTTTTTGTTCCCATCTGCTTTAGTTGTTTTGCCAAGACAGGCCCTTCGTTTTCAGAACTCTTACTCTTTATAACCTTGTGCTCTTGCTCTGCTGCTTTGAAGGATTTAATGCTGTTCTTTATTTCTGGAATGTCACAGTTGTAGTCATCTGTTTATAGTTGACGTTACCTTGGTAGCATTTAGTGTAAATCATCTTTGTAATTTTGTCCAGAAATATAGAAAGTGTTTTCAGTCGGAAGGGAAGAGAAAAGATAATTGCCTATGGTTAGATAAGCATCATTCTTTACAAAGAATATAGGGTGTGTCTGGTTTAAATGCATTCCCTGTTTTGGATTATTTTTGATTTGGTCAGTGTACTATCTGGTATAATCTTTTTTCTGTTCATATTTGTCAGGATTTGATCTACAATAGAAAGATTTTACCACAGGTACAGTAGGTTTTAGAATGGATGCAGATTTGGGTCGTAGTATTTTACCATGAGATCCTCTTCTAAAGCTGGTATTTAATTTCCTTAACAAAAATATGCATTGTATGATGCACAAGACCATTTAAGAAAGCAGATTACAGACTTGAGAGACTACCTGCCTTCTTTATCGACTATGACAATGCAAAAATATTGATGTAGAATCCCACTGGAATTCTGCTAAGAGGAATACTCCAGCTGCCTCATGTGGGCTGCTGTATTGATAATGTCCTGCTTCTATAAAAACCAGAGATGCAATCTTGGGTGTGGACTTTTAGTTGGACTTTTTGTAGGCGGATATGCTGTCCCTGCTCTTGTGTTTTCTCTCTTATTTTTTTGGAAAGAATACTTTTGGGTCATATGGGTAGATTTTAAAAGGCCTAAGTGTGCCAAAGCCGGGAACTACGTGCATGTCTCTGGCCAGCATGCGCTACGCAGATTTTAAAAAGTGTCCGAGTATGCGCGCATCTCCCGGTGCGCGCAGAAATCTAAAAGGCAAGAAATGTGCAGAGCATGGGCAGAGTCTGGGTGGGACATGGGATGTTTGGATCCATAAGTAAAAATGTGTGCATAAGTACTTATGAGCACAAGTACGTGCCAAGGTCTCCTACCTCGTAACTTTACTTCTGTTATGGAGGAGGTGTAAGTAGAAAAAAACCCTAAACTACTCAGCAGGGTTTTAAGGATCGGGGCAGGTAGGGTAAAAGAAAGGCTAGTTAGCTTGGGGGGGGGGGAGGGGTAAGAAAGTCCTATCCTTTAACTGGGTGAACCGGGAATGGACTGGGGAAATGGGTTTTGGCATCAGCGTGCCAATCTTACAAAATCCCTCCACATACGAGGTAGATAAGGCATTTGCACACCAGAATGAAAGTTACCATCTTATTGTTTAAAGTCTAGATTAGTCAGGTAGAAATGGTGCCTTCTTTCCAATTTTAGGAAATATTATTTCTCTTTTTAGAATTTGTGAAAAAGGAATTTTTATCCACCCTTCCTTCTTTTGGTTGGATATTGAAAACAGGTTTCAACTTTTGTTTACTAACTGAATTCCCATGGCCAGGTGAATTTAGCTATCACCATTGGCAGAGGAGATTTCTAGAAGAGTCTTTTTCAGAGAATTTCAGTGACCTTCTAAGATCAAGCCAAAGGAATGGATCATCTTTAGTTTCTGGGAGAAGGAGAAAAGTAGAAAATAAGGAGAATTGTGGAGTCCATCCAATGTTAACCACCAGCATATCATAAAGAGAGAGGAGGTTGGATAAGATGTTTGAAGTTTATTCGACATATCTGAATTAAGGTATGACAAATGGGACTTTGAATTATGTCATTTTTAAGTATTATATCCACCATTTCTGAGAAGGAGCTTCAAAACTAACCTTAAAATTGGAATTGGAATAAAAAATGAAAGATCAGATTAAAACATCAGATTAAAATATCACAGATTTATTGGAAGAGGATTATGTAATGGTCTGTAGAGATGTGCATTCATTTAGAACATAAGAACATAAGAAAATGCCATACTGGGTCAGACCAAGGACCATCAAGCCCAGCATCCTGTTTCCAAAGTGGCCAATCCAGGCCATAAGAACCTGGCAAGTACCCAAAAACTAAGTCTATTCCTTGTTACCATTGCTAATGGCAGTTGCTATTCTCTAAGGGGTAGAACTTTAAAAAATACGCGATCACACCAGGCGCGAACAAAAGTACGCTGGATTTTATAAGATACGCGCGTAGCCGTGCGTATCTTATAAAATCCGGGTCGGCGCGCGCAAGGGGGTGCACATTTGTGCAACCTGCGTGCTCCGAGCCCAGCGCACGCTGCCTGTTCCCTTCGAGGCCGCTCTGATTTCGGCGCGGCCTCGGAGGGAACTTTCCTTCGCCCTCCCCCCACCTTCCCCTCCCTTCCCCTACCTAACCCAGCCCCCCGGCCCTATCTAAACCCCCCCCACCTTTGTCGGCAAAGTTACACCTGCTGAAAGCAGGCTTAACTTTGCGCATGCTGGCCGGCAGCCCCACTCCGTCCTCTGGTCCCAGGGGCTGGTCTGGAGGCCCCCGGGCCCGCCCCCGAACGCCGCGGCACGCCCCCGAAACGCTGCGTCGTTTCGGGAACGCCCCCAGACACGCCCCCTCCCGCACCTTTTCGAAAGCCCCGGGACGTACGCGTGTCGCGGGGCTTTATGCGCGCCGGCGGCCTATGCAAAATAGGCGCGCCGGCGCGCGAGGGCCCTGCGCGCGTAAATCTGGAAGGATTTATGCGCGCAGGCCTTTTAAAATCTGCCCCTAAGTGAACTTAATAGCAGGTAATTTGAAACAAATGGGCAATGCATAACAATGTGCCCTTATTTGTTTCATTTGTGGCCCCCTAAAATGAATGGAGGTTCCCTCAAAAGAAACAAATATTCTTTGTCCCATTTCTTTGTTTCTCATTCATTTCTGTGGCCCATTGAAGTCTGTGGTCATGTTCTTTGGAAACTATAGCAAACAGCTCTTGCATGTGCAACTTCACCTTCTAGTTAGAGACTTGTCAGATCTCAGGCAGAATAAGTTAGCAAGGAGACTAGCCAGAGGACAAATCATGGTGCAACATCTTTTTTTAACTTGCCTATAGCAGCTATCTGGATAAAGTGACGCTGACCAATCCTATTGAAAAGTTTGAGCATGTCAATTAAGCTCTGTAGTTCTTCTTTAGCTTATGGTAGAGAAGGACATGCTACTAGAATCTCTTACAGAGTTTTAAAAAAAGCTTACAAACTGGGGAATTTGGCACTTGGTAAAGGGTAGCTTCTGCTTTTCTCTGTGCTTCAGTGGTCTCATAACTCACTGTGCCAGAAAGAGATGCAGTGCATTGCTGCAGATTGAGTTTTCTCTTCACTGGAGGAGGATCAGTGTGGGAGACATTGTGGAGATTGTAGTTGCAGTAGTGTTAGTGACTTTTGTTTGTCTTTGCCTGGACACCAGTGAGGTGAGCAGTGCATGCTCAGAGACTGAGGAGAAGAGTCTTTCTAGGCTGCCAGTCTTTTTTGTCTGTTAAGTGTTTAACAGTTTTTTGTGTGTATGTGGAGTCAGTCAGCACTAGTGTATGTAGCACAGCACACACACACACTATATATATTTCTATGTGTATGTGACATAGTGAGTGGTACTGTGAGTGGAGATAGTTAAATTATCAATAAATACATTAGTAATATCCAAAATCCCAGTAGGCAGTGCATTTCAGCAAATTCTAGCATGTTAGGAAAAGAGAGAGGAGGGGATGTTGGCAGCTTTGGCAGGGGCAGCTATAAAAAAAATGCAGTTTTGCACCTAAGTTGACAATGGACATTTTTAGGTAAAGAATGGCAGGAGAAAAAGGCAGCTCAACACAGAAGAAACTGAAATTTGGAGAGCATGTGCCACCTCTGCTTGTTCCTCCTTGTTTTGGAGCAGAGGGGAAAGGTGGGAGAGTCCGTGGTAACTGAGAGTGGCCAAGATTTGGTAAACAGCCAGGAGGACCAAAGGAGGCAGTCTCTGGCTGGTTCCCTCACACCAAATTTATTTACAGACAAAAATACAGAGTACAAAATAGAGTACTTACCTCTGCTGACCTTAAAGCAGTGCAAAAGCATCAAACATAAGTAATATTCCTGTACACTGGCTTCCTATCTTCTCTCTGTAGTCCCGTTAACCTTTATGGGCCTTGACTCCATATATAGTGAGGGGATCCTCCCTCGGCCCAGAATCCCTTGCAGTGTTGGTTCTTAAGGAGGACTGGCTCAGAGAACAATGGCCATTCCTTTATCTTGTTCTGAGGGAGTTTCCTATATACTCCCTTACAGAGATATATCAAGACTGGCATTAGCAGGACAGGGATAGCAAAAGTGTAAATTCCAAAAAAAGCAGTGTGGTTCCCTTTGGTTCCTGCTACTGAAGCAATGAAGGTAATATTTTCATCAACTGATTCAGAGGAAGAATCTTGTCTGGGAATCAGAAGACATTGAAGAGCTAGTACATAAAGGAATTTGGGAAGTTTAGTCAGTAGTATCTTAGCATCCAGTGAGGTTATGGGAAGGAGACAGATGATTCTGACTATGTTGAGATCATCCCCCAGGAAGATCAGACAGCACAAGTAGAGAATGTGAGTAATGCAACTAGCATTTTTCTTCAGGATCTACCCTCCACCTGAATTCCAGTGCCAGCATCAGCCTCCAAGGATGTAAAGAAAGGATCATGGAAGAAATCCCTTATCTGTAGGCAGTTTAAAATGAGGATGTACCTGTGTTTGGCTCAGTGTATTCACTGCAGTAATGCTAAAAATCAAGGGAAGCAAATGGGGCATTTGATAAAACTGGTATGCAGCAGCACCTGCTAGCATTGGGATCAGGAAAGGGTAGCAGTACTAGCCAGCGACCCTTCTGCCGATCAGAGTAAAAGCCAGAGCAAATGGGTTGTAAAGTATTAGACTTTTCCCCTCGTTGATCCCACATTCCCTCACAGCAATCAGTTGGCAAGGGAGCAGTCCCCACCATAGAGAAAATGAGGTAGTATTCTTTAGCACTGTCCCAGAGCAAGAGTCAAGTAGCATATAAAATAGTAATGAAGAACTTTGGGGAAATGAATGCCCTGATGACAATCTCTGCAGGTAATGGAGAACATGGGCCTGCTGCACATGTTAGCTCCAATTACAAAGTGCTTTACAGGACTACATTTAGTCGGAAGGTCATCTCCACCCTGTACAAACAGTGCCATAGGTTCATGCAGGTGCAGCTGGCTATTGCAGAAGGGAGTAGCACGCATTTCACCAGTGCTATGTGGACCAGCACAAATGCTATGCACACCTATCTCTCCCTGATGGCACAATGGTGGGATTTGCTGAGGCATGGGTTGGCAATAGGTATTGCGGGACAGAGCATCAGTGTATAGATGGGCTTTGCTGCACACCCAGTTGATGCATAGCTCCCATACTTCATGCAATACGCTATTAGCTTTAAGAAAGATGTTGGAGGGTTGGCAGCTAGACCATAGAGGCAGGAGTCTTCAGGCAGATTTCTTTGTGACAGACTGTGGTGCAAATATGATAAAAGCAATAGAAGACAGGGGCTGTCAGGGTAGCTGTTGCTTTGCACACTTGCTGAACCGAGCAGTGAGGAATGTCCTGGGGCTGTGGCTCAATGACAAAGGGAATCTATTCCTAAATAACCTGATAGAGAGGTACAGAAAAGCAGCAGGGCATTTCCATAGAAACGTGAAGGCAGGCTAATCTATGAGAAGCAAGAGGAATTCAGGAAGCCACATAAGCATCTGATTCAAGATGTTGATGCCTGCAGGAATTCCTCTTATCTGATGCTGAAGAGGTTAGTGGAGCAGAAGACACCCCTTTATAATCTGTCTCTGCAAACAGAGATAGATGTGCATTGCCCCCTGAGGCATCATGATTGGGTAATGATGAGGCAACTGATACAAATCCTGAAGCCCTTCAAGGATGACATGGAGTATCTGAGTTCCAAAAGCACCACTTTGATTGGGGTAATCCCTATAGTAAATATTCTGGAGTAAAAGTTAAAAAGCTTCTGTGAGCAGGAGGGAATGGAAGTAGAGGTAGTATAGTTTCTGTACTCCTTGAAGCAGCAGGTACAAGAGAGACTGAATCTGTCACACAAAACAATCATGCTTGCTATGCTTTGCGATCCATGGGTGAAACAGTCTTGCCTTCCAGTTCTAGCATCTCACATTCATGAAAGAGATACTGGTAGCTAAGGTATCTGCACAGAGCCAACAAAGTCAGTGGCACAGTGGGAATATAGAACAGGAGAGTGTCTGTTTCAAAGAGTAATGTAAGCAGGAGCAGCACCTTGTCAGCTAGCACTTCCTTCCCCACCTTAATACATCAAAGCCATGTTTCTCGCAAAGAATTATCTCTTATGACACAGGCAATATCTAAAACAGCCTCTGCCATCCATGTGGCCAAGAAGGCTGCTGACTCCAGCACACTCCACTTCTTCCAACGTCTTCCTCTTAGGTGTGCACGCATGCCTTTCCTGCTAATTGAAAGGGCCTGCGGTGGGAAAAGCTCTGCGGCCTTTCCTAATGACGCCTTTGCCTTGATATGCCTGCAGCCCTGGTTTCTCTGCCAGTGAGGGACTGGCAGAGAAACCAAGAACAAGACCTTGATGGTGCTAGCAACGAGGGGTTGCTAGCACCATCAAGGTCTTGTTCTTGGTTCCGTGTTTCTGGTCTCTCGTCTTGTGCCTGGTTCCTGAGTCTCCACATGTTCCTGTGTCCAAGTACTCCAAGCCCTCAGAGCTCTGCATCCAAATACTATGAGTATGTGGACCGTGACCGGCCCATGGTGGGCTCTGTAGGTCAAGTCATTGCCCAAGTCCTGGGGCCAAGTCTTCGAAGTCTTTGGAATTCTGTACCTTGTTTCCAGAGTCCTAGTGTTCATCTCCAGAGGGTCAGTCCAAGTCTTCGTTCCAAGTTCCTGCAGGCGTTCCAGTGCCGTGGCCCGTGACCAGTGTGTAGCGGGTTGTGTAGGATGCCTTGCAGCACTAGGCCTGCTTCCAAGTCCGTCCTTGCTATATCAAGTCCTCAGAGCCTACTCTTTTTTCTAAGTTTCAAGTTCCAAGTCAAGTTTCAGGTTTTGAGTCATGTTCCTACTTACGGTCTTGTGGAGCTTGTTCAGCCAGTGGATCACCTTGTTCCTTGTTCCACACCATGTTCCTCATTCCACGTCATGCTCTAAGTTCAAGTCATGTTCCTTGTTCCAAGCCTTGTTCCTCGTTCCAAGTGATGTTCCTTGTTAAGTTCCAAGTCGATAGTCTGCGTCACCGATGGCGTGGTCCGCAACCAGCCCATGGACTGTGTAGGGCTTGCTACGGTACAGGGCTCCTTCAGAGCCTTCTTGTCCAAGTCTTCAGCGCCTTCGTTAAGTTCAAAGTCTTCAGAATCGTGATCAAACCTTCGTGATGTCTTGTCTTGAGTCCTCTTCCTCAGCTATCCTGACGTACAAGCCTTTCCAAAGCGGCAGATCCGAAAGGGCTATCGAGTGACCAGAAGACTACTCCCGAGACCAGCATTGTATTGTTGGGTCTCACTCCTGTGCATGCAGGTTCAGCGAGGCCTTCAAGTGTTAATAGTTCTAGCTATGCTGCATGTTCAAGTCATGATCTAAATTCAAGATTGTTCTAGTCCTAAGCCCAGCTGTTGCCCAGATGCGCTCGCCTACTGACGGCATGTACCTTGGAGCCTTGCCCTGGGTTGTGCCATGGCCCAAGGGCTCACGCTCTCCTGGACATCTGGGCCCAAGCCCGATTGCAACACTGATAAAGCCAGTGCAGAGCTCCTCCCACTGCTTCCTGGTTCGCATTGAGCTGCTGCCCACCCTTCACATTCTAGTGAAAATATGTGCTATGTTCCTGTAACTCTATCATTTCCTTCAGGACTAAGCTGCTGCATTCCTTCTTGGCTCTCAGATCATCCTATACTGCCAGCTGCAGCAAGTGTGCAAAGCAACGGATCCCCTCATAGCCCCATTGTCTACTGCCTTTTCTTTGTTAGTGCTACCGTAACAAAAAAATAAAATAAAATAAGGAACAGCAGTCCTGTCTCTGTGTTCTAGCTACCAGCCCTTCATCATCTTTTTTTATTACTGTTAAAATATTTACCAAGGTATGGCTGATGTCCATCATATGGATGTTTAGCTCATACCACCTGTACCCTGCTGGTCTGCCTGCCCTGCCTCATCCATTTGCAACAATTGTGCTAGCAAGGAGAAATAAGCATGCATATTATTCTGACTAGTCTAGTTCTTCATGAAATTGATGCTAGTCTGTGTCTGATGTGCATGGCACAGAGTGTACAGAGTGGGAATAACCTGCCTACTAAATATTGTCCAGGTGGGCACTTTATAATTGGGGGCTAAAAGATGCAGCTGCTTCTTAAATCCCATAATTTCCATGATCTGCAGATGCAGGTCATCCAGGACAATGATTTCCCCAATGCACTGTTACTATCTTTGATGTTGCCTACCTCATACTATAGGACAGTGATGTGTTTCCTCTACTGAAAATTAATGGATTCTGCAAAACACTGGCCCTAACCAACTTTAAAGTGCCTCCACACCTCTGATATCTCATGGTATCCATTTTCACTGTCTGGATCCCTGGGTTCTGCTGGGGCTGGGGTTGAGGTTAAGGCCTACCAGAAGAGAAAAGAACAAGGGCATCTCTCAGGCTGTCCATTACCTGCTCGTCCTGGGGTGGGTATGTGGGGGTACTTTTTGCCCCATCAATATCTCTTGTTGCCTCCTGTGTCTGCTGACTGGATAGCATGCAGGTAAGCAGACTCACAAACCCTCATTAGCTACTAGACATTCAATATCCTCTTACTCTGGAATCCTAAGCATGAATCATTATTTTCTCTAAAGACCTTCTGCAGACAGCCCTCAAGAGGAAACAGAGATGAGCTGTGGCACTTTACTGCTTTTGGCTTCTCCATTCCTAGTACGGTAATACTGACTCCTCACTGCTAATCCTACCCTTAAGTGATATTGTCTTCTTTTCACCCTGTATTGCGGAGGATGATGTGGTGGGAAGCAGGAGGCTCCTGCGTCTGTAACTGCTTTCCCCCGCTAAATTAACATCTCTTCATCTTGGTAGGGGACTTCTGGTCCAATTGTTAGCATCATCTGTGCTGCTTATGCTAGCACTAGTTCCCTGTACAGGAATAGGCATTCCCCTTAAACTTTTTGCTTTCCTATTCTTTCCACCTCATCTGTCCTTTGATGCCTCAGGCAATGGCATGATGAAATTTTATTCAGATAACTGGTGGAAGTGGCTGGGATCTGTAGTATTACAATAATTTGGGCACACCTACACACATAGAAAACAGTCGCTTTTATTTAAAAAAAAAAGCATGCTGCTGTGCTTCTAAAATTAGCCGGTTACTTTAACAAGGTAAGTTTGAATATGACTACTTATTCAGCTAATTTAGACAGATAAGTAGCTCTTCCCAGTAATGCCCCCGGAACGCCTCTTTTTTTATCCAGCTAGATTTTAGATGGATAATGCTCAATCCTGCTCAAATCTAGCCAGATAGGCTGAATATTTCAAACATTGCCATTTAGACAGAGGCATTTGAATATCTACTTCTCTGCATCTCTGCTGCCTTCTAACTTCTGTACATAGTAAATAATAATGACAGCAGAACAGGAACAGGCCCAGCAAACTTCTTATGGTAGTATCTGCCGCTCCGTGCAAGATACTTCCATGTTTCTCTCAAGGGTAGTAACTGCCACTCTGTGCCTTATGATAAGAGTAGTAATATTTAAAATCAAAACCAAGCAACTGTCAAACCCATAATTACTGCTAGCAACATTTTTACTGGGTGAGGAGCCTTCTTGATAATTCAAACAATGCTGCTTGACGTTCTTTGCTTTGGGACTTGGTTATAGAAGCCGTCCTGTGCTTTTTCCCTTATGCCTGCATGTAAGTACCCCAGAATGAAAAAGTTAGGGCCTATGTTGGTTGTTGTCCATATTTAGTTCTCCATTTCCCCACCCCCCTCCACCCCAGCCATCGAAACGGGGAGCAATGTTGCAGTTGCATCAAAAGCATCAAGTATATTGATTGAGCGTAGTAGTCCCCATGCCTTCTGTTAAGGGTGGTAACTGCCACTCCATGCAGGTTACTCCCATGCACCCTCTTCTTCATTTCCATCCTCTAGCCTTTAGGGATCCACAGTCTTTATCCCATGCCCCTTTGAATTCGTTGACTGTTTTCTTCTTCACCACCTCCTCTGGAAGGACATTCCAATCATCCGCTCCCCTCACCGTGAAGAAATATTTATCATATATTTTATGGCGACATGGCATGATGCAGGATGGAGAAGAGAGTGTAAATTCCTGCCCAGTGCCAGGAGCTGCAATATGCAGATGTCACTAGAAAATAATTTGTGTTTAGGCTTATGTGAATCTGAGCCCACCACCACCACCTTCACCTTCTGTGTGCTCTGCGGTATTTTAGATATAACCATGGCAAGTTGTAAGAGCCAACTTCTATCAAAGCAAAATATTACTGCTATATCATAATCTTACACTTATTTTCATTGATATATATATTTTTTTACTTACTTCCTCCACTATTAACAGAGCTTTTTCTCTTGCCGGCCCCACCATATGGAACTCACTGCCCCATGATATCCGCATAGAGACCTACACCCCCACTTTCAAAAAGAAACTTAAAACCTGGCTCTTTCAGCAAGCCTACTCCATCTCACCCCCTATTACATAAAACCCCCCTATGAATGTTATACTGATATCTTGGTATGAACGCCTTTATGTCTGCTGATTTTGTACTTTGCACTATCATGTATATAGTTATAGTTATATTCCATAGCATCTACCCATTGATGCCTGTTATATGTAAGGGCTCCTTCCATAAATTATTTATATGTTGCCTAGTTCATCATATTATATTATGTTATCTGTTATATGTACGGGCACTGCCCAATGGTTTTTTGTTCACTGTGAACCGATACGATGTGCGAACGGATATCGGTATAAAAGAAATGTTAAATAAATAAATTAAATAAATAATGGCCTGCAGCTGTGGTATTTAGGGCCATTGATGGCCTGAATTTTGTTTTTAATCTTGCTGCTCCAGTTTGGGCACATAGCAACACTGAGCAGAGAGGCGTGGAGGAGATGCAGCACCAACAGGGCTGGCCTTATCATTGGTCACTGGGGGTGGATGGGGGGAGGGGACAAGGTGACTGCTTCAGTTAGGATAAAGTGGTAGCAGGAGCTAGATTCGGTGGTAGTGAAATAGAAAATTGGGTTGCAGCTAGGAAGACAAGTCCCTAATTTCAGCCGCTTGGGCAAGGTGGGAAAAAGGCTGTGAGTGGTCTTGGGGGCTGGGGACACTTTGGCAGAGAGACTTCGCTGTTGGCTCACACTCAGCGGGGGCAACCTCTTTGGCCACATGGTCCATGATTTAAAGCAGCAGTGGCCACAGAAATAGTGACAAGTGCAGCAACAGCCGCAGCAGCATTAGCCACACATGGTACAGGGAGTTTCTTTTAAAAGCAGAGCATAGCAGTAAAGAGGCAGTAGAGGCTGCAATTGTGCAATGAGAGCGAGAATGTAGCGTGAGCTGCCAGGAGCATAAAATATATATTGTCCCCTTGATAATGCCATTGGTACTTGACACCAGCTGATGGTATCAGCAGGCATGCACAATTTCCCCAGAGAGTCAACCATATTTGAAATCTATTAAAATGGACTACAAAAACTGAAAGTTGATGGGACTACAGGTCAGTGTGATGAAGTGACCTGGCTGTTTTCCCCCTTTTTGTGTATACAGGACCAGGCTAGATGTCTGGTCCACCTTAAATCCCTCAGAGGGCGAGAGCTCAGTGGGTGGGACCCTGCAGGGGCAGGGGAGAGTTCTGAAGGCGGGACCAGCTGGACAGGATAGAGTGTAAGCCCAGCTGGGTTCAGGAGGCCCCACGTCTCCAGGAGAAGGAGCTCCTGACCCTCTCTAAGAAATATTGTGAAAATTGAAGGCACACTGTCCTGAAGCCTGCTTATCTGTATGTAAGCTGAATTGTAAGAATACTGCAAAGGTAGGCAGAGATTGTCAGCATTTGATGTCTGTGTAAATAAAAGTGAATATTGTATTAGAAAAGGCTGGCATCAGCGTGGTTTACTGCTCCAGCCAAGCAGATTTGCTCGGCCTTCCTCACATTCGGAATATCAGATTGGGGAAAGTATGATGCCATCTTAAAGAGATTTAAAAAGGTCTTTTGGGTGCTGTATAATTTATGCATATTAATTTACACATCTGCTGGAACTCTTGTTTGCATTGTGGCCATATGAATCCATCATAAAGTTTTGAGGGTAAGTTTGCTTTTGGGGAAATTTTAGTAGAATCTGTGTTGAAATTGTTTTGAGATGTAGAGGGTTTAGATCTTTTACAACAGTATATTTAAAAGGTTTCCTGTGGAAAACTGCAAGGTTACTTGGATGGGCTGCTGAAGTTCTGTGAATTCCTATGAGAGCAGTTAAGAATGACAGTTGGTGAAGTACTTTTGTCAAGGGTTGTTTTAAATACTTTTTGGAAAAATGTAATGGAAAAATCAATACCCTGGACAAGATTCTATAGTGATTTAAACCCCATTTCGTTTAGAAATCAGTGTCTAGTCTAAATTATCAAAGCTAATTAAGATGTTAGGTGACTTTTCGAGTTTTCCCTTCAGAAAATCACTGTGTTAAAGATTGCTCTGAAGTGATCAGGAATAGGTGCTTATTTTATTTGTAAGTGGTTTAGAATTTAAATTACAAATAAATAACTCTGTGTTAGAACTTTTTATTATTTGCTGCCCATGTGAACATCTCCAGGACCAGGAAGGGAATGCATTTGGTTGTTTAGAAGCACCCTCTTCTCACGTGATGCCATTCCTTTGAGAAAATGCAGAACTTTGCTCAAATGCCTCTGCCAGTAATCTTCTGTTTCACAAACATGGGAATGAATAGGATAGGGAGCCAATTATACTGCCTATTCAGGCATGATATCAAACCTACAGCATCTAGGGGGGAGATTCTGAGAGAAGAAAGAGAAGTGACGAACTTTATATACAGGAGGGGAAAAAAGCAATACGTGCAGGCCTCACACTTGAGGTGGAGACATACAGTGAAGAACAAGTACCCTTAAGGGAAAATTTTAATAACTCACCTAAGGGGGAGCAGAAAAATATAATATTGCAGTAAAGCAAACGAGAATCAGGCTGGGAATGATTAAATATATATTAGACTTATTCTTTTAATTTTATTTTTAGTTAATTAACAATAAAAGTGCAGACACACCCAGTGAGACAATTAGGCCTGACAGTTTCTGGAAAAAAAATGTTCATGCCATAAGAGTATAGTTCTGGGGGTGTTTTGGTTAGGGTTCAAGAGCTAGGTATTGGTAGCAGTCTTCAGTCAACGATGAGCGGCAAGAGAATCCATAAAGGGTTGCACCGCAGTAGATTACGGAATTCAGCATCCAAGACAGGACTTTCCCAGCAGTACTGCAGCAGCTCATCACGTTTTTTGTTACAGTAATGACTTTGCTTTGTTGTTTTAATTTGATCAGTTTCTTTTATTCTCTTTTTTGCATGTGTTTTAGTAATTTTAATGGTCATTTTTAAATCTTTTAAAACAATTTACATTTTTTTATTAATATTTTGATGTTTCAAAGCACTTGAAGTTTCTGTACTTGAGAAAGCAAAATTGAAAAGGGGTCATTTTAAAATAGTTATGTGAGCTAAGCTGTAAATATATTTTGTTACATCTATAATCACAGCAATACAAGAAGTCCAAAATGATCAGTCTCTCTGGTCTCTTAATCTTTTCCCAGGGTCTCATGTACTTCCCTGGATAGTATGTAAACTACCTGAGTTTCACTGGAATGGATCTCCTATCCCTTAAGGATCTCTCTTGCACAGTACCTGCATGATCTGTCCTTTCCCAAAACTTTCTTCTTCTGCCTGAAAGTCTGGTGTGGGGTTCTGGACTCCTCCTCTCTCTGGATTCTAGTTGGTATCCAATCCTTTTCTTCACAGTCTTCTTAGATGGCACAGGGATCTTTTGGTCGGAAGGATCAAACAGTATTGCAAAGAGGGGGAAATTCTTTTTCCTCGCTACTCTCTCTTGGGCTGGAAGAATGAACAAAAATTGTCCTTCCAGCAAATAACCTCACACAAGAATCACTAAGAATGCTGTCACTAGGGTGGCCACTTATGTGGGCTGTAAAACTGATTTCTGTCTTCCTATACTTCTCAGCGGAGGGGTTGAGCCAATACTGAGAAAGAATAAGGAAACTACAAACTTGGTTTCCCAGAAGTTAAGGAAAAAGGACAGGGGAGAGAAATCACATCAATTATATATCAAGGTAGGCTGACTCTATACAAATAAGTACACCGTTGCTTATAGAAACAATTATTGATACAAAAAATTAAACAATTCAATCTGTAAAAATTTACATTTTTAGTGTAGACCCCCTCTGAGGGAATTTGGCCTAGTAGTTAGGATCAAGCAGTGTACACTCCCACTGGAGGCTGCTGGAATGATTGCTGTATCCTGCATATTAGGTGGCCCCCTAGTTTCAGTGTGGCATTTTACTGTGGATTTTGAAGGGGAATGTCTGTTTATTTCACATAATATAGCAGAAAGGCACATGTCAGGAGTGGTAGTAGGAGCCCCATACTATAAATGCTATTAGAAGAGAGTAGCTGAAAAGAATAACATTCAATTAAGTAGTAACGTAATATATTTACCTTGCTGGCTCCTATGGAAGGAGGACCCTCAATTTATCCACGTTAAAGCAGGTTTATATGGATACTTTTCTTGCTCTTGGGGCCAAACAATATGGGGAGAATTTCTGGGAAAAGTAGGAGCACGTCACCAGAGTAGCATTGATATGTTGTAAGAGGACAGTGCCCACCCCAAATATCCTGGATGCATCTACCTCCAGGAGAAATGGTATGTTAGGATCTGGATGGTGCAGGCACAAGCCCCAGGTGAACTCTTCCTTAAGCTGTTTGAAGGCTTGGATAGCAGCCATAGTCCAGTTGTTGGTTTCTCATACTTTCTTTGTGAGAGCAGTGAGTGGTGCCACCAGAGAGAAGTAATTGGGAATGAATTGTCTGAAATACTTGGCAAAGCCCAGAAAACATTGCAAGGCGTTCAGTCCCACTGGCTGGGGCCATCCCATGATGGCCTATACTTTGACGAGAAATAGTGTATCCTAAAAAGGAGAGTTGTTCTTGCTCAAAAATGCATTTCTTCAGCTTGGTTCCAGAAAACAACGCGGAAGCCGATCCAATGTAGCAGTAATGCAACCAGAACAAAATTAGATCGGTGTCAGGAAATACTTTAAAAGGTAAAAACCAATGCTCGACTCAGGCCGAGTTTCGCCCATACAACGTGGGCTGCTTCAGGGGCTATATATATAAGAACAACGTGAAAAAGAAGATGACCATTCAAATAATGTTAATTCCTTCACAGTAATCTACTGTATTTGTCCATTACAGGAATTTTGTTTAAATTTACAATACAGAGCAGCACAAATGCACAAGTCGGCATCTCAGCATACCAGAAGTGGATAAAGCTTTATATATGTTGTATGGACGAAACTCTGCTCGAGTCGGGCATTTTAAGTAAAGTATTTCCTGACATCGATCTAATTTTTTTCTGGTTGCATTTCTTCAGCTTAGCACAGAGATAGTTTTCACAGTTAAACACTATAACAAAATTTAAACATGCTTGGGACAGATATAGGGGAAATAGGGTTGAGAGGTTGAATAAAAGACATTGGGGGAACTGATGGTTTAAAATTATGGGAATGTATGTGTTAGAGAACAAGAGAGGAAAACAACTGGGCATCTGTGTTCGGTCCCTGTTGCCGAAATCTGCAGAGCCACGACCTGGAGTTCTCTCCACACATTCGTGGCTCACTGCTGCCTCGACAGGGATAGTCTGTCCTCTGCAATCTATTCCAGTCTTGAACCCAACTGTTCTAATCATGCTCTCTGCGGGGGCCAGACTCCCCCTGTTTTTCCCACAGCGTCGCAGTTGTGTTGTGCCCGTTGGCACCTTGTTCGGCTTCTGTGGGTCCCTCTGTCAATGCAACTCCAGCATTGCTCTATGCTTCAACGGCAAGAGGAAATGTGGTAAAAAGGATTTGCATTCACAAAAAACCGGAGAGTAGCTTGCTTGTTGCGGCGGTTACTAGCCCAAACCAAATAAGTCTGATACTTCACTTTCAATGCATATCCAGCATAGCTCTCTGCTTCAACGGCAGGGGGGAAAGACGGATACTTCACTTTCAGTGCATATCCAGCATAGCTCTCTGCTTCAACGGCAGGGGCGAAAGAGGAAAAGAGGATTTATATTCAGGCAACAACCAACAAGAACTGAATTACATAGTCTGGGTAAACAAATAAGCATGGGTGAAGCTTGCTTGTTACGGCGGTTACTACCCCGAATCAATTAAGCCTGATACTTCACTTGGAATACATATCCAGCGCAACTCACTGCTTCAATGGCAGGGGGGAATAAAGAAAAGAGGAATTATATTCAGACAACAACCAACAAGGACTGAATGGCACAGGCTGGGTAAACAAATAAGCGTGGGAGTAGCTTGCTTATTGCAGCTGTTACTACCCCTAACCAATTAAGCTAGATACTTTACTTAGAAGCGCTCCAGCTCTGCTCTCTACATCAGTGGGGGGGGGGGGGGGGGGGGAAGGTAACTAGAACCAAAAAGTTACTAATAAGGGCCAAGAGTAACAGATAGGTATGAGAAAAAAAAAGTGTGAAAGCTTGCTGGGCAGACTGGATGGGCCGTTTGGTCTTCTTCTGCCGTCGTTTCTATGTTTTTATGATCACAGGGGACAGTCTGGAGCTCTGTAATCACCCACATGTGAGGACTACCATCCTGCTTGTCCTAGGAGAAAGCGCAGTTGCTTACTTGTAACAGGTGTTCTTCTAGGACAGCAGGATGATAGTCCTCAGGAATCCTGCCCGCCTCCCCACGATATTGGGTTCACTTTCGTTTTGTTTTATTTTTCACTCGTATTTTGCTATGTTACGAGACTCAAGGGGGACCTTGCGTGGACGCGTGGATAGCAGCAGGCTGGCATGCGCAGTCTGCCAGTCAAAGTTTCTAGAAACTTTGACAAAAGTTTTCCGTGCCATGCTCCATCTGATGATTAAACTCCAATAACTGCGTTAACCATGTATATCATAACAACTCCCCCAAAAGAATGGTAAACTACGTTCGGATCAAAAAATTGATATTTAACTTACAACCCGGCCTCATACATTTTTCAGAGAGCTTAACACATTAATGCTCTCACTGATAAGTCTACCACATATATTGAATGTGTGTTGTGGTTCCTTATAGACTTTAATCATTGGTCGTGGTTGTGAGCTTTTTTTGTCTTTTATTTCTTCTTTTATAATTTTTTTAAGGAATTTTTTTTAAATTCAGTGTTTAAAAAATTCAATTTCTTGAAAAAAAAGTAGTTAAATGCTGTAGAAAGTACTTATCTTTAGTGACAATGCCTCAGTTAATTGCTGAGAGCCATAGATTTTATGCCAGAACGCCGGACATCTGATGATGTCACCCACATCCTGCTGTCCTAGGAGAACACCTATTACAGGTAAGCAACTCCGCTTTCCCCAAAAAAAGAGTTACATAAGGGTCAGAGTTGACTCCTAACTCAGCCACAATACTCACAGAGGCAAACGTTTAAGCTCTGGCTGTGCAAAAAACATGGCCACCAGCAGGACCTCTAAGCCATAGAGCTTGGAGGACTAAACAGGAAGGAACATGGTCCAACTAGGGCCTCTGCTGGTGGGAGGTGAGCACTGCCCACAGATCCTCACACCTATGTGTTCTGCAAACCTTATATTTAATAATATTTTTGGATAGTACTTACTTGTCTAATATGAAAATGTCACACAACCTGCAAATAATGTATTTTTCTTGGGACCATTATGGCTTCTAGATCTCTATACTACATTTTTAATCTTCTAAAAGTATTATGCCATACATGCTGTTCTTTAACCTTTTTGTATTTGTTATACAATAACAATACAAATGGATATAGTAGGGAGTTAGTTTGAACATAAAGGAACCATGTGATTAAATTCATGTCTACTAAGATGCTGTATTTCTTTTGCCAGCTGAAAGATGATATAGAAGCTCCAGTGGTCCCTGAGAATGAAAAGTAACCCCTCCCTAACCCCATAAAATGACAGCAGGATATCTGCCGATGTGAGGGGTAGTATGAGTGAAGAGTGATGGGAAAGCCTGCAAGTAGTGGAGTCATATTCTTTACAAAATAGGCGAGACTTAAAGGGCTGATGAAATGGAATGAACAGTATGAGTGACAGCAGCAAAATGGACTCTGCAATGACCACATCAGAAAAGTGTGGTGTGTGAAAATGAACAGTTTAAAAAGCAGCATGTTAGAAACTAAGCTTCTCATTCATATCATTGCTTTCTGAACCTGATAATCCAGCTGCAGCTCCTCTGGTAAACAGACTTGAGTATTAATATAATATTACTTCATTTGGTGTACAGACCCCACATGTTGTATGTCTGAATATTTTCTATCTTCCCCACCATAGTACTCCCATCTATCATCAGAATGACTTTCCTAGCTTCATTTCTTTCCCTAAAGATCTAAATACACTGCAGTTTCACTCAATTCATTTCAAATTAAGGCATTCCACTTGTAAAACAGCCACTCTTCCAGATAGTAACACCTTTGCATAATGGCCACCATTATTATTCTGACTCCCTGAGATTGGTACTATTATGGTTGAAGATTAACTATGGAGGCATAGTCATATCTACAAACATTGCCATTTATGTGTGTGTTCTGTTTGAGGGTGTCAACATTTGTAACTTCATTTAAAAGTGGACAAATTGTTTTCTGGCTTAATGGAAATTTTATCTTTCTACTTAAATGGTTTGTTGTTGAAAAGTGAATCTGATAATTTAAAAAAATATATTTGCTTGGAAACAATCTTCATGACTTCACCTCTGTATAATTAGATTTTTGAAATAAATAGTTTAATTATAATTTTTTTCTTTGGTAAAGACATCATCTAGGATACATATTCCATATTTATCGTATTTATATTTAAGAAATTAGAGGGAGAGGTGGGTATTAATAAGAAGTGTACAAATCTTTTTGGCTGTGGTCATAATATGAGGCTGAGGTCATGATATAAGCTCTGAGGGGGTAGACTGAGAAACAATGCCAGGAAATATTTTTTCATGGAAAGGGTGATACTAATGTGTTCCTAGAGTGAGTGGGTGGTTGTTGTTAAAACAGTAACGAAGTTTAAGAGGCATGGGATAAAGCACAGAGGATCCTTAGTTGCTAAACATGAGAAGGGTAGAAAGCTTGACCTAGCAGCACATGTTTAAGTATGTTTTCTTAGCATCCAGTCAGATGAATCCGGAACAAGTGGGTTATGCACCTCTTCCAGCAGATGGAGATGGAGCAAATTGACATCACAGTACCAATACACCTGTAGTGACATCAGCCTGCCAGTATTCTCCGTCTCCAGCAGATGGTGGACATGCATCTCCCTTCTGGGGATTGCTTCATTTTGAAAAAGAGAGTTAAGAATATTTCATTCGTCCTGCTCTCCTGCGGTGGTTCCAAATGGTTCCTCTCCCATTTGAGAGTTCCTGAACTGATTTCCATGGTCCTTCAGATGAGTGCCTTGGTCTGATAGCTGGTTTTTCAGCTGGCATGTACTTAGCTACTTAAGCAGCTGAAAGGAAGCGGTGGTGATGGTAAGGCTGAGCACAAGTAAGTCTTTAAAAAAAAAAAAGTGTGTGTGTGTGTGATATATATATTACAGAGACGAAAAAGGAGGCTTTGTAGCATAGGACCTCCTCCTTCCAGTCTCCGTGCTCAACTCACCGTTTCGACGTTCTTCTCTTGCCATGGGAGGTTGAGGGACGTGGACAGCCTAGTGGATGGAGCAGCCTCAGTAGGCTTTTTCACTGTGTACCACGTGGTAAACCACAGTGGCGTTTTGCACGCTTTCTAAGGCTACCTTCTACAGACTTGTCAGTTCGGCATGTGCGACTAGCTGTGTGTCCAGTTGTTGAACGCTTAGTCAGGCCTTGTATTCGGTGCGTCTCAGTTAAGCGGCACCTTAAGTGGCCACACACTTACCTGTGCGCACAAGTTTTATTGTGCGCTTAACTTATTACAGCACTTATTTTTTAGAAGCCTAGACATTGGGACTCCTAGGTGTCGAACACCTAAGTGTTGGATGCCTAGGCTTTTTCAATGTAAAAAAAAAAAAAGCATGCCTCAGGCCACCACTCAAGCGCTCTGTTGGTCATACTGGGGCCTATGCTAAAGAAAAATAAAACCCTAAGCACCTTTCTGTTTGCAGTGCCTTTCATATTCGGGTATCTCAGCTAGGAGTGCTCACTAATTTGTGTCAGCGCTGTTTGGAGGCTCAAGGAGAATGATCCTCCTCTGCTTTCACTATGCCTGTTTCTTCCCAGCCAGATATGGGCCTGGAGCAAGACAGCTAAACTGAGGAACTTGAACTCCCCTAACTGGTTCCTCAGCAGGGGATGGTTGCTCAGTGAGTACGCCTCATGTGCCTCTGGGATGGATGCCCCTAATTTTTCATGGGTAGAGCTTTTCCAGGGATTGCAATCCTTTCTCCAGGTGCAATATTCCACCCTCTATCACTTCTAGAGCAGTTCACAGGTAGCATTCTGGCCGGGACATACTGTTAAGCACCGAAATACTCTAAAGCGGCAGTGGGACTTCCCATTGGAGGTTCAGATGGCATGGATGATGACGCCGATCCTGACTCTCTTTAGGATGGTGAAACTCCTCCAGGATTAGCACCGTATAGAACTATGCTATAGTTCTTTCATAAAGATGAACTGCCATCTCTGATTTCTCAGACCTTGAAAATGCTCAGACACTGTGTCTGAGTTAAAGAGATGGTGGCCATTCATCTTGAGTGTGGTGCCCCAGAATCTAATTTCAAAATGATTTGGAAGACCTGTACCCTCTGGATCCAGTGGCAAGAGAGCGATTACATTTTCCGAAGGTAGTTGCACTTGTGTGTGCAGTCTCCAAGCGGACTACTATTCCCATGGATGGAGGAGAGTCCTTGAAGGGTGTGCATGATAGAAGGATTGAGACTATACTTAAGCAAGCATTTGATGCAATGGCAATGACCTTGCAGATCTGCAAATCACTTTTTGTTGTTCCCTGGTGGCTTGCTCTTGTTAACTTCTCTGCCAGGAGGTCGATGACAGGGGTGACCTCCAGGGCAGATATAGAGCCAGCTACTGCTTTTTTGGCAAATGTAGACTGATTTGGTCTGCTCTACAGCCAAAAAAGTGGTTTCCTTAGTAGCGGCCAGGCATCGGTTATGGCTGAGATCTTGGTCGGCTGATGCATCCTCCAAGGTGAATCTTACCAAATTGCCCTTTAAGGACTCTCTCTTATTTGGGAGTGAGTTAGAGAAACTTGTCAGTAAATGGGGCGAATCTCCGGTTCCTCATTTGCCAGAGGATAAGAAGATGCCACACTCTTTTAACATGAAATGTCGTACTAGAGGACCCAAGTGTTTTCATCCCTATGAAGGAACAACCCTTCAGAGGTCTTGACCTTTTGGTAGTCTCAGTCCTTTCGTCCCTGACAGCCAAGAAGGGGCACGGGTTCGGGTAGTGTAACCTCCTGACCCTCCCAAAGAAGGTTTGCTGACCCACGCCTGGGAACAGGAGATAGGGAGACGCCTCTCTTTTCTATCAGAGGTGGGTGGAGATCACATCGGATTAGTGGGTTCTGGAGGTGATACAAGAAGGATATGTGCTGAAGTTTTGCAGTGTTCCTCGGGACTTGTTCATGGTATGTCCTTGCCACTTATCACAGAAGAAGCAGGCAGTGGAAACTACATTGGCAAGGCTCCTCAATCTGAGATCAAGAGGGAAAGTGGACAGTCACTCAGCAGTGCATGGTTTGGAGGAATGTATCCTTGAAGGATACTAATGAAACAGGAGAGTTAGGACAGGGAGGTTCCAATAAAAGCAAATGTAGTCCATGAGTTTATATGTAAAAAATCACCTGAGCTAAAGATTTCCAAATTATCCCTAACAACTGAAAAGCAGGTTGTTAATACAAACAAAAAACACACGTTGAAATGTCTGTATGCCAATTTCAGAAGTCTAAGAAGTATGATGGGAGAGTTAGAGTGTATAGCAGTAAATGATGAGATTGACATAATTAGCATCACAGAGACCTGGTGGAAGGAGGATAACCAATGGGATAGTGCTATATCAGGGTACAAATTATATTGCAATGATAGGGAGGAGTACTTTTATGTCTGGAGAATTTAGAGTCCAACAGAATAAAGATCATACAAGAGACTAAATGCTCAGTAGAATCTATATGGGTAGAAATCCCATGTGTCTTGGGTACAAGTATAGTGATAGGAGTAAACTACCATCCACCTGGACAAAATGGTCAGACAGATGATGAAATGCTAAGAGAAATCAGGGAAGATAACCAATTTGGCAGTGCAGTAATAATGGGTAAATGTAACATCAGGACATGCTAGAGACATTAAGTTCCTGGATGCTTCATGGAGCAATAGTTCAGGAACCGAGAGAAGGAGCTATTTTAGATTTAATTCTTAGTGGATCACAGGATTTGGTGAGAGGTAACGGTGGTGGGGCCACTTGGTAATAGTGATCATAACATAATCAAATTTAAGCTAATAACTGGAAGGGGGACAATAAGTAAATCTACAACTCTAACACTAAATTTTCAAAAGGGAAACTTTGATAAAATGAGGAAAATAGAAAAAAACTGAAAGGTGCAGCTGGCAAAGGTTAAAAGTGTTCAACAGGCATGGAAATTGTTTAAAAATACAGTCCTAGATGCACAGTCCAGATGTAGTCCAAGCATTAAGAAAGGTGGAAAGAAGGCACTATCTCCTACCGTAACCCCTGCCCTACTGAAACTCTCGTTACAGCATTGAAGAAAAATCACCGAGCATTGACCTTACCAACCCTGATACTTCACTATCATCTTGGAACAATCTCACCGCCACTATAGCCAATGAAGTCTGCCCTATAGTAAAAAAGAAAATTTCCCACAAGTCAGTAAAAAAACCTTGGTACACTACTGAATTAAAAAGCTAAAAAATGAATTGAGAAATAAAGAAAGAGCCTGGCGAAAGACTCCATCCCCAGCTCACGCAGCTGCTTACAAATCTTCTCTTCACTCAGACAATCTACCCTAAAAGCAAAACAAGACTACCATTCCGCCAAAATACATGACTACCAATTCAATCCCAATGCTCTCTTTCCTTATGTCACTGAACTAACCACCCCTCCCCCCTCCCTCCACTGAAGAAAATGCCAGCACTAAATGTGAGGAACTTGCCATGTTTTTTAGAAACAAAATCACTAATGTCCTCCAATGTTTCCCTGTTAATCCCTCCCCTGTCAACCCCCTCCCCAAAAATTCAAGCGCTAACCTTGAGTCCCTTGAACTCACCTCTCCTAAACAGATTGAACGAATCCTCCAAAAGGCTAAACCCGCCACACATTCATCCGATACAATCCCCTCTAAGACTCTTCTTTCCATCCCCGCCACCATTTCAAAACTCCTGTCTGACATAATAAACTGCTCCCTTTCACATGGCAAAGTACCCGACCCCCTTAAACATGCAGAGGTCAAACCCCTCCTAAAAAAAACCTAACCTCGACCCCAGTATCCCAGCTAACTATCGCCCTATTTCTAATTTGCCTCTCATAGGAAAAATAATGGAGAAAATAGTCAATATCCAGCTTACCGAATTCCTTGAAGAGTACAACACCCTTCACCCAGCTCAATTTGGTTTTTGTAAAGCCTGTAACACTGAAAGCCTCCTTCTTACCCTTTCTGACACTATACTCAAGGGATTGGACCACGGTCAATCATACATACTGGCCCTACTTGACATATCTGCTGCCTTTGACACCGTCAATCATACCATACTCCTCACCCGCCTTGCTGAAATCGGTGTCACAGGTTCTGCGTTGCAATGGTTCTCTTCTTATCTCAACAACAGAAATTATACCATAGAAATAGCCAATTGCGAATCATCCCACATTCCCCTCACACAGGGCATCCCGCAGGGCTCCTCCCTCTCTTCCACGCTCTTCAATATCTATCTCCTTTCCCTCTGCTATCTCCTCTCTGATCTTCGCCTAAAGTTCTTCATGTATGCTGACGACGTTCAAATCCTCATCCCGCTTCAAGAATCCCTCCCCAAAACATTACAATTTTGGGATTCTTGCCTTACTTCAATCAACACCCTCCTCTCAAACCTACATCTCGCTTTAAATGTAACAAAAACGGAGCTCCTCACAATCTCCATTCCCCCAGCTCGCTCGCTCCCTGCCTTAAGCAACACCAACCCTCCACTTGATGCATTCACCTGCAATGTGAGAGATCTCGGTGTCTATCTTGACAAACATTTAAATTTCAAATCTCACATCCACAATACCATAAAAACAGGTTTTTTCAAACTGCACATCCTAAAGAAACTTAAACCCCTGCTTTATACCCAAGACCTCCGCACAGTCCTACAGGCAACTAAACTGGACTATTGCAATTCTTTATTTCTGGGCCTCCCTCTCTCCACTATCAAACCCCTCCAACTATTACAGAATGCCATGGCCAGAATTCTCACAAACACACGCAAATCTGATCACATTACCCCTATCCTAAAAGACCTCCACTGGTTACCCATAGCCTCCCGCATAAAATACAAAACACACACCATTCTCCACAATCTATTGCACAATCAAAATCACACTTGGCTCAAGAATGCACCACTTTTCTGATCATCAACCCACCCCTCCAGATCCAACCTTGCTGGAACTCTATACACCCCCTCCCTAAAAATTGCTCACCACACCTCAACCAGAGAAAGGGCTTTCTCCATTGCCAGCCCTTCCCTATGGAACACCCTGCCCATGGCCCTCCGTCTAGAACCTAACCTGTCTAAATTTAAAAAGGGCTCAAAGCCTGGCTCTTTACATTAGAGTATCCAGATATTGACCAAACTTAGCTTGCACTCTGACCTCTTAGCCCACTCACTCTCCCCTCCTCCTATCTGTCTCTCTTCTTTCTCCCCTATTCTTCCCCCTAGCAAAGACTCCAAAGTACAGTGTTTCTTCCCCCCAAGCAAAGACTCCTGAATACTGTGTTATAAGTTCCCCTCCTCTACTCTAAGCTTATCCTACCCTGTCCCCCCCCCCCCCCCTCCCTTTCACTGCCATCAATGGTCTGGTACCTACCAGCTCACCTGTACATATATTGTCTATTGTTAATTTATATTCTTCAAATGTTCCTATGATATTTCTCTCTTTCCCTATCCTTCCTACTGCTGTCCTCTCTCCTCCTTCATTGCTTATGTTCTTATGAGGGCTGTGGTTCCAGTGCCCCCGTCTCAAGCAATTACGGGGCTTTATTGCATTTATTTCATTGTGCCCAAGAAGGAGGGCTCCTTTCATTTCTTCATGGATCTCAAAGGTGTCAACAGTTATCTGGGGGTGACACATTTTTGCATGGAAACATTGTTCTCTGTAATAATGGCTGTACAGTCAGGGGAATTTCTGACCTCTTGGATCTGTCCGAAGCTTATCTTTATATTCCCATACGACTAGAGCATCAGTGCTTTCTGCGGTTCGCAATTCTGGGACGCCATTATCAGTTCGAGCCCTACCCTTTGGGCTGGCCACCGCTCCAAGAACCTTTTACAAGGTAATGTTCATAGTGGCAGTGGAATTGAGAAAGGATGGGATTCTCATACACCGGTATATGGATGAATGGCTAATTGAGCACTGTCGTTGGAAGAGAGCTGCAGAGTGACTCGCAATGTGATTTCCCTGTTGCAGGAGCTCGGCTGGTGGATTCATCTGACTGGACACTAAGAAATGAGAAATTACTACTTAACCTGATAATTTCCTTTTCTTTAGGACAGTCAGATGAATCCAGCTTTCCTCCCTTGGCTGCTAATTGCTTTTACTATGGTCCTTTGTGTGACTATGTATTACAGAGATTATTGGTAAGTGTTAGTCCAGTCCCTAAACTAATGTTAATGCTTTTCTTATCCGAGCTCAGTGTTTCCTGTTGGCTGAGTATTGACTTTATCTGTTTTTAATCAAGTTTTTTGGTAGTCTATCCACAGTTGGCTTTTGAAGAGAATGCTACCAGGCTGATGTCATAGCAGGGGTATATATACTATGAAGTCAGTTTGCTCCATCTCCATCTGCTGGTGGAGGTGCATAACCCACGTGTTCTGGATTCATCTGACTTCCTAAAAAAGAGGAAATTATCAAGTAAGTAGTAATTTCTCAATATTCACTTTGAAAATGAATGTCTGCCACAAATTATAATATGTGGATGGTGGAATTATTCATCGATAGCTCTTAAATATCTTTGTCATTTGAGATATTGAGCTTAAATCCTGACCCACCAACCAACCTAAAATTTACGACAATCAACCGTTTAAAAAATGGGTATGAATAGAAATTTTTTCAAAAAGATTTTTTTTCTTTACATATCAAATCTTATGTTAATTGTCTAGTTACTAATGTATTGGAGCAGGTCATGCTCTCCTTAAGCGGAGAAGATAGGCACATTTGAATTTCTATGAGCAATATTGGATTTTCATATTGAATATAGTAGCCCCTTTCAGATTGAATGAGGAATTGGATTGGTATTCCTAGATTTAAGATGTCATGGAATCAGCACTCATTTTTTTAAAAACATGAATACACCTCAGCATTTGATTAGTGGATTCTAGCAGCCTATGCTTCTATTGGTTGATCTAACAGGAAATGGGAGCTTTTAAAATCTGGATGTCTGAAATGGCTGCGACCTCTCATGCTCACCTCTTTTTTCCCCGCTCCATCAAGTCTGGGAAGAATGGCAGTCTCTACCAGTTCATGCCGACCTCTCCGGTGTTCCCGGGACAGTGTGGGTGCTGCCGACCGCCATCTTGGACCTGGAGTTACCTAGACACGCGCGCAAAAGCCTCATTTGAACACGTCATGGCGGGAACCTTGGGGGCGTCCCCGCCCGATGACTTCAACCCACCAGTGTATTTAATCTGACCTGCCCTTGCCTTCCTTGAGTTAGCAAGAAGTTCCGTCTTGCTGAATTCTCCAATTCAAGGACTTCCTGTTCCTGACTCAGTTTTGGCATATGGATGCTCTGAGTACCCGCTCCTCAGCGGCTCCCCTGCATTCCCGGCAATCCGCTCCTTGGAGGGCCTTCCTGCCTGACTGCTACTGAACCTGCTTCTCTGGTCTCTATTTCGCTCCAGGAACCTCCTACTGTGAGTACCTCTACTGATGTCTACTATACAGACTGCATTGAAGATTCCATGTGGCGTACCCCGATCCTCGGGCCACTACTGCCTTTCTTCTGTGGGAATCATTCACTTTCCTGCTCTACAGAATACCTACATACCCTCTACAGGAGCCATTTCCGGGTTCCGGCATCGCTACCAGTTCTTCAGCATCTAACTATTCAGACATCCTCGGCATATCCCGCTCCGCGGGCCACTACCGGATCTGTATTCCTGAAGCTTCCTACGCTCAACAGAGGGGATCCCCAGCATACCCCGCTCCACGGGCCACTACCGGATCTTCTCAGCTGTGTCTCACTCTGGGTAATTCCCATTGCCCAGGACTGTACGAACATTTCCATTTCTGTGGAGATTTATTCTTCCTTCCTATTTAATAAAATCTTCATTCCTAGCTGTATCCCATGTCACTGAGATTGTGCCTGCTGATGATGAGGCTTACAGGGCTCCTCCCTGTGGGCAGAGACATCACTCATCTCAGCCCAGGAGTTCACATCCTTCCTTAAACATAACAGGAAGTGTACATTAAATGGAGCTGTTAGTAGGTGCGGCAGTCTAAGCATTCCTTGATGAAGAAGATATTTTGAAATGCGGCCAGCATTGGATTGTACACTTAACCAGCAAATAGTAATTAGACTATTAACATAATATTTTATGTATAAAGACAAAAATATTTTTGAAAGAATTCTTGTTTATACTTATTTTTGAAACTTGATTGTCATATATTTTAGGTTAGCTGGTTGGTCACAATGATTAAGATATTTAAGAGCTTTGGATGAATAATCCTACCATCCACATTTTTTTTGTCAGATATTCATTTTCAAAGTGACTAATGATTTTTTTTTATTTTTTTATTTTTTCACTTCTAGTAGTGTTTTTTGGATATGTATATATAATACCTTTCTTAACTGAATCAGCATTACGTGGTGAATGGCAAAGTGGGTAATATGAAATATTAGAAGTTCTAGAAGAAGCACAGGTAACCATATGACTGGAATTTCTCTAGTAGACTGAAACGGTAGAACTGATTAGCAGCTATTTCTGTCTGGCTTTAAAGGTTGTGGAGGCAAAAACAGTAACAGAATTCAATAATGCTTAGGATAAGCACAGAAGATGCTTAGTTGCAAAGGAGTGAATAAAAACCAGAGATTAACTGGTGACTGTGGTATTGCATCAGTGTTATGAGTTCAGACCGTGCGCACTGGTATCCTGCTCAGGGGCTCTGACCTGGGGGGCTAATCTCATATAAACACACACTATTACTGGGATTATACTTGGGGGCTTGAACCCAGTAGCTTATCCCCAACACAAAGAGCCACACACAAACTTTGATTCAGTACATCATGGTTCCAGGTAAGAAAGTAAGTTTATTTGAGCAATAGGAGGATAGAACAAATAAAATCAGATCATATAGAAGAAGTAATGATAGATAACAATTGCTACATAGATATAAAAAGCTTACATTTGCAAAGGATCTGTTACACTCATGTCGAAGATTCAGTAGAGGCCTGCACCGGTGCGTGCCCTACAAAGCCGCCTGTGGCTGGTCACGGACCACGCTGGAGCGGAGCAGGTTCTGGCGCGAGCAGGCGCTTACCTTTGCAGCCCGGAGGCCGCCCTCAGTTAGACGCTTTGCGGCTCAGACGCCGCCTCTCTCCGCCGGGGCCTACTTCCTGCTTTCAGCCCTGCTTTAGCTTTTCAGCGGCAGCATCGCCGCTGTCCATGGTCCTGCTCCTTCCTTCTAGGGGTGAGGCCGTGTCTCTCTTGGATATTTAAAGAGCCCACAGCCATATATGCCCTGGGCCCCACCTGGACTCCTCCCTGGGCATTTTCTGTTCTTCAGCCTTATTTATGGGCCCTGCAGTCACTCTAGCCTGGCCTTCGCAAGGGGTTAGTCCTCCCTAGGACTTCTCGGCTTCACTCCTGCTGGACATTCCTTGTTCTTCGTGGGATCCCTCGTTGTTTCATTCCTGTTCTCTGCTGATGTCCTGATGTTCTGTGTTCCAGTCCTGATGTTCCGTGATCCAGGCCTGATGTCCCTGATGTTCTATGATCCAGCCTTGATGTCCTGAATCCCTGGTTCCTCGTCCACCTTTCCTGGCGTTCCATTGTCCTGGTCTGTGACCAGCCCATGGGGGGCTGTGTAGGGTGCTTCGTGGTACAAGGCCTTCTTCTTGTCTGCAGCACAAGCCTCTGTTTGATCATCCTGGCTTGAAGCCAAGTCCCGTCTTGGTCCCCTGTCCTGAATCTCGTTCTGACCCTCGGTTTCCTTTGTGTCTGCTTCTGTCCATGACCAAGGCTCTGCCAGAACCTGCTCCGCTCCAGCGTGGTCCGTGACCAGCCATAGGCGGCTATGTAGGGCGCGCACCAGTGCAGGCCTCTACTGAATCTTTGACATGTTCCACTTCTACTCCTGGAGTCTGCTTCACGCTCAGCGTGGTCCATTACCAGCCATGGGTGACTGTGTAGGGCTCGCTGGGTTGCAGTTCTCACCCAGTACTTTTGTCTGAATCCTGAATCATTGTTCCGAGTCCTTCCAAGTTCCAAGTCTCATCTGAGTCCTTACAAGTTCCAAGTCTCGTCTGAATCCTTCCAAGTTCCTCGTCTGAGTCTTCATGTTCCAGAGTCTTTGTCTGCCCTTGTCTCCTGCCCAGCCTGCTGCCTTTGCCATTACCCAGCGGCAGGTTCGAAAGGACTTGGAGTGGTCGGAGGACCACTCAGAGACCAATCTTGCGTGGTTGGCCTCCCTGAGGCTGTGCAGGTCAGCAGGGGCCTGGTCTACAGTCTTCACCCATGCTCGGACACGTCTCACCAGCCTCGGGACCATCTTGGAGCCCTCTGGGGTCGTGCCGTGGCCCAAGGGCACACAATCCCCTTGGAAATGGGACCGCTCTCCTAGCGTTCCCTATCAGGATCAGCTGTACCATCACGTCTAGGGCTCTCTCTCCCCTCTCTTTCTTGCTGTCTCTCCTTATACACTACAAATGCTTGAGCAACCAGTGGGGTTCCCTCCCTATGAGCTCTTATCAGATTTCAGACACTGCTGTGTGGCCTTCATTCTCTCTCTCAGGCTTTAGTATAAGTTAACTGCTAGTTTTCTCATCATAGACTTAGTGGAATAACTAAATAAACAGACTCTTACCTGCTCGTAAACATTTCACAGTGCAAGACAGTAAACAGGAGTTCACTCAGAGGTTGGCCTGTGGCCTTCAAACTAGTTTGTGTCTGGGTGAAAACTCTGAATCAATATGGCCTAACCTCTATATACATCCTTGGCAAAAGTAACAAAAAATGACTCCAACAACTGGTAAGTAAATTGGGAAGTCTTAATTGGCCTTAAGATCAAAAGTTAAAGCCTTTCATCCACAGCAATCTGGATTTACAATGGGTTTCGGTGTGGAGACTTGACTTTATTAAAATATGAAATTAGAACTATGACTCAAACTGGAAAGGATGCTTTGATTATTTCATTCGATTTAAGTGCATCATTTGATTCATTATATTTCATTACAGCATTTATATTATCTTGGTTATAGGAGTATTAGTTTTACAGTTCATTCCTTTCTTGCTTAACCAACCATTCATTCAAGGTAATTTGGAACCAGGCGGAGTCTGATTCAATGCCAATGTTCTTTGGTGTTCCTCAGGGCTCTGTCCTTGGTCCTGTTATTTTTTATTCAAGACCATGGCTTCAGTCCTTTTAAGTTCAATATTTTTATTGAAGTAAAACAGTTTACAATAAGGAAGGAGAGGGAGACATCCTAATGCCATTACAATAAGCAACAGAAGCAGACAGGAACAAAGGAAAAATAAGCAAACAAGTTGCAATACTAGACAAATCAAATAAAGTACCAATTACAGAAGACAACTGTAAAATAAAACATGGGAAACAGAGGAATAGAGGAGACTCAGAAAAAAACAGAATATACAGCAACCAAAAGGGAATCTACACAGAAATAAATACAGATTTAAAAGAGCAAGTAACAAATTAGGGGAAATTAAACTCTCAACTGGACCCCCACATACAAAGCCAGTAAGCAAGTTGACCACACTTGAGTGTGACTGCTCTCTCATATTTATAATAAAGATATACTGAATTCCACAAAAAATAAACATTCAATAAGAAGAAATCTTTGCAAGTCAACAAAATTTGTTTCAATGTAATGGTGAGAAAGAAATCTAATACTTTTTTGTGTGGTAATGAAAGGTCAACTCCAGGAGCTGAGGATTTTAAGATAACCTGTAGGTAATGGGACCCATTTAAACCATACCGCCTCTCAAAGTAACCGAACAGAAGGACATTCAAAGAGCATATGAGAGACAGCCACTCTGTCGGCAGTACACAATCAACATCGATGAGAGTTTGAGAGTCTGGACTTGAACAATTTCCAAGGTGTCCAGAGGGACCGATGTGACAAGAAATACATGGATTGGATAATAGAGAATGATAAAGATATTCTAATCATTGAACGCCAAAATATTTCTCACTGAGAAGCAAAAGGAAAAAAATGTAAATCAGACTCCCAACTTTTCTCTGTACCAACAAAGGCCAGGATTCATTAAACTATCGCATGTGATAGGAAGAGGGGTAGTTTTATGGTAATAGTGCACTTTGCAAAAAATAAGCTATCTTAGTGCTTCACATCGGTATTACTGCAGAGTGCAATAACATTTTTGCACTTTGTGGTAAGTACCACAATTGTAATTCCTACCTACAACCACTGGGGGGGGGGGGGGGGAGAGAGAGAGAGAGAGAGAGAGACTAGCTATAAGGCCCTCATAGTAGTTAGGCATTTATACCTCTATAAGAGGCCCACCCAGTTATTCAAGGTGAGGTTTAGGTTTAGGGGCCACTTTGACATTCAGAGTGAGACGTACAAACAGAACAGTACCCTCTTGTGAAGATTTGATGTCCTTCGGAGTGAAGATACTCACCCAAAGATGAGATTTGTACAATGTTCTCTCAACCTAGCTTGTTGTTACCCAGGTAGAGAGTCCCGGATAGAGCACTCACTAATGGAGAATTTGGAACATAGAGGGCCACTCCACCCTATCAAATGCCTTTTGGCATTAAGGAAAAGGGCAATAATGGGTTCAGAGCACAATTTAGAAATATGAGATATAGTGTGTAGCAAGCAGGCATTATGGGTGATATTATGACCTTTTAAGAAACCAGTTTGGTCTAAGAACATAAGAACATGCCATACTGGGTCAGACCATGGGTCCATCAAGCCCAGCATACTGTTTCCAACAGTGGTCAATCCAGGCTATTATAAGTACCTGGCAAATACCCAAAAATTAAGTCTATCCCATGCTACTGATGCTGGTAATAGCAGTGGCTATTTTCTAAATCAACTTGATTAATAGCAGGTAATGGACTTCTCCTCCAATAACTTTTCCAAACCTTTTTTAAACCCAGCTACACTAACTGCACTAACCACATCCCCTGGCAACAAATTCCAGAGTTTAATTGTGTGTTGAGTGAAAAAGAACTTTCTCCAATTAGTTTTAAATGTGCTACATGCTAATTTCATGGAGTGCCCTCTAGTCCTTCTATTATCCAAAAGAGTAAACAATTGATTCACATTTACCCGTTCTAGACCTCTCATGATTTTAATGACCTCTATCAAATCCCCTCTCAGCCTTCTCTTCTCCAAGCTGAACAGTCCTAACCTCTTTACTCTTTCCTCATAGGGGAGCTGTTCCATCCCCTTTATCATTTTGGTCACCCTTCTCTGTACATTCTCCATCTTAACTATATTTTTTTTGAGATGCAGCGACCAGAATTGTACACAGTATTCAAGGTGCGGTCTCACCATGGAGCGATACAGAGGCATTATGACATTTTCCGTTTTATTCACCATTCCCTTCATATTAATTCCTAACATTCTGTTTGCTTTTTTGATGGCCGCAGCACACTGAGCTGATGATTTCAATGTATTATCCACTATGTCGCCTAGATCTCTTTCTTGGGTGGTAGTTCCTAATATGGATCCTAACATCGTGTAACTATAACATGGGTTATTTTTCCCTATATGCATCACCTTGCACTTTTCCAAATTACATTTCATCTGCCATTTGGATGCCCAATTTTCCAGTCTCACAAGGTCCTCCTGCAATTTATCACAATCTGCTTGTGATTTAATTACTCTGAATAAGTTTGTGTCATCTGCAAATTTGATTACCACACTCAGCGTATTCCTTTCCAGATCATTTATAAATATATTGAAATGCATGGGTCCCAGTACAGATCCCCGAGTCACTCCACTGCCCACCCCCTTCCACTGAGAAAATTGTCCATTTAATCCTACTCTCCGTTTCCTGTCTTTTAACCAGTTTGTAATCCACGAAAGGACATCGCCACCTATCCCATGACTTTTTACTTTTCTTAGAAGCCTTTCATGAGGAACTTTGTCAAATGTCTTCTGAAAATCCAAATACACTACATCTATTGGTTCACCTTTATATACATGTTTATTAACCCCTTCAAAAAAGTGAAGCAGATGTGTGAGGCAAGACTTGCCTTGGGTTAAGCCATGCTGACTTTGTTCCATTAAACCATGCTTTTCTATATGTTCTGTGATTTCGATCTTTAGAACACTTTCCACTATTTTGCGTGGCACTGAAGTCAGATTAACTAGTCTGTAGTTTCCAGGATCGTCCCTAGAGCCCTTTTTAAATATTAGGGTTACATTAGCCACCTTCCAGTCTTCAAGTACAATGGATGTTTTTAATGATAGGTTACAAAGTTTTACTAATAGATCTGAATTTTCATTTTTGAGTTCCTTCAGAACGCTGGGGTGTATACCATCTGGTCTAGGTGATTTACTACTCTTCAGTTTGTCAGTCAGGTCTACTACATCTTTTAGTTTTACCATGGTTTGAAGATGAAGTGGGAGAGGTGACGGGGGATATCATCAGAATGCTCCCAAAGTGGGGAAGCCCATGCCAGGGCTTTCCCCTTAAGGCGTGAGAGGATGAAGATGATCTTGGTGGTTTCACCTGGAAACAGCGCAGGCTGTAGTGCAAATTACCCATGAAAACCTTTTCCGGAACAGGTATCTCCCCAACATCCTCTTCAGTAAACACCGAAGCAATACTCCCGGAATCAGTTTCATAATTATAACGAAAAGCATAATACAACATGGAGTCATGGAAGATTTATCAGCAAAGATAAATAACTGCTGCAGAGTTCAAAAGAGTTTGTTATATTCATATTTCTTGTGAACATAAGAACATAAGAAATTGCCATGCTGGGTCCAACCAGGAGTCCATCAAGCCCATCATCCTTTTTCCAACAGAGGCCAAACCAGATCATAAGAACCTAGCAATTACCCAAACACCAAGAAGATCCCATGCTACTGATGCAATTAATAGCAGTGGCTATTCCCTAAGTAAACTTGATTAGTAAGAAATATCCTCAAGTGTTTTTTTTTTTTTGCCACAGGAGTTCGAGAGATTTTTTTCCGATGTGGAACCCTTATCTGAGGACAATCTTTCCGTGGGCTCCTCGGACTCCTCCCCAAGAGTATTCTCAAACATGTCTTCAGTATTGAGAAGCAGAAGGCACTAGCTTAGCTACAGGAGCCTTTGTTGAAGAGGCACAAACTATCTCACCCATATGAAATTCCCCTTCACAAGATTAGGGGACCGGATTCTACCATCCTGCTAGCCTCAGTCCCTCCCCCAACCAAGAGTATAAAGATCCTGCGATCTGGCCATTGTGATATGGGTTGATTCTAGGAAAATGATTTCTTTTTCTAGTTGTTGTAGTGCAGAATCTCTTTATTTTTATAAGCGGAATAGGAAATAATTTTATCTCGATTAGTGGGCTTGAAGGCTGACAACACCGATTGCAAAGACACATTATCGGTGCAGTTATCAGAAAAATACTATTTTAATTTGGTGTTCAGAAATGAGGATCAGCCAATAGATTAGAGTTGAATCTCCAGGTCTTCTGAGAAGGAGGCTCCCTAGACCAAGTAAATGAGAGGGAGACAACTGCATGATCCAAAATAAGGATAGGCTGTATACAAGCAGATAACAATTGTAGGAGGAGTGATGAAGAAACAAGTAAATAGTCAGTAAGAGAATATAACTGCTGCGAGCTGGAAAAAAAAAGTGAAGTCCTTATTCGTGGGATGTAGAAGATGTCAAGGATCCACAAGGCCAAATTTATGTTGTAGATGCAGAAGATCGTAATGTGCTTTGGAGGGATGACCCTTACATTTTGATTGTTTATTAAGAAGAGGATCTAAAGGCAAATTGAAATCAACTCCCAGAAAAAACTCTGTGTCGGGATATTCCAACAAAATACTCTAAATGTTATGATAAAAAACAGGGTAATCAGAATTAGGAGCATATATATTGAAAACAAGGAGAGAGTGAGAACAAAACTGAAGGATTGCCCAAACCATTGTGTAAAAACATCAGCTGACCTCTTTACTATCTGAGCATCAAAATGCTTGTGCAGAAGAATTGCCACACCCCTTTTCTTACCAACAGCAGAAGAAAACACCACCTCCCTCACCCATGATTGCTGCAATTTAAGTGATTCCGAGGTGTTGAGATGGGATTCTTGAATAGAATAAATATCAGGATGGAGAGAATCAAAGTAAGAGAGAATTTTTCTTACACTTGATAGGATGATTAAGTCCATTGACATTCAACAAAATATACTGAAGATTAGCCGTAATCAAGGAAGAAAACAGATGGCAACTAACATAATCATAGTGGAATCAGACAACAGACCCTCCGGAGATTCAGTGCTCCTAGTGTGGTTATTAAGGGTTACCTTCATTATGGCTGGGTAGAAAACCCCAATTGTGCACCAAGCTTCTGAAGTTGAGGCCGCAACTCCAGCAGTGCCTTCCATTCTGTGCCATTGTCTTTGCCAGGTCAGGAACAAAAAAAATACTTTGTTACCCTCAGTCAGCAGAGATTGTTTCTTGTGAGCCGCTTGAAATATCTCCAGTGCTTGTGGATACTGGAGAATCATGAACATCACTAGTCGGGGAAATTTTGAATTAGTGAGAGGCATGGAAGAGACCCTGAGGCTCTTTCTGTCTCAGAAGAATGTGAAAATTGGATTCTCAACCATTGCGGGACTCTGGATTCCAAGAACGAGATTATGTTGACACCTTCAGTGTCATCCTGCAGGCCAAGAATTCTAAGATTATTCCTGCAATTGTGGTAGGAGAAGTCCTAAATGTTGTGCTGCATCAACTCCAACTTCTTGTACAATACTGGCAAGTGTGTCATCTCTGATGCCTAGAAGTACGTTGCTCCAGTTCCTCCAATTTAGTAGCATAGGAGGTTATTTTAAGCAACAGTTCTGAGACCCTTATCTTAATTTCACTAGTCTCTGTAATATTGATTTTTAGCATTTCTTTGAAGCTCCGACAGGATAGCATCTTGTGAGACCAAGCTTTCACTGGACACCAGTGGTGTCTTCACTAGTGATGGGGGATCTTGTTTTGATTGCTTCATGCCAGAGGAGAGCGCAAAGGCTGCCTCGATTTTCCCAGTTTTTGCTGCAGACATAGTGGGAAGTATGATGCACCACTCGGAGACCAGCTGGGCGAAAGAAGGAATCTGATAAGCAACACTTCATGTAAAAGATTGTGGAGCAAGTGAATTAGGCAGCCATCTTCCAAGCTGCTTGCTAGCACCCCCCCTCCCCCCACCACCACCACCACCACCACCATGGCTTCAGTCCTTAGGTTTATGCAAATGACATTCAGCTTGTGGCTTTTTCGAAGTCTGATATTTATTTATTTTATTTTATTTTTTATTTTTTATTTTATTTAGACATTTTATATACTGTCGTTCCAAGTGCAGATCACAACGGACTACAAAAGTGACATTCATACAATAGATCAACATGATATGTGACGGATAAAAATTGACCAAAGGTTTGGGACATTAGCTAGTAGTGTAGTAATTCTATTTTAACAATTTTGACAAAATTGTCAGATGACTGATGCTATGTAAACCAGTACCTCGTGGCTGTAATTGAATAGTTAAAAGAAAATAAGCTGAAAATGAAATTATTAAAGTGTCTTGGGTTACTACAAAATACTGCTGGGAAGCTGCTTTTTGTCACTAAAAAGACAAATTCAATTACTTCTGTTTTTTATAAACTTTATTGGTTACCTTTTCATTTTTAGAATCAAGTTCAACATTTTGTCTTTAGAAAAGATATTCACTCTGGTCTTGCACAACAGATCTGTTCCCCTTTCACTTCGAATTGAAAAAAATAGTCTGACATTTCAAAAAATTTTATTTAAGATAGTTATTTAATCAGGCTTATAGTGAAGAGTAGTGTGCCATGTTGTGTCCCGCGGCCGTGACAGGCCACGACTGCGGTCCCGTACCTCCTCCTTGGCGGCGACCCACTGCGGCAGCCTCAGGGGAAACCCCTGACCAGGTGCTCGGTGCCCCGGCGCGGGTCCCCGGCCTGACCGTCGGGGGGAGAGCTGTCCCTGCTCTGCCCCCGCACCGTTTCTGCAGTCGTTCCTCCGTGGAGGAAATCAAAGATGGCTGCCACCATCTTTAGGCGCGAGGCTGCGCCCCCTTCACTAATTTAAAGGGTCCTGATCCCTTTAACAACCTCACCTGTCCTGGATCAGCCTGAGCAGAGGAAGTATATAAGGGAGCTTCCTCTGCTCATTCTCTGACTTGGCAACATCCTCCAGCGCTGTCTAGTCTGCTTGCCTCAGTGAGTTCTAGAGCCTGGATCCCTATTCCTGTTTCGGCTTGGTCTTTCCGGTTCCTGACTTTGGATTGGCTTCGGTACTTCTCTGGTGTGCAACTCGGATTGGCAAGCAGTAATTCTCTAGTGTGACCTCGGACTGGCAATTGTTGATCCCTCAGTGTGTGACCTCGGCCTGGTAATCGACTCTCTGGCACCTGATCTTGGACCCCTCCTGGACTCCGTCTCCAAGGGCCCAGCTAAGTCCCAGTGGTCTGGGTCCCTACGGGCTCCTCCTGGGGGGACTGAGACTTCCAGGGCGAAGCTCCAGTCAGCCCTTGCACCGATACTGCAACTCCTCGGGGTCCATTTAAGTCCCAGCGGTCTGGGTCCCTACGGGCTCCTCCTGGGGGGACCACAGACTTCCAGGGGTGAAGATTCAGCTCCTCTTCGAGTCTCTTCATCTGTCTGCAGTCATCTCCGCCTCCAGAGCCGAGGGTCAACTGCGCTCCTCTTCTGTTCTGCCTCGCCACCCGACGAGAGAACCTACAGAACCTCTGCAAGGTATTCCATCCTCTCATAGGCCCAAGGGTCCACAGGCCTGAGCTTAACATGCCATAGATATTCTTACTTTTAGTGTCATAATTCAGTCAGTTTTTAAAGATATTTTACTTTGTCAATGTGAATTGTTAGTTTTGTTTTTATTTAATTTAATATTGTTTTTAAGTTTTAATTCTTGTTTTAATCTATTAGACATGTTATTGTAGTGTAAACCACTCTGATGGTTTTGCTAATGGAAGTGTGGTATATCAAATCAAGTGTCACTGCAGTGCTGATCCCATTGGTATGGCTCTGCTACCTGAAGCTCCTGCATAGACTTTAATGGCATTCTGGTATGTCCCGCTTTGGATGAGCGTTGCTCTGATGGTGCAGATGGTGCCACAATGCTCACAAACAGGTAGATTTTCAAAGCGTTGCCTGTGCAAAAACAGCCCCATATATGTGTTTGAAGCTAGGTAGAGAGTAGATTGCACAAATCAACTCTTGTATCTTTCGATTCAAACAGCAGAAAATCTTCAGTGATGTCAACGTTGCTGTTCGTACCTCCTACTGTGTATATAACCCCTCCCCAAACTTACCTCCCAAAACCCACACTGAGTTCAGTGCCCCCTCTTACAGTGGTATAAATAGAAAATGGATATTGATTTCTATACAGAGGTGTGCTCTCTTTCTCGCACACGTGTTAATCCTTTTAAAATTTACCTGAAAGAATACTTACAATTCTAAAACACATTTAGAAAACTGGCTACTTGACCATGCACGGCCAACCAAAGCACTGCACAATAACATTTTAAAATCCAACAAAACAAATAAATCAAACTGACAAACAATCCAGTCTAAAATGCAGTAACCCTTAACATTCTAGAGTAGAAATGAGAGTTCTTCTCCATTGTTAGTTTGCCATTGTTGGAGAGAATAAAGTTTAAATTACTAATGTGGTTTTTCACTGTTCACAATTGGAATGGTCTGTTCCAGGTCAGGCCTTGCCGTCATCACAGGATTTCCAATTGTGAACTTCAGTGGGATATGGATTACGGTTGCAGTGTTTTCGTAAAAGAGCTTTTACCAGCATAGCTCCATAACTATGGAATATGTTACCAGCTGCAGTGCAGCTGGAACCGAGCTATCAAAACTTTCCTGTTCCCTAGTGCTTGAATGTATGGGGTTGCAGGGTAAAGGGTTTAGCTGTGAAGAGGATGATTATGCATGTTCTTTGTTTTTAGATTTTATTAAGGATGTTTTTATTGTAAACCGCTCTGATAGTTTTGCTGATGTGGTACATAGTTTTCAAATAAATAAGCCATCATAGTCTCTATTTATTGAGAATATGGTATAATATAATAGAGTATAAAACAGTAGAATACAATGAATCAGAGTTTCATAATTATAAAGGAAAGCATAATACAACATGGAGTCATGGAAGATTTATCAGCAAAGATAAATAACCTGCTGAAGAGTTCAAAAGGCACCAAAGATGAGTGAATTAAAAGAAAAACCACTCACATAAGGGGGTAGAAAAGGCAAGCATGGTAAAAGGCTAAAAACCACAGCCCCAGAATATCAATCAATGTGCACAAAATGAGCTAAAAGCAATTTTTATTAGTCCATAAATTATAAACAATATTGTCTTAGAAACGTATGGCAGAAGGGGGCCAGTAGTGTGACCCCCTAACACATTTCACACAAGAATGTACTTTCTAAAGGGTCTGCTGACAACACATGTAAACTATATTTATACACACATCATTAAACAATTTACCACATGCCTTTGTCTAGCATCTCCTGAAATAAATCACAACATCCTGAAGACATACCCGTAGTAATAATTCCTCATTAATTAAAAAAAACAAGTAATATAGCTAATATAACATAGTAGATGTCAGCAGATGAGGACCATTTGGTCTAGCCAGCCTGTCTAAATTCCCCTACTGACAGTGCCCTAGCTGAGGGTATCTCCAAGCTGCCAGCTGTACTGGGTTTGACTGCCCGGAGATCATTCCTTCTCCCATTTGCTCTTAGCAGGGAGTGTATCCAAGTCATCCTGCTGTGCACACTAGAAAACGTTATCGCCTTGCCCTGTTTCCCAGCCCTGCTGTCCCCTGCATGTTGTTGGATCTTGCCCGCTCTCTTTTTAAGCTTGACACAGTTGTACTGCCACTTGGTGGAGATCAGCTTTGTCATTTCCCATTTTTTTTTCACACTGCCATTCTGGGAGATCCTCATGTAAGCTTACTTACCTTACCCAGCATCCTGGACCCCCATTAGTTTTACTCTACCACTGCCCAAATCCTGCCCTTACCTACAGTTTTTATTTTATTAAGGTATTATGTAACTGCTGCATTCCTGATGGTCCATGGAATTTATGTTCTTTTATATGGATTTTGGTGGGGGGTTTTTGACCCGGAAAGGTGCCTTATAAAATTCCTAAATTAAGTTAAATTAAATTGAACACTTCTGTATCTGTTCCCAGGATACATAAATTCTAACTCTTTTATTACTTCATCTTCTGGTAAGCTATTCGAGGCATCCACCATCCTTTCAGTAAAGAAATATTTCCTTATTTCTTCAGAGCCCCTCCCTCCATCTTCATGTCATGGTCCCTTATCTGTGAATTCTTTATTATGGCAAATGCTACCTTTGTTGTACTTTATTGAAGTAAGCTAAAGATTTGCTTCCCTTCTTTCTTTCAATGAGTACATTTGAACTCTGTATGGTTTACTTCAGCACCTCTACCACTTTTTGGTAATCCTTTTCTGACTTGCTTACATCCTTTTAATGTCATTATTTGATTTTCTCTATTTATTTAGATTTAGCTAACGCTTTTCTTTAGTAGCTCAAGGCAGGTACATTCAGTTATAATAAATATTGTCTTCTAGAGCGTTTACAAGGACCTCATTTACTAAACCATGATATTTTTCCCCAAGGGAACATAAGAACATAAGAAATTGCCATGCTGGGTCAGACCAAGGGTCCATCAAGCCCAGCCTCCTGTTTCCAACCGAGGCCAAAACCAGGCCACAAGAACCTGGCAATTATCCAAACACTAAGATCATCTCATGCTACTGATGCAATCAATAGCAGTGGCTATTCCCTAAGTAAAATTGATTAATAGCCATTAATGGACTTCTCCTCCAAGAACTTATCCAAACCTTTTTTGAACCCAGCTACACTAACTGTGGGGTTTACTAAACTAGGTACTGCCAGGAAAAATACCATGGTTCAGCTGCCCCTGAAAATTTGGAGCAATGATGGTCCTGGACTGTGAGGCCACCATGCCATAAAGGGGCCCATCAGCCCCGAATAACACCCCATTCTAAATGTGATTAAGACCCCAGTGGTCTCCATAGCCCCCGTTCTACCTCTCAATACCTGGAGGCAACTGTAATTACAAAAAAAAAAAGGTTTTGAATTTTAGAACCTCCAGCCTTTGACAAACTCCCTTCAGACTTACCAAACTTGCCTTGGTGGTCTTGTGGAGGCCTGAACACGGTAAATGGCATAATACAGCTTAATAAATGAGGCCCTAAGGATGTACTTGAATCAATAAAGGTGTAGTGACTTACCTGTGGTCTCAAGGAATATCAGTGGGGTTTGAACCATGGTTTCTCTGGTTTATAGTCACTGCTTTTACCACTACTCTACTCCTCCATGCCAAATCCATGCTATACTCTGGATGCAGTCTCACTAGCTACAAATACAAGGGAAATATTACCTTCTATTTCCTGCTGGTGATACTTCTGCATGTATAGCCAAACCTAATATTAGATTTCTCTCCTGCTTTATTAAACTTGCAACTTTCAGTCCATCTAAGATTATTCCTAGATCCTGCTCTTGTTTAGCAGTTGCTAGTTTCGGTAGTGGAATTTAGTGTCCCAGATATATAATTTTATAGTTTTTGCACCTCTCCCAAAATAAACATATTTTCCCAGTCTTTCTGCATTGTTGCTAATAAAGATATTGAAAAGATTCAGCCCTAAGGTCCTGTGCTCAGTGACTTTTGACAGAGTGTGTTTTATTGGGGACTACTCTTGAGTTCTGTTGCTTGACCAATTCTTTACCATAAGAACATAAGAAATTGCCAGACTGGGTCAGACCATGCTCATGCTCCGCCTAAACCCTGCCCCTTTTTCTTCCCTCTTATTTTTGACACATGCATGGTATATATTTCATGGCATTTTAAATTCTGTGTTGCTCATGCATGGCCTGCATATGTGGGCATTTTTGCGCGAGCAGCACTTTTAAAATCAATCTCCCAGTGCCTAAAGCTAATTTGAAATATAGAATTAAAGAACTTCTAAGTACTTATCTGAATCCTTAATAACCAAGAGAAAATCTCCTGAATGCCAGCAGAAAGACAGGGAGGAACAGTGACATTTAGCAGGTGCTTCTGAATCAGTATTTTCTGATGTTAGAATTTGAAGGCCACTTTGCTGTACATAGTGTTGTGCTTCGGAAAGGTGGATCCTTTGTCCGAGGAGGAGTTGGCACGACCTGTGAGGGTAAAACCCACACAAGTCCCTACTGTCGGAAGGCGAGGTTGGACTGATGCAGAGGCCGGCTGGAGCTTTGCCAATAGCAGCCCCGTTCCCCGCAGGTTGAGCCCTTGGGTGCGTAGGGCTGGCTGGTCTTAGGTGGGCCTCTGTGGTGGAAGCACAGCTGGAAGTAGTGAAGAGAATTAGTTCAAGGTCAGAAGCCAGAGAGTCGCCGATAGCCAGTCTGGGGTCAGACACCAGAAGATCCATCCGAAGGAAGTGGAGGATGGGAACAAGAGCAGGAACAGGACTCGGGATGCAGGAACAGAGCACCGAAGGTAGGGACCAGAAAACGGACCAGGAGCCAAGAAACCAAGGCAAGGTCTGAGGAGCAGACCTTGCCTTAAATGGAGACAAGCCAGGAGGAGACCCCTTTAAATGCAGGAGAGAGGCTGCGCGCGCGGCTCTAGGAAGGCCCGGAGTGGGAGGAGCCAGCATCAGAGAGGAAGGCAGGCCAGAGACGCGACCATGCTCAGCGGTGGCTGGGACCGCCGCGAGGAGAGACGTCGGGGACGGCTGCCTGTTGCTGCCAGCGCCCCTGGAGTGGCCCGTCCACACCGATAAGTGGCCGGTACCGGTTGTGGACCGCTGAGGCCGGCAGCCATAACACATAGTGCCAGCAAATAGACAAGGAAACTGTGAATCATCATATTTTATCATAACAGTATTACAAATACATGTCAGCAATAGATATATTAATGTCATAGCAACAGGGGATAATTTGTCAGTTATCTGTTAAAAAGAAAAAAGTCTGAATTGTGGGAGGCTCATTAGAGCAGTATTTAGTTCTTGGCCTACTGTATGTTCTTGACTTCAGCTCTTATGTGTCTCCTCTATACAGAAAACTGCTAAACAGTAGAGCACCAGTTATCTTAAGAACTATTCACCAGAAAAACTCAGTCCCCTAGGCCCTGATCCATTATACAGAAAATCTTTCATTTTCCAAAAATTCCATTATCTGAAATTATTTTATCAGAAGCCCTTTGGCCATTATCTGGAATGGCTCCAGTTTCAGCTGTTCTGGATGCATGGTGCTCTACTGTATTTAGTTTTCTTTATCTTTTACTTTATGCCAGGAGGTTTTTATATTTGTATTCAAGCTCAGTTATAGCCTTATCACCTTGAACTAGGACCATAAAGTCTTGAACTGCAGTACATGCAAGCAAGATCAGATTGGCCAAAACATGATAAAGGTAAATCATTTTGATATCTCAGTAGGAGACAGGCATGCACATTTCTCACTTGCTTCTGGTACAGAATGAATGGGCTACTTGTAAAAGCATAGAGTAAAATTACAGATAAAGACTGTAAATCGAAAATAGTCTATACATTTTTCCTGCCTATTGCAATACTGCATGCCTTACTTAAAGACCGATTCATGAAAGTGTGGTACCACTTTAGAGGGAAATGTGTATAACAACCCATGTAAATTATGCATTGCCTATGTGCATAAGTTACACCAGTTTTCAAAGCAAACTAATATACATATGTTTGCTTTAAAAATTATTCCTAACATGCACAAACTAACCTGCACACATTTGCATCTGCTCTTTCCAGGGTATAATGTATGCATGTTGATTTTTGTAAAATGAAAATTATGCATATAAATCCCAACTCCCTTCCAGCCCTATCGCACAGAATGACTACTAGTTTATTTGCATAAAAATATGTGCAAAATCAGATTAATTGCTTACTTTTAGGTGCACAAACCCTGAGAAATTTTATAACAAGCCATTTATTCACATAGACCTGTGTTTTATATGCATAAATGGCTTTGAAAATTCCCTCCATACAGGTACATTTTCAAAGGCCCACGTGCATAAATTTTAGGGTTTATGCGCGTGGCCGGGCCTTGCACGCGATGCGTGCATTTTAACACAGGCCCTGCCACGTGCGTAAACCACGATACGCGCACAAGTGCCGGGCCTGTCAGAAGGGGCAGGCTGGGACAGCGCCATTAGCTGCTGTCCTGGGGAAGCGCATGCCGGCAGCTGGCCAGCGCGCGGAAGTTGCTTCTGCTCCAACGAAGCAGTAAGTATAAAACCAAAAGAAATGGGGATAGTTAGGGTTAGGTTAGAGATCGGGGAGGAGAGGGGAAGAGGTAGGAAAGGTAGGGTTAGGGATAGGAAAGTTCCCTCCCAGACCGCTCCTTAATTGGAACTCGCATGTTATAAAATCGTCATTTCCATGTGCACGTGCCGGGAACCTCGAGCAGATGGACGCGCGCGCGCTTCTTTTAAAATTGACCCCCAAATGTTTTAAAATGCACATTATTGATGAATAAGTCTCTCACCTTAGTGAATCAGTCCCTACATCTCCAGTTTTATCCAAGTAAAGGACTTCAAACTTATGCATGCTTTCTTCTAGGGATGTGCTAAAGTTCCTACCCACTAATAATCTGTTTTAATAAATTTCATCATATCAGTGGTATTGAGAAGCAAATACAGCAGTAGGAAAGAAAAAGGAAGGCTCTTTCTCTAGAGAGACCTGTGACTAGGAAAATAGCAGTAGTAATGATGTTCATTCCTAATTATTGCAATGGGAGAGAGAGGGGGAGAGAGAGAGAGAGAGAGACTAAATATAAGGCACTTAGGTAATAATACCTCTACATGAGGCCCACCTAGTAACTCGAGGTGAGGTTTAGTTAGTAGTGTAGGGGTTAGGGGGCACTTTTACATACAGAGTGAGACGTACGAACAGAACAGTGCACTCTTGTGAAGATTTGATGTCCTTCGGAGTGAGGAAACTCACCCAAAGATGAGATTTGTACAATGTTCTCTCACCCTAGCTTGATGGACTCTCTACCTGGCACCCATATACACGTTTATGTGGGTGTTCTCAAGCACATTTTAAAGATGTCTTCGTGCGCAAATTGGCTTTTGAAAAATTGCTACAATAAGTATGTTGCATTTACACGCGTAACTCCCTTGAAAATTACCTCCATTGTGTTTTGAATTATGAACAAACTTGGCAAGATGATTTGTTAATAGTAGTCACCTTGCCATGCTGCTACTATCCAATAAATACCTGCATGTGATGCTAGAACCTGCTTAATTATTTTTTTTTTCAAAGTAAAATGGAATTGTGTCTATACAGTTTATTTGCTGTTGCACATCTCAGGTGATTATAGATGGATTTATTGGGTATATGTTGAAGAAAGTCTAAATCTCACATAATAGGGTATTCCCATTCAGATTGCATAACTAGGCAATAAACTGATATGTGGATCAGTGTGGCAAGAAGATGTAATTTGGGGGAAAGGGGCCTCTGCTGTTGTTTGTCCATATGTGCAAGGCATAATGATGGTAACTTTTAAATAAGCATGCAGGCGCATGTGTGTGTGTTCGTTGATCTGAGACTAGGGATGTGGCCATTTTCTAACATGTGTGTATATGCGCACACCTTATAAAATAGCCCGACCGAGTGCACATGTGCGCACAATTTTAAGTGGACGTGCGTCAAAGCATGCTGATGCCACTTCTACCGCGTAAGTAGGGGGATTGTAAAAGATATTCTCAGTTCATTCCCAGTTCGCCTAGGTAAGGGATAGGACTTTAAAACTCCCTTAGTTTAATAGCTTCCCTTCTCCCATGATAGCCCCGACCCTTATAACCCCGCCGATCCATCTGTTTATTTTTATTTTATAACTTGCATGTCATCCATAGCAGAAGTAAAGTTACGTGGCAGGGAACCCTGGCATGCCTGTACATATAAGTATTTACGCGCTAATTTCAAGTTAAAATCCAGGAACATCCATGCCCCGCCCAGCAATTTCCACACCCCACCCCTTTTTGAGAATTTTTCATTTGTGAGCGTAGCGCCAAGTAAGTGCATATTCAGACTGCTTTTAAAATCCGCTCGGGGTGCACCAGCCTGACTTGTGTGCATTTCCCCCAGTTTTGGCACGCGCCGGTCTTTTAAAATTCACTTAAGAACATAAGAAATTGCCATGCTGGGTCAGACTAAGGGTTCATCAAGCCCAGCATCCTGTTTCCAACAGAGGCTAAACCAGGCCACAAGAACCTGGCAATTACCCAAATACTAAGAAGATCCCATGCTACTGATGCAATTAATAACAGTGGCTATTCCCTAAGTAAACTTGATTAATAGCCATTAATGGACTTCTCCAAGAACTTATCCAAACCTTTTTTGAACCCAGCTACACTAACTGCACTAACCACATCCTCTGGCAACAAATAGGGTACAAATTTTAACTAATAGATCAGAAATTTAATTTTTGAGTTCCTTCAGTACCCTAGGATGCATACCATCCGGTCCAGGTGATTTGCTACTCTTTAGTTTGTCGATCTGGCCTACTACATCTTCCAGGTTCACAGTGACTTTGTTCAGTTCGTCTGACTCTTCACCCCTGAAAACCATCTCCGGAACTGGTATCTCCCCAATATCCTCATTAGTAAACACGGAAGTAAAGAATTCATTTAGTCTTTCTGCAATGGCCTTATCTTCTCTAAGTGCCCCTTTAACCCCTCGGTCATCTAATGGTCCAACCGACTCCCTCACAGGTTTCTTGCTTCGGATATATTTTAAAAAGTTTTTATTATGAGTTTTTGCCTCTGGGGCCAACTTCATTTCAAATTCTCTCTTCGCCTGTCTTATCAAAGTTTTGCACTTAACTTGACAATGCTTATGTTTTATCCTATTTTCTTCAGATGGATCCGTCTTCCAATTTTTGAAGGATTTTTTTTGGCTAAAATAGCCTCTTTCACCTCACCTTTTAACCATGATGGTAATCGTTTTGCTTTCCTTCCACCTTCCTTAATGTGTGGAATACATTTTTGACCAACAGGAGGGTTTTGTGTTGCTTTTAAAGTAAAAAGCATTGATGTATCTTATTTCTCAATGTCTGCTGAGAAAAATATTTTGCAGGAAGATGAATATGGTATACACATATATTCCTTGAAGTATTTTTTTCTTGCGCCCTTTATACTGCCTGCTTCTGTTGCCTCGAGCACACCTGGCTTAGCATTTTTTTGTTCTGCTTAGAGTTGTACAAAATGTCCTATAAACAATTTTAAATTGTAAATTTAAATTTAAGAGTGTCGTACATTCTGTATATGTAATATTTGCTAATTAGTGGTAATATGCAGCAGTACACTTCTGTGAGGTTTTAATGAGCTTCCATGTTCCTGTAAAGTAATTAATTGGAATGTCTCAGTGAATGGTTAACTTTTCTTTTCTTTAATTGTTAAATTAATATTGCAAGACATCGGAACAGTCTGAAATATTACAAGAACATCCTAAACTCGCTCTCTATGCAACATATTAGAGTTATATTCACCTTTGTTAGTGGGAAAAGCTGAATATGCAATTTAAATGAAATCTAAGTAATTCCGATGGTTGCTGGGAAATCTAATATGGGGGTAAGCCATATCTGTAGTTTAGGGCACAAGTAATGAATGTGATTAGAATTTGTGCTTCAAATTGTGTTAGTTATCTGCCTGATTGTAAGAGTTTTGTTTATTCTAGCCAGTGCATTTTCTAGAGCAGAATAAAGAAACCAAATATCCTCAACCATACCCCGCATGTCATTAAAATAATTCTCCAGGAGTCATGCAAATTGCAACTGTTGTGAATACACAAAATAAGTTTATGGTTTGTCTGGCTTGTGAGTAATATAGTTCTTGTGATGTTCACTTATTTGCTGAGTGAAGGTGGTATCATGTCAAAGGGCTTGATTGAGTGCAGTTAGGGATGGATAGATCTGGTGCATTACATTTTAGAAGCCACCAACTTCGGTTGAATCAATAACTCAAAACAGAATTTAGAACAATGCCTAGTTCAAGACTAGGAACCAGTACCCCCCCTTCCCCACCTCCTACTATTCTGAAAATCAAAGGCAACATAGTAATAGTGACACAAAGTTAAGAAAATTGCAAACTATTTTAAAATGCCAATGCAGACAGCTGTCTTCCGCTATCTTGTGATGCAATCATTTCCCAGTGAAACATAACATTTAATATAAGTGCCCATGCTGCTGTCTAGATTTTGACATTTTAACTATTGTTAATTGTGATGACACTTGGCTAGAGAAGAAGTGAAGAGTTGTTTCCAGTTGTGCTGTGTTCAGAAAATTGAAAGGATTCAAGTTTTGTAATGTCTGATTTACAGGAAAGGGATTTGTAAAGTGGAGCATAAGCAGGCATTTTAAAATCATGAATTCATAGTAGCCTATGATAATCCTGGTTAGGCAATAGTTTTAATAAATGTTTTTAATTTCACAAATTACAGGATTGTATGTGTGTATATGAGCGTGACTGGTGCAAAGTGAAAAACATCTTGAGCTGACTTTATTTTTTTGGTTGGTGGGGGACACAAGTTTAATCGTCTGTTTGATTTTTTAATCTGTTTGCCAGTACTCATGCTAACCTTTATTTGACTCTCATTCCTGATGTTAACTCTGTAAGAAAGATCTTCTTAAAAGAAAGTGTGCTGAGTGCATGGTGATGGAGTCAAAAGGGTTGTTTCAATTCAACAAAAATAAACAAAGGTAACAGATTTGCCTCCCAGGGAAAAGCTAATATGCAGGTTGACCCACCATCGCAGTTTTCTGATGAAACTTGACTAAGTTGATAGTGAGTTGAAAAACAAATTAAAAATATTAATGATGCTGTTGTGGTGTGCCCTCAGGCCCAGTTAGGAGCTCGGAGGCGCGTTCCTGAGCGGCACAGCTCAGGGAGGAGCCCCAAGACACACCGCGGGAGGTGAGCTGATATGAGCACAGGTGGAGCAGGAGTGAGGCTGGAGTGAAGACAAGGCGAGGATTCCGGAACAGGAACTAGGCAGGCTCAGACCTCCACTGGACCTACACTCACCAATGAGATCCAGCAACGTAATGCTGATTCGAGAGTAGCGGTCTGGCTACTCGATAGCCCTTCCGGACCCGTCATTAGGGAACGGCGAGTATGTGAGGCCAGAAGGAGGCTGAGGGCAGAAACATGATTTGGACGAAGACTCAGGATACTCAGAGGATTCAGACGAAGACTTGGATACTCAGGAGACCCAGACGAAGACTTGGATACTCAGGAGCCTCGGATGAAGACTTGAATACTCAAACAAGGACTCAGGATACTCAGAAGACTCGGAAGACTCAGACAAGGATTCAGGAAACTCAGAAGACTCGGAGGACTCAGACAAGGATTCAGGATACTCAGGAGTCTCGGACAAGGATTCAAGATACGCAGAAGACTCGGACAAGGATTCAAGTTGCTTGGAAGTTTCAGGCAAGGATTCAAGAGTCAGGCGAAAGTACTGGATGAGAACTGCATCGTAGCGTGCCCTACACAACCGCCCATGGCTGGTCGTGGACCATGCTGAATGCGAAGCAGACTCCAGGTGAAAACGTGGAAGTTGAGACTGGATCATGGCGAAGATTCAGTAGAGGCCTGTACCAGGACGCGCCCTACACAGCCACCTGTGGCTGGTCATGGGCTTTGCTGGAGCAGAGCAGGTTCTGGCAGAGTCTTAGGCATGGACGGAAGCAGGCACAAGGGAACTTCATAGACCGCGGGAACAAGACACTCAGGAACAAGGCTTTAAAAACAGAAGTCTCACGGAGGCTTGCACTGCAGACGAGAAGAAGGCCTTGTACCACGAGGCGCCCTACACAGCCATCCCATGGGCTGGTCATGGACCATGACATGGCATGCCAAGAGAGGTGGACAGACGAGGGACCTGGAAACTGGATGAAGAGCTGAAGATGAGACGGACGAAGTCAAGACAGGAGCATCGGATATCAGGAACATGGAACATGGCACCTCAGGACACGGAACATCTGGAACATCAGGAACAGAGGACAGGCGACGAGGAAGCTCCGATGAGGGACAAGACCAGGAACATCAAGGAGACGAAGTTCAGGAACACAAAGAACATGGAACGAAGATCCATCAAGGCACAGGAGACCACAGAAGACGTGGATCGGAAGGAAGAGCACAGATACTATGCAAACCCGATCCGAAGGCACTGAAGAATGGCAGGCAGGACCCTTTTATAGGGCAGAAGCAGGAACAGGCTGATGACATCACTGATGAGGGCCATGGGGCTTTTCCCGCCGCTGACCCTTTAAAAGTCGGGTTGAGGCACGCGCCCGTGCCTAAGGAAAAGGAGGAAGAGAGCAGGCACGTCGGCGGTGTCCCTGCCGCGTGGGAGGTCCGAAGGATGGCGGCAGCGGCAGCCCTGCCGCGGAGAGAAGAGACTGGCTGCAGTGGCGGCTCCTTGCTGCTAAGAAGGAACTCCCAGCGGGGGAGCCAGGAGTGTTGCAGCTCGGCTTACCGCGAAGGACGACGTTGGCTGTGGCCCAGCTGTGCTCGAGGCAGCAGGTAAGTGGGGGGTTGCCTGCGGCTGTCGCAGGCAGGCCCACAACAGATGCCTTAATGAAATGCAACTTCCTCCAAAAGGTTTCTGGACCAATGGAAATTCACCCTGTTCAGCTAAGTAATTTGAATTTCTGTTTTACATTTCTGACATGGAATGAATTATTTTTATTGCCTACAGTGGCACAGCATATTTTGTTAGTTACCAATTTTTTTTTATTTTGGGAAATACACAGTTTGCATTTCAATTTTTTTTTTAAACAAATATATACAATGGACATACAGGTTCCTTTGGTTGAGTTAAAACTATGCTGGTTAGCTCCATTGAATAAGCCAGTTTTGGAAGTGTGCGCTCTTTCCCTATATACAGTGCAGAGAAAAAGTTTGTGAACTGCTTAGGATGGCCTGTATTTTACCACAGTTTATACTAAAAAATGTGATTAGCTCCTAATGTAAATCCTGAGACGAGAAAAAGATGACCCCATTGAATAAATATCTCAGACAAAAAAGATACTATATATTTTGATTATTTATTCAACAAAAACATTCAACATTAAATATCCTTCTGTGAAAAAGTATGTGAACCCTTAATTCAATAACTGATGACACCTCCTTGAGCATCTATAACTTCAACTAAATATTTCCTGTAACTGTTAAATCAGTCTTTGTCACATTGCGCTGGAGGAATCTTGGCCAGTTCTTCCATGTAGAATGTTTTCAACTCTGTGATAATTGAGGGCTTCCTTGCATGAACAACTTGCTTCAGGTCCTGCCACACTTTTCCAATAGAGGATTAGGCTAGATCTTTGACTTGATCAATTCAAAATGCAAAATCCCTTATTCTTCAGCAATTCTGTTGTAGATTTACTTGAATGTTTAGGGTAATTTTCTTGCTGTGTGACCCACATTTAGCTCAGCTTCAGCTCATGGACAGATTACATGACACTCTTCTCTAGAATTTTCTTGTATAAAGCAGAATTCATGTTTCTGGCAATGATGGCAACCCATCCAAGTCTTGATGCAGCAAAGCAGCCCCACATCATACCTCCACCACTATGCTCGGCAGCTGGAATAAACTTCTTACTTTGGAAGGCAGTGCTTACTTTTTGACAAACATTTGTTATTGTGACAGAAAAGTTCAATTTTTGACTCATCTGTCTGAGGAATTTTTGAAAATCCCCTGACGAAAGCATTAATATATGCCAAAATATTATCAATGTTGGGAATTTGTGTGAGCGCTTGAGAATGGAAAGAGCAGGTTATAAAGATAAGTACAACTTTTAAGAAATAAAAAAATTGTAGGTTAAGAATTTTTCCAAAAAACTTTTTTTAAAATAATAGTATAGAGGAACAATAGAATTATTGTTAATATATAAAGGAACAAGTACATGACGTCAACTCAAGTTTTTTGTATATTATACTGGTTGAAGCCCACCTCGGGCAAGAGCCTGTAGATTACAATACTATAAGCACAATCTATCCGATACCACTTCCTTTAAGAAGAGTGTTTTAAAGTGTAGTGTGATTTTGAATTTGTTTTTTTGATATTTTCATGGGTATATCTTTTACATTTCCCTCAGTGAATACTGAATTAAAGAATTAATTTAGTCTTTCTGCTATGGTTTTGTCATCCCTACGTGCCCCTTTTAACCCTTGATCATCTTAATGGTCCAACTGACCCTCTTGCAGACTTTTTACCTCAAATGTACCTGAAAAAGATTTTATTATGAGTTTTTTGCTTCCACGGGCAAACTTCTTTCAAATTCTCTCTTTGCCTTCTGTATCAATGCTTTGTATATTACTTACCAGTGCTTATGCGTTTCCTGTTTTCTTCATTCGTATCTCTTTTACATTTCTTGAAAGACGTTATTTTAGATATTATAACCTCTCTCACCTTATCATTTAACCATGTCAGTAGTCATTTAACCTTCCTTCTACCTTTTCTAATACGTGGAATACATCTGGTCTGGGCTTCCAAGATGGTATTTTTAAACAATGGTCCCAAGAAACAAAGCGGAAGCCGATCCAAGATGGCTGATAGCAATGAACACGAGGAAATGGATCGGTAAATAGGACTTTATTGAATCTTGCCCGACTCTGGCTGAGTTTCGCTCAACGAACTGCCTCAGGGGCTTAAGAGCCACTTAAATTGGCACCATCACGAACACATTATTACCGAGAAACATGAATATCTCGTATGCTGCAGTTGCATATTGGAGAAATATTCATCAGCAGAAACAAACTATTGAGGTGGTTGTAAGACTGCCACTTTGTTTTCACTCTATTGACAGCAGCAGGCTGGAAAAACTATGGTGCACAAAATCTGCTGATGAATATTTCTCTAATATGCAACTGCAGCATACGAGATATTCATGCCGCTGTCAATAGAGTGAAAACAAAGTGGCGGTCTTACAACCACTTCAATAGTTTGTTTCTGCTGATGAATATTTCTCTAATATGCAACTGCAGCATATGAGATATTCATGTTTCTCAGTAATAATGTGTTCGTGATGGTGCCAATTTAAGTGGCTCTTAAGGCACTGAGGCAGCTCGTTGAGCGAAAACTTGGCCCAGAGTCGGGCAAGATTCAATAAAGTCCTATTTTACCGATCCATTTCCTCGTGTTCATTTTTAAACAATGTCCATGCCTGAACTAAACTATTAACCCTTGTATTTGCTCCTTTTGATTTTTTCCTAATCATTTTCCTCATTTTATCATAGTTACCTTTTTGAAAGTTAAATGCTGTCGTAGTAGATTTCTTTTTTGCGCTCCCTCCAGTTAATAAGTCAAAGTTGATAATGTTGTGATCACTATTGCTAAGTGGCTCCAACACTGTTACCTCTCACACCAAATCCTGTGTTTCACTGAAGACTAGGTCTAAAATAGTTTCCCCTCTTGTTGGTTCTTGCACCAGCTGCTCCATAAAGCATTCATTTATTTCATCAAGGAACTTTACTTTTCTAGCATGTTGTAATGTGATATTTTCCTAGTCAATACTGGGATAATTGAAATCACCCATTTTTACTGTATTGCTGATTTTGTTAGCTTCCTTAATTTCTTTAGCATTTCATTGTCTGTTAGTTCTGGCCGGGTGAACTGTAATATACCCCACTACTAATTTATTCCCTTTTCACCTGCAATTTCTATCCATAAAGTTTCAACACTGAATTTTGTTTCCAGCAGATCTTTTATCCTGTTTGACCTAATGCCTCTCTTAAAATATAGTGCCACCCCACCACCAATTTGATCCATCTTATCATTTTGATATAATTTGTACCCTGGTAACAGTGTCTCATTGGTTATCCTCCTTCCACCAGGTCTCTGAGATGCCAATTATGTCTACCTCTTCATCCAGTGCTATACACTCTAACTCTCCCATCTTATTTTTTTAGATTTCTAGCATTTGTATACAGACATTTCAAAGTATGCTTTTTGTTTGTATTCGCTCAGCAGTTGACAGGTTTAATTTGCAATCTTTCTGCACTCTACCTAAAGACACCTGGTCCACTTTGGCATTTATTGCAACCTCTCTACTGGGATGCCCTATTTTCTATGAACTCTTAATATACTTCAAAGATACATCATTCCAAACCATGTATTTCTGAGTGACTGTCAGCTTTCCCCCATCATCTAATTTAAAAGCTGTGCTATCTCCTTTTGTTAGTGTCAGCAGATTGGTTCCACTCTGGTTAAGGTAGATCCCATCCTTTCGGAAATAGCTCCCCCTTCCCCAAAATGAAGCCTAGTTCCTAACAAATGTGAATCCTCTTCCCTGCACTATCCTCTCATCCATGCATAGAGACTCTGGAGCTTTGCCTGCCTATAGGGTCCTGCACATAGGACGGGAAGCATTTCTGAGAATGCAACCCTTGAGGTTCTGGATTTCAGCTTTCTACTTAAAACTCTAAATTTAGCTTCCAGAACCTCCCTCCTGCACTTTCTTTTGTCATTGGTATCCCCATGTACCAAGACAGTTGGCTCCTCCCCAGCACTCTCTAAAATCCTATCTGTGTGATGTGTGAGGTCCACCACCTTTGCACCAGGCAAGCAAGTTACCAAGCAATCCTCACATCCACCAGCTATAAACTTTCCTAATAATTGAATCACCACTATAATAGCCTTCCTAACCCTTCCCTCCTGGGCATATGCCTCTGGAGACTTATCCTGGGTGCGAGAGGATACTATATCACCTTGAGTCCATCCTTTCTTTATTCTGGTTATGACTGTCTAATAGCTATAAAACTATTTTTCTGTACTTTGTAATTTCGCTGTCCCTTCCTTAATGTAGTATGAGATAAAGTTAATGGCTTTGAGAGAAGCATTTACACAATCGCTTAGACTTTATTTTATGTCTTGATTAAATATCTGGATGAAACAGACTGCAAACTAAAGCTGATTGTTCTTCATGTGCTCAATGGGACATGGTTCCTGAGACCAGAGTTTGCAAAACATTTCTTTTGTCTACCTTTGGAGCTGTGCACTGTGAAGAAAGAAATCTGACACTTTGCAGTTTCCTGTTCCTCCTGTTTTTCTTCTTTTTCTTTTTTAGCTATAAATTTACTTCTGTCCTAATTATACAGCAGTACCAACATAATCAGAGGAGGACAGGAGACGGGCAGCAATAATATTGACTATCTTTAGTCTATAAATCTGCATTATTGCTGCCCAGTGTGAAGAAGGATTGTTTCTGAAGGCAGATGCGTGTTTCCAGGTGCACATCATTCAGCATCAGATTTAGCATTGCTTGTCACTAGTATAATTCTTTCAGCTTCTCTGTGGAAAAAGGAGGTACAATTTTGTTTCTTGTCCAAATTTCTATGAAATTCATAATGAAAAGTGCAAGAGGGTCTTAGTTCAGATGTTGCTAGTTCAGTTTTCAGTTTATGTAATTCTACCAGGCAGGAGGCAAATTGAAATACAATGGATGTGTTTTCAGTAATTACCGGACATGTGAATTGAGTTATTTTTGCATTTGACTTGGCTGTGCCTAAAAGTCTGGTCGTCCCTGAAGAGCTGAACTATCATATATTGGACACGTGATAACAAACAAAAATGGGCTGAATTAGCTTATGTTTGAGACTTGTGTACAGCATCATCACCTATCAGTGACTCAACCCTGACAGCTTTGCATTTGCATGATTTTCATAAACATTGATATACACTTAAAAATGACAAAACATCCCCAAAACATCTTTCTAAAGTGAGAGTGCATCTCACGCCATTCACCCACCTCATGTTTGGATCAGAAAAGGCTGAGCATTTTGAATGCAAACTCTTAAGGAGTTCCCATAGGAAAGGTAAATATCAATAATGATAATAGAAAGAGGCTTGTAGAGGGGATTTGATTGTTCTCCATGGCCTTGCACCATTAAGACTTCAGAAAGAAGCTGCAAAGTAGGAGGCAGATTCAGGTCAGAAACTCCTCCTCTCTGTAGCCTTGTTGGTGGGAGGGAATTAGGGGTAGGGGTTAGCAGAAAGATTGTGCCCAGAGGAAGAGGCTGCCAGTACTACTGTGGCCATCCAAGGAAGGACTTTGTTACAGACAGGCCCCAAACCAGGTTATTAATGTGTGGTAGTGTGGGGATCCGCCAAAGCATTAGCTCTGGGACAGTTGCCCCAATTTGTTCCCCTAACCCCATGAACAGCTCTGTTATTTAGGGTTAACAATATAGAAAACTGTAGCGATTTATAACTGTGTTTCTCAACCAGTGTGCTATGACCTTTCTGAATATTTATCATTGTTTTCATGGTATCTACCTTATAAATGGGCTCTGACCGACGGCCCGCAAATGCGCAGTAGAGAGCAGCTCTACCGCGCATGTGCGGGCGAGCACGTCGGTCAGAGCCGTGCGTGCCCGAAAAAAAAAAATGGCGGTGGGGCCACAGGAGCGGCGGCGGCCGCGAAGCAGGAGCGGGAGGAGAAGCAGACGGAGCCGCAGCGCGCGGGTGAGTGACAGCCCCCCCCCCCCCGATTATCTCCGGCAGGAGCGGGAGGAGAAGTAGCGGCGCCACGCGCGCGGGAGGGACACCCCCCCCCCCGAGATCTGCCGGTTGTGGATGATCAGAGAGCCGGAGGGGATTGAGAGAGGGGGGAGTGACTGAGGAGAGGGAGGGGAAGGTGAGAGAGAGAGAGAGGGAGGGAGGGAAGGAGAGAGAGAGAGAGGGAGTGTGAGAGAGGAGGGAGGTGAGAGAGAGGGAGTGTGAGAGAGAGGGGGAGGGAGGTGTGAGAGAGGGAGGTGAGAGAGAGGGGGAGGGAGGTGTGAGAGAGAGAGGGGAGGGGGGAGAGAGGGAGGGAAGGTGAGAGAGAGAGAGGGAGTGTGAGAGGGGGAGGGAGGTGTGAGAGAGAGGGAGGTGAGAGAGAGGGGGAGGGAGGTGTGAGGAGAGAGAGGGGGAGGGGGGAGGGTGAGAGGGAGGAGGGGGAAGGGAGGGGGAGAGGGGGGAGAGAGAGTGAAGGAGGAGGGAGAATGAGGGGGAGGGAGTGGGAAGGAAACGGACCGAGCCCGTTGTTACGGGCTTAACGGCTAGTCAGTAATAAGGAGCATTAGATCACAGGCACACTTACTAAGCACTCTATTTCACTGGTTCAAAAACTCCTGATTATCAGTAAACAAAAAAGGTTTCTTCAATATTGTAAGTCCTCTAGGTATCCATTTTATGTGAGAGCATTCATTAAGCCTGGCAGCATGAAGTTCATTACAAATGAGTTTTTTCTTCATACACATGAGTGTTTTCCAGTCCCCATCTGATCTCTTTTCAGAGGTTACATCAAGTAAACTTAAACCTGATAAAATATCTAAGGCTGCTTGATCTCTGTAACTGAACAAATCTTCCATAGTCAGCTGGGTAATAAGCCTTCACTTAAAGATAATCAATGGTAATATACAAAAGAAGGTCCACAAGTTCAAAAGGTAGCCAATAAAACACAATCACGAATTACCTCTAAGAAAAGCATAGCCAAAAATACACTGTTACATTATTCTAGTTTCCATCCATGGCAATTGAAAGATAAAATACCTGTGAGCCAATTTTTGAGGTTGCGCCGCATTTGTGTTTCCAGGGATGAACATAAATTACAAGCTTTTTATCTTATAGAAAGATTTTTGTTATGGTTTTGCCTGCTGAACAGCCTTCCCTCCACCAGGGTCCTCAGTGAGCACTGTGCTCAGCTGTGCAAGTCACCACTTTCTTGATCATCTGATCAGCTGATGCTTCAGGCCCAGCCCTATTAACCCAGCCCTGACCAGTCCCTCAATGAATCTTCATTGAGTCACATTGGCTCCTTGACCTGCTACTGACTTCTTGCTATTCTACCTTGCCTTATGGTTTACCCAGGCCTCCTGTCTTGCCTTGTGGCTTATCCAGGCCTTCCGCCTTGCCTCATGGCCTGTCCAGGTCTCCTGATTTGCCTTGTGTCCCCTCCTGGCCTTTCGGCAGTAACCTCGGGGGTGTCCCCTGTTGATGATGTCATCGGACTCCGGTATTTAAGCTCCTGCTTTGCCCCCAGCAAGCTGACTGGCAACAAGTTCCGTACGAGTCCTACGCCTGCCTTGTTCCTGAGATGCCGCTCCTTCTTGTATCGTGGACCCTGCTGGCACCCGCTCCTCGGGGGTCAGTGTGCACTCTACAGGGACCTGTTCCCTGGCCTACCCCACTCCTCAGGCTGGCCCCACGCCTCTTGGGTTCTATCTGACTTCCTGCTCTACCTCGACTCTCCTTGGGAACTACTGCAGCGACTTGTGAGTTTTCAGCCAGCCTTCCCCGCTCCTTGGGGTTGCGCCATATCCTTCAAAGACTGTTCACACCTTCCCGCTCCTCGGGCTGCGCTCACCTACTCCTAGACCACCCTGAGCTTCCCCGCTCCTCGGGGCTTGCTCCTTGTGATTCTACAATTGACAGCTGTCCCGCTCCATGGGCCTGTTTCTCTATTACTCGCCAGCTAACCTCCGATCTCCGGGTACCTGTGTACGTGAGCTACTGAACTTGGGCTCGGGCTCTCCGTCCCCGGGGAGGTTTGCCTACACTCTCCCTCTACGCCCACTGTGCTGTGGCTCCACCCCTCGGGCTGCACCATTGGAGAATATCCTGCTTGGCTGTTCGGGCGCCCATCATCCCGTGATCCGCCTGGCGCCCTCTCTCTTCAGTCTCTCCAAGTGCCATCTACAACTGCTACTCTACGAGGGTCATCTCCTGGTCTCTGGAGCTCTCCCCTTGACTGTATACAGAGCTTCCCTACACTCCAACACCTCACCTCCTGATGGTACGGACCTGTGGGGCTCCTCCCCACAGGCTGTATCAACTTGCAGCTCGGGCCAAGGGTCCACATACACACTAATTATAACAGATTGCCAAGTCATGAACGAGGCAGAGGTTTCGGCTCTTCAGGCCATTCCTGGCCTGCACAACGGATCAGCGAACAGCAGGAGTTCTTGGAGTCACTGGCTGCTGCCATAGACAACCTGAGCTCTCGTTTAGATGCTGCAGTGACTAAGAACTCGAAATCAAACTGATAGCTACTCACAGAGCCCCTAACTACGAAATCGCCTACTTCAAATCCAATCAACTTCAAATCTGCCTAGTATACACCCCTCCAAGGATCCTTGAACGCGATGCCTCCCCCCTTATAGAATTCATCACTGAAAATATTAACTATAAACACCCCTGCCATCATCCTAGTTGACTTCAACCTACACGTTAACACCATCCCCTTAACCCCCTCCTGCGAAGCTATCCTCATCGTCCTCTTAGCCATAGGTTTCAAACAAATCATTGACTCCCCCACCCACAAAGCAGGACACTCTCTAGACCTGATCTTCATAAACACACTCATACAAACCTCAAAACCCCCCTCTTGTACCCCTGTTCCCTGGTCCGACCACTCGCTAATTCAAGAAATCTTCTCCTTAAACACACCCACCCGACCGTCTCCCGATCACACCACTATTCAATTCAGGAAACCATGTAAAACAGATGACCTGATTGAAGCGCTCCCTCCTGCTCTAAACAACTTAGACCTAACCAGCACCGAATCCGCCCTTGCCACATAGAACACCATCACAAATAACATTGCCAACCAAATATGCTCTCTAATAACCAAAGACAAATCCTGCCAAGCTTAATAAAAACCCTTGGTACTCTCCTGAACTAAAAAAAATAAAACAAAACCTCAGAAAAATCGAAAAGAAAGGGCGAAACTCCCACACCCCCAGCCTTCTGACCTATTATAGAACCACTCTTCACAAATATAGAACAGCAATCCTCAAATCAAAGCGCGATTATTACTCGAAGAGAATACACGTGTTCCATTTCAACCCTAAAGCCCTCTTTTCCTACATCACCAAACTCACGAAAATATCTCCAGCACTCACATCAGACTATGGGACCAAAACAAAATGCAACAAACTCACCCTCTTCTTCAAAGATAAAGTCTATAACATAATGGACAAGCTCCCCCCCTCTACAACAAACAAAATTACCCTACCTAAAATCCCAGACGCCGTCCTTAATGAATTCGAAATTATCTCATCCTCAGAAATAGATTCACACATTAGAAAAATTAACCCTGCATCACATCCAGCTGACACAATCTCAGTTAAACACCTAAAATTTATCCCAAACATCATAGCCAAACCCATAACAGACATCATCAACACATCCCTATCTCAAGGACATGTACCTACTGACAAAAGAAGCCCTAGTCAAACCCATCTTGAAAAAACCTCAACTGAACCCCTCAGAGCTAAATAACTTCAGACCCATATCCATCATCCCTTTCCTTGCAAAAATTCTGGAAAAAGTAGTAAACAACCAATTAACAGAACACCTAGAAAAAACACAATGTACTACACCCCTCACAATTTGGCTTCCGCAAATTCTGCAGCACGGAAACACTATTACTCTCCCTTACCAATACCGTCCTCAAAGGGCTAGATAAAGGACAATCCTTCATCCTAGCTATGCGAGATATCTCAGCAACGTTCGAAACCATTAGTCATAACACCCTCATCGACCAGCTAATTGAAATCGGACTATCTGGCACCGCATTACAATGGTTCATCTCATACCTATATATAAAAGCGTCATACCTACATATAAAAAAGTGTTAAATAAATAAATTGGCAAGAGTGAATATGAGTCCATCAAACTAACCCAAGGCGTACCACATGGATCCTCCCTATCATCCACACTCTTCAACATATATATACTCCCCCTATGTAAACTCCTAACCGAGCTAGGACTCACTTCATTTACACTGACGACATCCAAATCCTCATTCGCATCCCTGAATACATTACCAAATCCCTGCACCTCTGGGACAACCACCTCACTTCTATTAAGCAACTCCTCAATCAAATGAACCTCGTACTCAATACTGACAAAACTGAACTATTAATATTAAGCCATAAATCCAATGACATAATCCCCCCTGTAACTCCCCCTCACCAAGTAAAACCCCTATATTTCAAAAGAAGTTAGAAACCTAGGTGTCACAATAGATAATGAGTTAAACCTAAATAAATTCATAAACTCAACTATAAAAGACTGCTTTTATAAACACGTGCTAAAAAAGCTAAGGTCCCTCCTCCATCAAAACGACTTCAGGTCTTGCAAGCACTCATCCTATCCAAAATAGACTATTGCAACTCCATACTTTTAGGACTCCCAGCAACATTACTTAAGCCCCTGCAAATGCTCCAAAATGCCACCGCCAGAATCCTCACAAACACCAGAAAAAATGAACACATCACCCCTATACTAAAAAACCTACACTGGCTCCCCAAACACCTCAGAATATGCTTCAAGAGTCTTACTCTAGTTCGCAAAACACTATACAACCAAAATATAAACTGGTTCCACACCTCCTTCCACTTTCAAACCTCCCAAAGATCCACAAGATCTGTCAATAACTGCACTTTACCAGTAAACTCTCCCAAACTCACTAACCTATCCACGACGTGGGAATGTGCACTTTCCCTTGCCTGTCCCACCATTTGGAACGCATTGCCCCTAGACTTAAGGCTTGAACCTAACACAATTAACTTAAAACAAAAGCTGAAAACCTGTCTCTTTAAGCAAGCCTACCAATAACTCTCCCACACACTCTCTGTCACTCACACAAGCTCTTCCCCCCCGCAAGCACGTTACAGAATTCAACATGTTAACCTCTACAGTTTCAATAATTATAGTTACTTGTTCCTATATGCCTTTGATCTCTTATGTTCGTACCTCCTTTCCGCCCTTCTAACTACTACATAGTTGTTTCATATTGTTAAGTCATAGTTAAGCGAATTGTTAAGATGTCATTTCCTTTCCTATTTCAATTGTTCTAATGTAAACCGATGTAATGTGCAAATGAATGTTGGTATATAAAAGCGTTAAATAAATAAATAAAATAAATAAATCTATCAAGCTCAGTGCCCCTACCTCTTCACCAGCTCCTTAGCTGACCGTGCCGCTGCCGGCGCCACCACTCTATTCAGGAAACCCAGTCATGTGTCAAGGCTTCTTGAACCAATGAATATGCATTTCTGCTTTGCAACCTGCATACTTCCCTGATGTGGTCACCAAGACCACGTACATCTTGGCTCTTTTAGAAGGCAAAGCCCTGGCCTAGGCATCACCTCTCTAAGAGCGAGCAGACCCCATCCTTTGGGATCTCCCAGGGTTTTTGGCCCTGTTTCGGTCCGTCTTTGAAGACCCTGGCTGGCGTGCTGTCTCTGGGTCAACTCTCCTTCACCTTCAGCAGGGCTTTTGTCCTTTAACGGACTACGTCATTGAATTTTGAACACTTGCGTCAGAGTTACAGTGGGACTCCGACCATCTGCGCTCTATCTTTCTGGAGGGCTTGAGTCCACACATTAAGGATAAATTGGCTTCTTGCGAATTGCCTACTTCCTTGGACTCTCTCATTGACCTCAAAGGGCGCATCGACCTTCGGCTACAAGAACGCTCTCTTGAATCCAGAGCTTCCCGGAAACCAACTCCTGGGCCATCTTGAGTTCCAAGTTCGCCCACTCTTAAACCCATTGCTTCGCCTAACCCCTCAGAGGAAGAACCCATGCAAATGGGTAGGAGTAGATTCTCCTAAGGAATGTCGTCATCGACAGCAGTCTGACTTTTGCTTGTACTGAGGTCAACCTGGGCATGCCATCGCCTCTTGCCCAGTCTGTACAGAAATGTCGGGCCTAGGACCTGCGGGAGGACTTTTCCTAAGCCTGACCTCGCCATCTCCTCCACTGACGGTTCTTGTTTCCATCTACATGAACAACCAGGAATTCCACACTTTAGCCCTGGTGGACTCCGGGGCTGGAGGGAACATTATCTTGAAGCAACTCACCGAGCATCTGCGGATTCCCACCATTCGCTCTCCAATTCCACTTCTACTTTCGTCTATTCATGGGGAACCTCTGCCTGGTGAGGTCACTCACACCACTGCTCTCATCCAACTATGCACCGGAACCTTGCATAAGGAATCCATTTCGTTCCATATCTTAGACAAAGCCATCCACCCAGTTGTTTTGGGGCTGCCCTGGCTTCAGAAGCACACTCCATAGTTCAACTGGACTACCCTACAGCTCTCCCATTGGGGTCCTGACTGCCACCACAACTGCCTGGAATCCATCTCACTATTGCCTTGCATGACGACTGTACCTTCTCTGCCCAGCCTTCCACCATCATATGTGTCCTTCTCTGACTTTTTCTCCAAAAAGGCCACTGACACCTTACCACCTCATTGCTCGTATGATTGTGTGATTACCTAGAAGCCGAATACTGAGCCTCCACGGGGCAGGACTTATCCTCTTTCGCTGACAGAGACCCAAGCCATGTTATTCGGGAAAATCTGGATAAAGGGTTTATCCGGCCCTCCAAGTCACCAGCAGGGGCAGGATTTTTTTTCATGGGAAAGAAAGATGGCTTCCTGTGCCCCTGCATCGACTACTGAGGCCTAAATGAAATAACTGTCAAGGATCGCTACCCTTTGCCTCTTATATCGGAGCTCTTTGACAGACTTCAAGGGGCCAACAATTTTTTGAAGTTGGATCTCTGTGGGGCCTATAATCTGATCCGAATACGAGAGGGTGATGAGTGGAAAACCGCTTTTTAACACCCGCGACGACCACTTTGAGTATTTGGTGATGTCTTTTGGACTGTGCAATGCACCTGCAATGTTTCAAAATTTAATGAATGAAGTTTTCAGAGATATGCTGTACCAATGTGTCATCATATACCTCGATGACATTTTAGTCTTCTCTCAAGATCCCCAGAGTCATCGCCAAGACGTTTCTCGAGTTCTTCAACGCTTGAGAGATAACCAACTGTTCGCCAAGCTTGAGAAGTGCTCGTTTGAACAGGAGTCCGTGCCTTTCCTGGGATCCGTGGTATCCAGTCAGGGGTTTAGGATGGACCCCCAGAAGCTGAAAAGCATCAGAGATGTGCCTCAGCCAACGGGTCTCAATGCCCTCCAGAGATTTCTTGGCTTCGCCAATTACTATCGCTCTTTTATTCACCATTACTCTACCTTGACAGCACCACTCACCGCCATGACCTGTAAGGGCGCCAAACCTTCTCAGTGGTCACCAGAGGCCATGACTGCTTTTCAGGATCTCCAGTCAGCTTTCCTGAAAGAAACTTGTCTCTGACACCCGGAGCCCACACGCCCGTTCGTGGTCGAAGTCGATGCCTCCGACATCAGAGTTGGCGCTGTGTTGAGCCAGTTCTTCCTCACTCACACGCTCCATCCCTGTTCTTTTTTTTCCCGATGCTTCACACCTGCGGAACGAAACTTAAGTTCATCAGATAGAATTACCCCAAATCCCGATCTTCCTTTGTGCTTAGAAGAATTTCACCTCCATTACTATACCTTTCCCTTGGGTGTTTGCATCCTAAATGCATTACTCTGCATTTATTAGCATTGAATCTTACCTACCAACCATAGACTATTCCTCAAGCTTCATTAGATCCCTCTTCATGATTTCCACTCTTTCCTGGCTGTCCACTCTGTTACAGATTTTGGTATCATCGACAAAACACAAATCTTTCCTTTCATCCCTTCCATTATGTTGCTCACAAAAAAGTCAGGATGTCTGTTGATTGTCGTCTTAATCCAATTCCACTTCATTCCCCACTCCACTCCTGCCATCAAAGTGGAGAATGATGTTGCAGTTGCTTCAAAAGCATCAAGGCTTATTGGTTAAGGGTAATAATCTCTTGCATTCTGTTAAGGTTAGTAACTGCTGACCCATGCTAATCAGTTCCCAAGACCGTAAAGGTCGGGTCCCTCATTGGTTGTTGTCTAAATTGAATTCCCCTTTTCCCCCTGCCATTGAAGTAGAGAGCAATGTTGTAGTTGCATCAAAAGCATCAAGGCATATTGGTTAAGGATACTAACTGCCGGATAAGGCCATGGGGCCAGATGAGGTAAATTCTAGGATATTAAGGGAGCTCAGAGATGTGCTGGTGGGTCCACGGAAGGACCTGTTCAATAGATCCCTGGAAATGGGAGTAGTTCTTGGGATTGGAGAAGAGCAATGTTTGTCCTGCCTCACATGAGTGGTAGCAGAGAGAGGCAGGAAACTACAGGCCAGTTAGCCTCTCCTCAGTGGTGAGTAAGTTAATGGAGACGCTGCTGAAGGAAAGGATAGTAAACTATTTACTGCCATGAATCCATGCTGCCAGACCCAAGGCAGCATGGATTCATCAAGATATGGTCCTGTAAGACCAATCTGATTGATTTTTTTTTATTGGGTGACTAGAGAATTGGATCAAGGAAGAGTGCTCGATATGATCTAATCGATTTTCAGCAAAAATGTTGATATGGTCTCCCATAGGAAGCTTGTGAATAAAATGAGTAGCTTGGAAATGAGCGCCAAAGTGATGGCATGGATTACAAACTGGTTAGTCGATAGGAGATAGCATGTAATCATAAATGAAACCTACTCTGAAGAAAGAGGCGTGTTAAGTGGAGTGGTACAGGGATCGATATTGGGACTGGTTTTATTCAATATCTTTGTGAGTGGTTTTGTAGAAGGGATAGAAGTGTTTCTATTTGTGAATGATACTAAGGTCTGCAAAGGAGTGGACATGCCTGAAGGAGTAGAGAGAATGCTTTAAGAAAGCTTGAAGAGTGGTCGAAGATATGGCAAGTGGGATTCAGTGCAAAGAAGTGCAGAGTCATGCATCTGGGATGCAATAATCCAAAAGAGTTGTATGTGATAGAGATGAAAAACTGATGTGCATGGACCAAGAGAGGGATCTTGGGATAATAATGTCTGGTGATCTGAAAATGGCAAAGCAGTATGACAAAGCGATAGCTAAAACCAGAAGAATGCTCAGCTGCATAGAGGAATAACCAGTAAGAACCTATGTGGTTAGCCATAAACAAAAACTTGGCTGTGTGTTTTTTTGGCGGTCTGCAACTCTGGTGTCCCACAGCTGGTAGAGGTGGCATTAATTTCATTTCATAGAAGTTTTGATGACTGACATTGCTAATTTAACCCCTGTTACAATACATGTGCACATATCATTATGTGTAATTAACTGCATGACAAACTGCTGATGCCAAGAGTATTTTCTGTATACATAAGTGAAATCTTAAGAAATATAAGTGAGGTGATAATGCCCATGTACAGGTTCTTGGTGAGGCCTCACCTGGAATACTGCATTCAGTACTGGTGCCCGTTACCTCAAAAAGGATAAAGACAAGATGGAGGCAGTCCAAAGAAGAGCGACCAAAATGATGTGGAGTCAGCATCGAAAGACTTTTGAGGAGAAGCTGAAAGAACTGAATATGTATATCCTGGAAGAGACGAGATGCAGGGGAGATATGATAGACCTTCAGATACCTAAAAGGTTTTAATGATGCACAATTGTCAAACCTTTTCCGTTAGAAAGAAATCAGTAGAACTAAAGGTCACGAAATGAAACTCCAGGGAGGATGACTCAGAACCAATGTCAGGAAATATTTCTTCATGAAGAGGGCAGTGAATGCCTGGAATGTCCTTCCGGAGGAGGTGGTGAAGGTGAAAATAGTGAAAGAATTCAAAGGGGCATGTAATACTGTGGATCCCTAAAGGCTTGAGGATGGAAATGAAAAAAAGTGAATGGGAGTAACTTGCTGGTGCAGTGGTTACTACCCTTAGCCAGTAAGCCTTGAAACTGTTGATGCAACTCCATCATTGCTCTCTGCTTCATTGTCAGGGGGAAAAGTGGAATTGGTTTCAGGCAGCAAATAACGAGGGCCCTGACTTTTACGGTATGGGAAACTAATAAGCATGGGGGTAACTTGCACGGCATGGCAGATATTACCATAAGCTTGCTGGGCAGACTGAATGGATCATTTGGTCCTTTTCTGCCATCATTTCTATGATTCTGTGTGTCCTCTTTATGGTTTTCCATATACCTCATTTCTGTGACAGCCACTACAGCCAAGTCAGCCTCTTCCATGCTTGCCTCTAGATCTGGGATATTATTTTCCATACTATAAGCATTACTGTTCAAAGCTTTCCAGATTTTGCCCTTTTTTCCTATTTCTATACAAGGATACAAAGAAATGTCCTTTCTGCCTCTGGAATATGATGATGAAACCAGGGATTAATATTGGGAGCAACACAAAAATTGGCGCCAACTGTAATCCACAGGCTTATATCTGACGCAGAAGAATAACTGTACTTTTTAGGTGGCGATGGATGTCACTGGAGTAAAGTTTGAGGACTCATTGATATGTGCAAGTTCCTTATACAGACCTGTTCCCCTGGGGATGTATGATAAGGTTTGCTAACAATTTTAGGTCCAGCTGGGTAGGATTCTGCACTCTGATCTGTGATGCTTTTATTCTTTGCACTTAGGCTGCAGTGAACAGATCACAGGGGCCTAACAGCAAAAACAAAAGTTGCATGGAGATGTGACACCGTAAGTCCTATTGAATTGTAGCTATCTCATTCCAAGCAGAGTACTTATTTCCTGCTGCCCTATCTAACTGAGATATTCACTGTGGGATCCATACAGAGGGCAGCAGGTCAAAGGCTATATCTTTGTTTCTCCTTCTCTGTCTTACAGATGTGCTTGTATTTGTTTTGGTTAGTGCACACAAGGAGGATAACTTTAAAACCTAGGCGCAAGTGTCCATGTACGTGTGTAAATGAGTGCACGCAAATGTACTATTCTGTTTTATAATCTGCTCTTATATATGTGCCGGTTATAAAATATGCATAAATATGTGCATAAACATGCACGTGTTATGAAAACACCACATGCTGCAGAGTTATCCAGATGAGTAGCATCACTTATCTGGATAAGTCTGAAAAAGTGCTACTTAAACGGATAAATCTTAAAATGCTACTTATCTGGCTAAGCCAGAGGAAGAAGAAAGTTTCAAACGCTGGCTTCTCTGGTTTTCAGATCACTGCTCCAAACTCTAGGCTATTCCTATGCTTCCTCTGTGTGTAGCCATGAAGTACTTGATTCCTTTATTTAATAACTTTTGATATATACTGTATGTAAAACTGCTTTGCCTCTATTTGTCAGGTCCTTGAGCCTGCATATATTGCAGTACCCATGCCAGAGTGTCTTTTTGCCTTGATTACTGCTTGCACTTATTTTTTTCTAGCGCATTTCCTTTTAGCAGATTCAGTTGAGAGCTAAAATTATTTTATTGGTTTTATAACTTCCTAAGAATCTATTCGTGTCGAATGAGGAAAATATAATCATTTAGTACCTCGTTGACATGTATGTATTAGTACTGTAGCTCTGCCTTTTAATTATGAAGGTCAGTTTGGAGGATGTTAATTGTAAAAGTTGACATAATATGCTATGTAAACTGGAAGGGCAGTGACTCTATCCAAAAAGTCTTTTCTTAGCAGAAGGAAGTAACTTGTCAGATGAGCTGAAACCAATCTACAGCACTGACTGCTAGAAATCTGGGATAGCTTATGTAACTGATGACTTACCCGAAGCCTCACTAGTCCCTGCGCAAAAGTAAGGGTATAAACTATAAGGCGGAATTTCTTAAGAACAAAATTTGGCTAGAAACTAAGATGGCTTCTATTTGGGACTACATTTCCCAACTCCCCTAGCAACTAGATTCTGGCAGAATCTGAGCGGGGAGGAGCTGAGACAGGTAAGGCAGCACTGTGTCACTAATAAGCTATCAGGTGCCATAAATAAAGAGGGCTTTACAGTAACAAGAGAGGGGGGGGGGGGAAATACCATGGCAAGGACAAAGCAAGAGCAGTCCCCACAAACATGGAGGAGACCCTGAAGGAGGAATATCCAGAAACTGACATAGGAACAGCTCGCCACTTAAGCCAAGTGCTAAAGTTGTTAAAAGGTAAACTTCCCCTAATTGTTGGGACTTTGAGAAACTGACTTTAAGAAAGAAAGTGACCTGGGTATAGGTCTTTTAACAGAGCAGACCTGAAGAAAGAAATGATTGAATTAAACTGAGCTGAATAATTTGTAAGGGCTGGGCTCTTAGGCCCTTAGTAAGGTCTATGTTCCTGTTTTTCAGGGTTTTACATTTTAAGATAATAAATTTCAAAATGGTGCATGTGCGTGCATGTTATAAAATAGTCTGACCGTGCTCTCGTGTACGCCAAATTTTAAGTGGGCATGCGCATGTGCATGCAAATCCTGCTTCTACCGCGTATGTCAGGGGATTTTAAAAGTGGCGTGTGCCGACGCCATTCCCAGTTTCACCAGTTCATCCTCAGTTCACCCAGTTAAGAGAGAGGTCTTCCAAATCCTCTTAGTTTAATAGCCTTCACACTGCCAGTTAGCTCTGACCATAAATCTCCCTAATTTTCTTTATTTTATAACTTACACCTCCTCCGTAGCAGAAGTAAACTTACGCAACAGGAGTTCTGGGTGCGTACCCAGGCGCGTAAGTATTTACGTGCTCATCTCTGGTTCATGCCCTGAAATGCCCATGCCACGCCCAGACCACTCCCATGCCCCACACCTTTTTGAGAAGTTTGAAGATGTGTGCGGCTTTTACAATCTGTTCGGCGTGTGCAAGCCCAATTATTCACACATCCCCTAATTGATCCACATGCTGGGCTTTTAAAATTCACCTTTAAGTGCATAAAGTAGACTAGCCAGGATCTCTGTTGAAATCTTACAGTAGCAAACTTCTCCTAAATCGAGGAATACATTTTAATTTATTTATAAAAATGCATGACGTACCATTGTTACGTTGGAGGTGGACCCTTGGGCTGAGGTGGGGTTGATGCAAACATAGGTAAGGACCTACAGGTCCAGACCTATGGGTTCCCACCTTCGGCAGATGGAGTGGGCTGATAAGGGGAGGCCACTGGAGCTTCACCTATACTAGCCCTGGTTCCCTGCGGGTTGAGCCTTTGGGTGCCGGGGCTGGCAATAGAAGTTGGTTCAGCTCAGAGACAACAGGTGAGAAATGGTACAGTTTTACTTTGGCGTAGGTAATGTCCTCGAAACTCAGGCGCCAATGGAACAAAGGCAGACAGGGGGCGCTTGAGCAAAGGTAGGCCGAAGCCTGAAGAAAGCACGTCCAAGGAGTAAGCAGAAGAGGCGTCCAATGGTAGGCTTGAGTCAGGGCTGGTGGCAATCCGAAGGCAGTGGCAAACAAGGCTGAGGTCTGATCACAAAGGTAGTCAAGAGTGTAGTTAAGCAAGGTTGAGGTCTGATCGCGGAGATAGTCAATGTCGTAATCAAGCAAAGCTGAGGTCTGATCATGGAGATAATCAATGCGTAGTGTAACAAAGCAGAGGTCTGGGTCTGGAGATAGGCAAGGTGTAGTCGGACAAAGCAGAGGGCTGGGTCTGGAGATAGGCAGTAGTGTAGTCGGACGAAGCAGAGGTCTGGGTCTGGAGTTAGGCAATGCATAGTTGGACAAAGCAGAGGTCTGGGTCTGGAAATAGGCCGTGGCGTAGTCGGGCAAAGCGGAGGTCTGGGTCTGGAGATAGTCAGTAGCATAGTCAGGCGAAGCAGAAGTCTGGGTCTGGAGATAGGCAGTAGCGTAGTCAGGTGAAGCAGAGGTCTGGGTCTGGAGATACGCAGCGGCAACCTCAAGCAAAGCGAGGTCAAAGTCTGTGTAGTCAATCCGAAGCATAGGCAGGGTAGGAACTACGAGACAGGAACCAGGAACAATGAGGAACAGGAACACAGGGTTGAGATGAATCTCTAGTTTGATGTAAACCGGCCTGATATGAAGCTTGTCATGAAGTTCGGTATAGAAAAATGTTAAATAAATAAATAAATAAATAAAAGGATTGAGTACTCGACCAGTGAGGGGACCTGTTGCAAACGCAACGCTAGGGAGCAGAGCCTGAGCTTAAATACTGAAAGTAGCTTGACGTCATCATCCGGGGCTGCGGCCAGGTTCCCGCTGCGGTCCCTACTTAAGAGTCAATGATGCGTGCGCGCCTAGGGAGGGGCGCAGCGCGAGTAGCAGCATCTCTCCGCGGGCCACGCAGAGAGGCCTGACGAGAAGTGGAAGCAGGACCGGGAATGCCAGGGACTGTGGCAGAGCCTGAGGCACCGGGGGAGGCCCGAGGACGAAGCTGACGGCCCATTGCCGCCAGTGAGGAGGAACCAGTAGCTGGAGTTGCAGTAGAAAGGTGAGGGGGCCGTGCCGCGGGTCTTCCGCGGACGGCACACATAACAACCATATTACCAGTTTCTGTTCATGGTGGATAACAGTGCAGTCAAAATGGATGAGGAAATTAAATCACTAACACTGGGTTAAAGATTGAGTTCCTGCTTGCTAATTAATGATAGTGCACCAGACTCTTTAATTACCGGTACTGCTGTTCCTTTTTCTTGAATGTTTCCGAGAAAAAGTTTGAAACCAGACTAAAGACTCATACATAGTTTAGAGGGTCATTTAGGGGCTATATGAAATTGTAAAGTTGATTTAGTCTAATTGGGGGCTTTGCATTTTACCTAAGGAACTGAAGTTAACAATAATTGAGAAACAGTTGGGTTGTCACTGAGTGTGGGTGAACTCTATAATCAAGCCAATGGAACCTAGACTAGTGAACTTTAAATGATTGTATTTGCTGTTAACCTTGTCTTATGCCTTAGGAAATGTTTAACATTACATTTAAGTTACAGGAAGCTAGACTAGTAAGCCCTTAAATGATTGTTTATTGCTAGCATTGCCTGCAGCCTGCTAGTTAGAGATGCATTTTTTGTTGTGACTTAAACTTGTTCAGTTCCTGGAAAACTATGTTATTAAAGGGTTAATGACTATATGGTTGTTCAATTCCTGGAAAACTACGTTATTAAAGGGTTAATGACTATATGCTTACTGGATCCATCTTTTAAGCCTTGTACGTGTAGAACTTAGTCTTTCCTTAGTCTCTCCCTTTAGACAACCAGGGAGAGAACGTTTATTGAGAATCATACCCAGAACTAACACAAGGAGACGTAGTTTGCACTCTGACACACTGCCTCTCTCTACTGGCTGCATTGCTGCCATGACAACTGCTCACTACAAAGATAACTTTCAAAGCTGCTCATATATATGTGTGTGTACATGGGTGCATGCAAACTTACTACTGTATTTTACAACCTGTGCAGCTATGATATGCACAGATTATAAAATATGAGTACATAATGCACACACAAATGTACACGTATGTAAAAACAACAAGCCGCACAAGTTCTGACTTACATGGAAAAGTAATGGATAAATCTGACAAATGCTATTTGTCATCTAAGTAGCGCTTTACAGACTTTTACAGGGATGTAAGATAGCTGACTAAGTTGAAAAAAAGTGCCACTTGTCCAGATAAGTTCAAATTTCTCCATCCAAGTAGCGGCAAAGGTGCTACTTAGCCGGATAATTCAGAATTTAGCCGGATAAGTGTTTGCAACTGATGTAACCCATATTTGTACTTCAAATTTTAAAGGGATATGCAAGTAGATTTTAGTCGCCTTATTTAGATGCACTTACTCCCATAAGTTGTCTTTTACAAGCATATGTCGGGAGATTTTGTAACATGCTCGCAGTAATGAAATAGCCAGTTTTACCAATCAGTCTGCCAATTCATCCAGTCCATCTGTAGCTGGTGAGGATCTTCCTGGCTCTTCATCCTCAAGTCCCCCCATTTCACCCAGACTGCCCACCCAGTTTTTTTTTCACTTTTAAGATATTATGATCACTTATTCCTGCTATTGATGAGAAGTAAATATATGTATGTAAGGTGCCACATTTCCATGCGTAAATTTCTTATAAAATAGCAATTTACTCGCGTAAATGTTGGCCCTCTCCCTGAAACGCCCCGCCTCGCCCTATTTAACGTGTAAATTTACTCGTGGACCCTGATTTCTGCGTGTATGTTGTGATTTTTTAAATAGCATGCACTCGCATATGTGCTATTTTACATACACAAGTGCTATTTTTACACACGCAACTTCTGAAAGTTCACCTTTATACGTCTCCCATGCAGAATTAAAGCTGACTGTGGTGCCCTCTTTGGATGAGAAGCAGATGTACCACAGTGTCGTAATCCATTCTATATTTTTATTTTATGTATATGGTATTAAAAGTTATTTTTAAAAATGTTTTTTAATCACAGACTTAACATTTTGTGCCTGGGTAATTAAAATACCCAGGCACTACTGAATGAGCTAGCCTGTCTTGCTCAGTTGGTACAGCAACTGAAACTGGCTATTTCATTGCTGCGAGCATGTTCCAAAATCCCCCGACTTATGCTTGTAAAAGCATCTAAATAAGGCGACTAAAATCTACTTGCATATCCCTTTAAATCTCAGGGATGAGGTTTTGCGGTGGATGGTAATTTTTAGATAGACTCTATGGCAGTGGTCCCCAAACCTGTCCTGGAGGGCCACCAGCCAGTTGGGTTTTTGGGATATCCTCAATGAATATGCATGAGAGAAAATTTGCACGCACTGCCTCCATAACATGCAAATTTTCTCTCATGCATATTCATTGTGGATATCCCGAAAACCCGACTGGCTGGTGGCCCTCCAGGACAGGTTTGGGGGCCACTGCTTTATGGTATTCAGGTGGATTTAGTGGCATTGCAGCAGGGAAATAAAACGGTCAGTCTCTGTCATATTGTATCTTTTCATGCAGTCTCTTCTACAGTTATCTGTTCTTTAAAAAAAAAGCTTCAGTATGTTTTTTCACAGTGTTTTTATTGTTTTATCCTGTTACAGATTGTGAAAGCACACATATGAATTTAAGAACTATAGGTAGCCAAGGCAGCAAAGTAAGCATATAGCGCAAGAAAAAAAAAGAATATACAAATAAAGCTGAGTAGAAATGAAGAGAAAAGGATGTCCCTGGGTGGAGCCCCTGGAGAAGGGAGAGGCTGAGCTTCCCTTAAACCAGCCAGGCCTCATAGGGCCTAGAAAAGGCAAAGGAGGACAAACTTGATTAGCTCAGCAAGTTAAGGGAATCCACAAAATTTTAGAGGATAATGATACAGCCCAGAAATTGAAAAGAAATGAGAAAGAGAGAGAGAGAAAGTGACAAAACCTAGCCCGTGAGAAAACCAGGACCTGAGGTACAGAAAGTCATCCAGAAGGAAGAGCAAGTACCAAGGAGTAGATGGCTAAACGCTATGGGCTAGATTTAAAAAATATACGCGAGTGCAATTTTATAACATGCGTGCGCAAGGGGGGGGGGGGGGGGGGTAGAATATCGCAAAATCACATGGTGACAAGATCGTGGCCTTCCCCAGTTCTCTCCCAGTCCCCTTACCCTAACCCCATTTACCCTTCCCTTCTCCTTCCCACCCTCTAATACCCTTTTTTAATTTTTTTTACCTTTTGTTTTGCAAGTTACTTCAGGGCCCGACCCGTTTGAAAATTGGCCCAGCCACGCATGTAAAACCCAGGATTTACAAGCGCCGGGGTTTTAAAATCCGGCCTTATATGAGACCTACTACTCTCTCCCACTTCAAAGTGTCCAGCTGTAAATGTTTACATGCTATAAAGGGGATTGGACAAACTGACACGGCATCTTCCATACAGACTGAAATGTGGGATGATACTGCAGGAGACAAATCAGGCTCAAAAAACTTTCTGCAGTCCATCACAACAGCCCAGGTCTCCAGTTATGTAGAGAGTACTACTGAGTCTTTACTGAAAGAAAGATCATACCAATTAACTAAGGGGTAGAGAACAGAAATAGGAGAGCTATAACTAAACTAATACTCTTTGTGGAAGAATGTTGAGTACTTGCTGGGTTCTAGGGTACTTGCCAGGTTCTTATGGCCTGGATTGGCCACTGTTGGAGACAGGAAGCTGGGCTTGATGGACCCTTGGTCTGACCCAGTATGGCATGTTCTTATGTTCTTAATGTTATGGTGGAGTCCTGGTCTATAAAAGCCCTAGGCACTATTTTGTAGGTGCAAATTTTGAGTTACCCTTTTGAGAGATAACATGCTTTCATGCTTGCTCCTCACTTTTGTTTGTTTTCTGGGAGAAAGACCTTTGGGTTTCTTAGAAAGATACTTGCTTATAGAACAGAAGACAAGGCACTTTTTGCCCTTTTAGAGAATCCAGCTTTAACCCTTATGTTTGGAGAAAGAAGTTCTATCCAACTTTCCTTCCTCTTTCCTCCTTAGTTTTGGAAACTTTTATTGTCATCATTCATCTGAGTTCCCCTTGGGATCCAGGAACTCAGAGCTTGTCAGTCTTAAGAGAGAGTGTAGGAGTTTCTCATTTGAAGACTCTGTAACGTTCAATAGGAGGAGAATTTATATTATGGAGAAGACCAGTGGTGCCCATCAGGTGTTAATCACTAAACCTGGGTAGTACAAAGAGGAAAGGAGAGATAACCTTCAGGTATAAACAAGGATAATGAGGAGATTTAACTGGGAAGCAAGGAGTACATTCTGTTCATGTGGAGAAAGGTATGCCTTATGGGACTGAATTCAATAAGAGAAACCTGAATTCTGAAATTTTGGAGGGGAGGGAGCTTCTAATTACTCTTATAATTGCCAAGAATCAGAAAAGGACTAAAAGTTCCCTTTTCCCTTCTGGCCTCCCTGCCCCACCCTGCAACCCCAGCTTACCCTGTCTGCTGGGGTAAAGCAACATGGCCCTGGTCACAAAACCAGACAGCACCATTGTACGACCAGACCCTTGGGGGCAGGAGTAACTGGAGCTTCCTTGTGCCCTTTTCTATTAAGAAAATTCCCATGGAAGAGGTAAGCAGGGGCCAAGGGTACTGCAAGGGGTATGGAGTAGGGTGTGCTGGTAAATAGTGCACGGTATCTATGAATTAATTTTGGATTTTTCAGAATGAGGCCATTTTTGGTATGTTCCATTTGGAATGAACAGAAAATTAACTCATTTATCATGTTTATCTATTCGGCTAAAACAAATGTGCATTCCTAAAAAAATAAGAGTCATTTTTGGGGATGCGTTTAGACCATAAAATGAAAGAAAAAACATCAAAATGTTATTTTTTGAGTTTTATGTTAGTGTGCACTAACAGAATTTAGTATCACTAAGTTGGATTTACCGTGCACTAACCATAAAATTAGGGAAAAGTGAAAAAACAAAACAAAACATCAAATCAATTTAAAAATGAAATCAAGAAAAAAAACAACATCAAATGAAAATGACACAACCAAAAAAAACACTGCACACCCCTAAAAACTAGCATGCATTTATGGATTTTCAAAAATATGCATGCTTTTTTTATCCTCTTTCCTGCAGAATTAGTAGGTACAAAGTATGTAAGCACATTGAAAGTTTCTCCTAGACAGATGCACTGTATGTTTTTTATTTTAAATACATTTCAAATGGTTACATCAAGGTAAATTTAAAAAGACATAGAAGCTACTGTTGTCAGTAATAATCCAAAGAAAAACCACAAAATAAAAAGCTATCACACACAAAGTTAAACGCCCCTTGTTTTCATAAACCTTGCCCAAACTCCTCCCCTTTGAATACATTTTCAAAATTTGCATTTGCATTGCGAGATGCGAAAAATAACGTCCTAACATGATTTGAAAAATGACCCTGATAGTAAGCATCAAGAGATATCAATTAGCCTCAGTCACGGTTGGAACTACCCAAATTGCCTAGCTTCTTTGCATTTATTTATGTATTTGCATCCAAAATATTCTTGGTTGTGTAGGTTCTAAAAAAGGTGGAAGAGACATTCTGAAGTTTAACAAGGCACTTACAAGGAAAATGAATGACAAAAAATGCCTCCTGTCGGATAAAACCTCTTGTCACATTTCCAGAAACTTCTTTCTGCACTCTTGAGTCTTATTTTCTAAATCCGGATGCACCCATATCTTACTCCCTAGAAACAAACCTCCACAGTTACACAAGTAAAGATACCTTATAGATCCCTTCTCTTATACAAAAAAGAAAGGACACCAAGAAAGTTGTCCTTTTAACTTTATTTTCAACAGATTTCTCCAGTAAAGAGATCATGTCCCTATTTATTTATTTCCGAGATTTTAAAACTTTTTTTTCTATTTAGATTTTTATTGTGTCATATGCACTGGGACAGTAACTTTAAAACAGCCGCGCGGACGTACATGAAGCGTGTATGCTGCCTTGCACCCATGGACTCGGTTATTTTATAACATGCATGTGTATATTCGCGCATCTTATAAAATTGTCTGGACCTGCATAAATGTGCGTGCCATTTTATATGAATGCGCGCATGTGCTGCTTCTACCGCATAGGGGGGGGGGATTTTAATATACATGTGTGCCAATGCAATTACCAGTTAAACCAGTTCATTCCCACTTTGCCCAGTTATAGGATAGGACTTCCTAATCCCCCCTCTCTTTTACCCTACCCACCCCAACCTTTAAAACCCCACTGATCACCCTAGGTTTTTTTTTTGTTTGTTTTATAACTTACATGCCATCTATAGCAGAAGTAAAGTTACACGGTAGTGGACCCTGGCACGCGATTGTACACATAAATACTTACATGCTGGTTTCCATTTAAATTCCTGGAATATCCATGCCCTGCCCAGACCCCGCCCAGATCCCGCCCCCTTTTTAGACCTTTTTTTTTGTGCGCATACCAGGAGATACGCATGTCCATGGGCGCTTCTTAAAATACATGCGCTGGCCCAAGAGACGTGCATATCTCCCTGATTTGGAGCTTATAGATCTTTTAAAATCTAGCCCTAAATACATAACTGACAAAAGACAAAAACTTCTTAGATACTAGTATGGTATTACACCGTAGAGTAATTTTTCTCCCCATAATTCCCATTAACCCTTCCCTCTTCTCCCTCCACATTATCCTGTACAATACAATACAATACACTGAATTTGAAAAGATTATACACCTTAAAGGGATAATTATATAGTAAAACATTAAAAATAAACAATAGAGGACACAAGAGAACAAACCTGCAATACCAAACGTACCAAACCTCTCCTTCCCCCAAACCCATATATGTATTACAGAACTCCCCGTACAATATTCAATTGTGTATAATAGACGAAAAGAAAATACCATGAAATATATTATCTCATAAAGAGTTTTTCCATTGAACATAAATTTAGAAATTTAGAAGTAGAATGTCATTGATAGGCTGTACGCTATCTATAGATACGTTCTAAATGATTAGGAGTAGATTTTAAAACATTATGCGCATGCCGGGTGACTCTAGCCCCGCCCCACCCCACCCCAGACCACCCCACCCCCGAATCGCCCTTTGTTTAGCCTCAGGACTTACACGTGCGTGGCAGGGGCCTTTGAAAATTGGCCCGGGGCACGTAAGGCCCAGCCAGGCACGTAAACCCCCAGGACTTATGCACAATACATTTTGAAAATCCGGCCATTACTGAACACCACTAGTGGAGGGCTATTAATATTTTTACAGTGATATGCTACTTCATACCTAGCTGCAAGTAAGATCTGTTGTATCAGTAATTGGGAGAAAAGATCAGTCTGCAAAACTGAAATATTTAATAATAAGCTAGTTAACTTCAAGCCCAAAATGATCTGTATTATCTCACATATCTTGATCCAGAATTCCCTAATAATAGAACAAATTACCAAATGTAAAAGAATGAGCCCACCGTACCACAACTTCTCCAACACCTATCATCATTAGATGGGTACATTTTATGTAATATTTTAGATGCCAAATACCACCAAAATTGTACTTTACATCCATTTTCTATTAAAGAAATTGAAATTGAACTCTTGTTAGTATTAAGAAAAGAGAGATCTCATTCCTTTTCTGAAATGGTTTCTCCTGTATCCCTTTCCCAAGCTTGAATTTGAGTCGATGAAGTTGGTGGTTCTTTATTCAGTAATACATAGATTTTAGAGATTGTCCCTTTAATAGAATCAACTAGAGTAAATAGCCTTCAAAAAGTGACGTGCCTTTCAACAAGTCCTCTTTAATCTTAACTGCATGTAAAAAGTGAGTCAATTTAGAGTACAAGAAAAATTATTGGGATCTGGTGCAACCCTTCTTTTAAATCTTCAAAACGTTTCACATCTCTCGCATCCCAAACATGTTCCATGAGACCAATACCTTTATCTGACCATTTCTTATACTTCAGTTACAAACCAGGAAGAAAATTGATGTTGTGATATAATGCTGAACTATAAAAATAATCCCTCTGACCCACTAAATCGACTCGCCATTTAGCCCATATTTGTAAAGTTAGAAAAGTTGGAAGAGGAAGAATCTTCAGGTTTCCATGTTTGTGTAGGTCGCCAAATTAAAGCCTGTAAAGGTATTTGTACCTATTAATTAGATCATGTTCTAAGGACACCCATGGTTTAATGTCCCTTTTTTATGTGCCAGTTGATGATGGCTCTCATTTGAGAGGCAACAAAGTACCAGATAATATTGGGCACTCCCAAGCCTCCCTCTCAATTTTGATAAGAACATCACTTGCCGAGCCACTTTAGGAGGCTTTCTTTTCCAGAGAAAGTCAAATATGTGTTTTTGCCATAATTTTAAGATGTGATTAGGTATAGAGGTTGGGAGTATTTGAAAAAGATAACGCAATCTTGGTAAAGTATTCATTTTAATTGTTGCTATCCTACCCAGCCATGATAACGTAAGTCTATCCCATGGGGACATAATTTAGATCAAAGAGATTACTCATTTTTTCCCCCAAGTAGATTCACAAATATTTTATACATATTTTTGCCCATTTAAATGGAAAATTTTGTTTCAAATAGGGACTATATCTCTCCTGCATTGAAATATTCAAAAATCACAGATTTTTCAAGATTTATCTTGAAGTCAGAAACTCTACTAAAGTTATTAATTTCTACCACTCCCTCCCTCCCCCCCCCCCCCCACTAAAGAAATTGCTGGGTCGGTCAAGGTGAATAAAATATCATATGTGAACAGTGACAACTTATAAGAACTTCACCTATCTGGACGCCATGAACAGCATCATCAGCTCAAATCCTTGTGGCATATGGTTCCAAAAATAAGGCAAAGAGCAAAGGAGAAAGCAGGCATCCCCGGCGAGGTCCCCTCACTACTGTGAACAATTCAGAGTACCCCCCCCCCATTCACCTTTATACAAGCTTGTGGTTTATTGTATAATTGTTTTATACATTTAACAAATAACTGACCAACATTCATCTAATTCAAAGTTTTAAGCAAAACTGACCAGTGGACCATGTCAAATGCTTTCTCCGCATCTACAGACAGAAGCACTGATGGTAGCATTTCCTTTTACACCCAACAAATAATATCTACGATTTTGCATACATTATCAACTGCCATACATTTAGGCATAAAACCAGTGTGATCTCTGTGGATAAAAGGCCGAATTTTAAAACGTCCGCATGCGTAAAAATCGGGACTTATGCGTGTGGCTGGGACTTGTGCGCTCCGCGTGCATTTTCAAAAGGGCCAGGCCCTGAAAAAGGGGCGGGTTGGGGGGGGGGCATAGTCTGGGTGGGGAAGGTTGGGGAAGGACAGAGGCCAGCCGGGAAAGCATCCATTAGCCGCTGTCCCGGGGAAGTGCGCACCGGCAGTCGGCCAGCGAGCACAAACTGCTTCTCCTCGGGAGGAGCAGTAAGTGGAAAAATAAATTTTCGGGTAGGTAGGGTTTAGGGGTCAGGGTGGAAAGGGGAAAGGGAAGGAAGGTTAGGCAGGGAGGTAGGAAAGTTCCCTCCTAGCCTGCTCCTTGATTGGCGCGGACTAGGAGGGAACGGGGAAAGGACCGATTGCGTCGCTGCACATAATTTACTAAAATTCACCCCCACCCCCCCCTGTGCGTGCTGCCCACATGTGTGCAACCATCTGATGTTATAACATGCACGCTCCGGCGTGTGATTCCCAGCGCGCATGTTTTAAAAATCTAACCCCTAAGCTTCTGATAACTTTATTTAGATGGTCAGATAGTACTTTGGACAGTATCTTAAGATCTGTATTTACAAGTTAGATTGGTCTAATTCATCGACCCATCTTGGCTAAACAATAATGCCTACTAGATTAGAATCAAATGCCAAAGAATATTTTGAAGATTTCTATGCTGCCTATTGACAGCACTAGGCAGCTTATTATGTTAACTTGCACAAAATATAAAAACACAAAATAGAATGGTAACTTTTAATCAGGCATGCGGGAGCACATGTGTACTTGTTTGTTGGCTTGCGCCCAGGGACGTAGACATTTTATAACATTTGCGAGTATATGCGCGCAGGTTATCAAATAGCCTGACTATGCGCACATATACGCGTGATTTTAAGTGGACGCACGCCTATGCACACAAATGCCATTTCTGCTGCATAACTGGAGGGATTTTAAAAGACATGCACGCCGACGCCATTTCCAGTTTCACAGTTCGTTCCCAAATCTCCCAGATAAGGAATAAACTTCCAAAGCCCCCCCTAGTTCAATGCCTCCCTTTTCCCCTGTTAGCCCCAACCCTTAAAATCCTGCAGATGTGCCTGCTTATTTTATTACTTACATGGCAGGGGACCTCGGCTTGCATGTGTGCATATAAGTATTTACATGCAAATTTCTATGTGAAATCCAGGAACGTCCACGCCCTGCCCCTTGTTTGGAAGTTTTCATTTGTATGCATGCTCTGGCCAGACTTGTACATGTATCTTCCGGTTTTGGCATGCGGCGGGCTTTTAAAATTCACCTTTTAGACCCGTTGGAGTGAAATTCATTTGCCTCTTACTCAAACCTGTTTCTAACCCAGTTTACCACCTTTACATGGCTAAGTTGTAAAGCTTATTTATGAATCCCAGGTGGAATAGTGTCAAAAGCCTTACTGAGCCCAAGTATACCATATCTAGTGCTTGCCATTGATCTGACTTTTTGGAAATCCAGTCAAAACATTGGTAATACTTTTTCGACATAATCATCCTCTGGTAACAACACATACTGCCCTGTAATTTGCCAGATTCAAAATATGCCAGTCAGAGCCGTAGCTAGCCTATGGCCGATATGACCTCAGCCATAGGCGCCATCCATGAGGGGCACCATCACAATCTGCCGGCTTCCCCTCTACCGACAGAGGCTTGGCACCTCAAGAGCTCAGCTGCCAGGGGGCGAAGAACTACTTTACTAGATTCTGGAGTCCAGGGGGAAGTCGTGGCAGCGGCCCCCAAATCAGGACATAAAAAACAACACATCAACCCTGCCCATGCACAGTCAGGGGCAGAGGGGCCCATGGAGCTGCAAGAAGCAGCATCGGCCTCCCACCCCCGGAAGTCAGGAGCACACCCTGCCAAACTCCTTGACATCAGGGTTACTGTCCAGACTTTTTTTTTTTTTTGTCTAAGATTAAATGGATTCCCTCCTGGTTGCTCACTCCTCTCTCCCTCTGATCTTCCTCCAGGCAGATAGTAAAGCTTGTAGGTACAACATTCTCTGATACTTTCAAAATTTTAGTCGAATACCTCTTAAATGAATCCATCGGGGGCGCTGTAGGTATTTTAAGAAAGTCGATCAATCTGAGGTTGCACTGTATTTTGTTCTTTCATTGTGCTGTTGAATATTTTAAGCAGAGTAAAAAGTTGATTAGTAGCTAGAGACTATAGGATTCAGAGTGGGGTGGGCCTGTCCAACGTTTGAGCCTGGTGCCTGTAGTCTTGCGCTGTTCTCTTGAAAATCCGTGCAAGACTACAGGCACTAGCACAGTTCAAACTCAGAGAACTGGGAGGTGCCTGCAAGGTGGGAGAAGACGGCAGGGTTTGGGGCCCAAGGTTGAGGCTACCAAGCAGATAGGGGGTTGAGATAGATTGGGGGGGGGGGGGGGGTCTGAGACTGAAAGCTGTCTGGGAGCTGGAGGCCCAAGGTAGACTTGGGGGGTGGGGGGGGGGGGGGGGGGTCTGAGGCTGGAGGCTGGGAAATGGGGGCTCAGGGCTGACTTGGAGTTAGTGGCTGGGGGCATGGGTCTGAGTTTCACTAGGAGGGTCTGAGACTGAAGGCTGTCTGGGGGCTGGGAGTCTGAGACTGATTTGGAGGTAGTCCAAGGCTGCAGGCTAGCTGGAAGCTGGAGGGAGGTCCGAGGCTGGCTGGGAGTTGAGGGTCTAAGGCTGACTGGAAGGTGGTTCAAGTTTGGAGGCTGGCTTGGGGGAATGGCTGCAAGACTGGAAGCTGGTCTGGTAGAAGAGGGAGTTTGTGTTGACACCAGATTTGAATATTTGTTTTGTAAGGCGAGGTGTACGAGGAAATATCCTGCTTTGCCCCATGGTTGGAGGTGTGAGGGGGAGGAGGGTTCTTTGGATACAGAACTGGAGGTACAGGATTTATATTCAGTTTGTCTTACACATGCACTGACAAGAATGAACATAACATAAGAGCACAAGACTTGCCATACTGGGTCAGACCAAGGGTCCATCAAGCCCAGCATCCTGTTTCCAACAGTGGCCAATCCAGGCTACAAGTACCTGGCAATGTCCCAAGAGGTAGATTCCAAATGAACTCGCTCTTAAGCAGGGATATGTTGGGTATGATCCCCAGCTCTCAAATGTACTGCAAATGCTGTTCTTAATAACTGAATTGTGTCAAACGGCTTCTTTCTGTAGCTTGTATGATGTGACATATACAGGCAAAATATCAAGGTGAGCTTCGAAGTTCTTTTTAATCAGACGAGGAGTGCCCAAATAATTTGGACTGTTTCTGTATCTTTAGGCCACATTATCTTGGTTTCTGATTACATCTCTTGGCACTCTGACCTTCTCTCACTCCTGACATAGTACAGAATAGTTGCTTCGTACTGACACCTCTATTAGTTATGCTGTTTTTTGTCATTTTCTCTTGTACCACTGTGTCTGGTTTTCTAGCATCAAGCATTTTTATTGGTTGGTCAGGGAATGAATAATTATGCTCTATGATTTATGTGAAGAACGTATATAAGAATAACTAACTATAAATGTAAAGTCCGAAATTGGCAGTGGGAGCTGGAGGTCGGCAGAGATTGGTTCCCCCCCCCCCACCCCCATCCCATTGCCCCTGCTAGAGCCCATAGATTATATGAGAAAATAACTGTTCACTCGATGCTTTTAGTCAGACCCTGCAGTTGGATTCTTGTTGAGCTTCCAGAGCAATTTTTTTTTTTTTGGCAGCAAACGTATTTGATGGGTTTGGAATTTTCATTTCTTGTGCCAAGCCCTGAAACAAGGGAGGAAATTATATTCAGAACGGTGAGTGGCAGGAGAATTTGAAGCTGTGGTTCTAGCAAACTTGTGGCCATCCTATTGCTAGCAGTCTCACCATGAACTATTATCACTATGATGGCACAAGAACTCCACAAATACTCAGATCATGTGTTTCCCGTACCTCATGAGAAGCGGCCTACATATTTCTGAAGATTTTGTAACATACCTGCGAATGTAATCTGATGTGGGTACGTCAACGCTTACACAGCTGCAGAGACGGAACAAAGACCCCAAGACAGCTGTAGGAGGCTAGTTTTTTTATTTATGTAGCTGGAACATTTCCTTAACCACAGCCTTAGCTTCTGGACACACAGTATACTCTGGTTTCCAGATGTTATATAGCAGTAGAAAGCTATTTACAAATTTGCCATGCAGTCATGGCTACAATGCACTTGTACGGCTCTACTTCCCCCGGGCCGGTGTATGCCTGTTTGGCACCCTAGATGAGCCTTTGGACATTCAACACCCCTCCGCCCCTATAACCTTTTTCTATTGGCGGCAGCTCCAGCTCAGCACTTCCTCTCACCCACAGCATTGGCTCCAGGACGTGCTCCCTTCTTTGGCAGTATTGGCTCTCTGGACCTCACTCTGGCAGGATTTGGCTGCCCCCAAAATTGTGGTGCCCTAGGCGACTGCCTGGTTTACCTAATTACCTTGTTTAATAATTTCCTTATTTAATAATTACTTTGATATACAGTTTCATATGTAATGCTCCGTCGCTATTAGTCATGTTAAATGGAAACCGATATGATGTTACTAAATGAATGTCGGTATAGAAAAACCCTTAAATAAATAAAAATAAATAAAATACATCAGAACCTTCATCTGCTGGTGGTAAGTTTGAACTTGATGGGAAGAAGCACTTAAATTTTGAGACAAATTTAAAAAAATAATTCTTGGAGGGATAAACTATTACTAGCTATTTATTTACAGGTGAATTTTCGAAGAAGTTACTCATGTAAATATAACATAGTATTGTAGCAGTTTTCTAGAGATGTGAATCGTGTGCCCGATCGTCTTAACGATCAGGTTCAGATGGTGGGAGGGAAAAATCGGATCGTTAGAGATTGTGAATTGGAATCGTTCCGATTCCAATTCACATTGTTAAATTTTTAGTGAGGCCTGAGCAGATAAACAAAACCCCACCGACCCCCCCCCCCCCAAAAAAAAATGTTAAATTACCTGGTGGTCCAGTGGGGGGGGGGGGGTGTCCCCGGCGCGATCTCCCGCTCTCGGGCCATCGGCGCCATTTTGGCTACCACTGATAAAAAGGCGCCGATGGCCCGAAAAAAAACAACCACCCCGACCCTTTTCAAATTACCCCTTTGCTTCTCCCACCCTCCCGACCCCTTAAAAAACCTTTTAGATATACCTGGTGGTCTAGCGGGGGGTCCAGGAGCCATCCCTTCAATCGTGCTGGTGCCGGTGCTGGAGGTTTCAAAATGGCGCCGATCGCCTTTGCCCTTACCTTGTCACAGGGAGCGACCGTTGCTCCCTGTGACAAGTTAAGGGCAAAGGCGATAGACTGCCAATATGGCGCCGATCGCCTTTGACCTTACCTTGTCATAGAGAGAGAATTTTCAAAAGCAGTGTATATACACATGTTAAACCTAGTATTAAGCATGTAAATGCTTTTGAAAATCAGGCCCAATGTCTGCTAGTTTTAAGGTTAGTATTTATTTTACAGTTTTAGAATTATTTGTACAGTAGGAACATTTCCATTTTCTGAGATAGTAAAATATAGTTTTTGTTTGCCAGTGTTAGAAATGTTTACTTGTTTTTAAAGTTAGTATTTGTTTTCCAGTGTTAAAATTGTTTGTGTATTGGGAAAGTAGAATAATTCTCTGAGTGAATAAAGGATAGTATTTGCTTTCCAGTCCTAGAATTGTTTGTTAGTTTTAAGGATAGAATATTTTTTGTAGTATGAAAATTGAATCTCTGAGCTAGTGAAAGATAGTATTTGTTTGCCAGTGTAAATTTGTTTGTCAGTATTAGAATTGTTTGTGTAGTGGCAAAATAAACTTTTATTATCTGAGCTAGTAAAAGATAACATTTCTTTGGCAGTCTTTGAATTGTGAGTTTGCAAAGATCACTTACATAATCTGAGAAGGTGAGAGTACTGGTGGGCAACTAGATACTAGTTTGATTCCCATTCTCCCACCCTGTCTTATTTTTTGAATAAAATGGTTAGGAAGAAACTGAAAGGAACAACTACAAAGGTTAGGACTTTAAGAACATAAGAAGTTGCCATATTGGGTCAGACCAAGGGTCCATCAAGTCAGCATCCTATTTCCAACAGTGGCCAATCCAGGTTACAAATACCTGCAAGTATCCAAACATTCAGTAGATCACATAGTACTAATGCCATTAATAGCAGTGGCTATTCCCTAAGGGGTAGATTTTCTCACGCGTGTAACCCCTGAAAACTACCCCTGCGCATGCCAAGCCTATTTTGCATAGGCTCGGCAGTGCACGCAAGCCCCGGGTTGCACGTATGTCCCTGGGCTTGCAAAAAGCGGCGGTTCGGGTGCGTGGCCAGGGGACGCGGCGGCAGTTCGGGGGCGTGACCTGGGCGTGGCAGTGGTTCGGGGCGGGGTCGAGTGCTCCGGCACAGCGCACCGGCAGCTGGCCGGCGTGCGCAAGTTACCCTTTTGGAGCAAAGGAAGGGGTGGGGATTTAGGTAGGGATGGGGGGTGGTTTAGATAGGGGAAGGGAGGGGAAGGTGGAGGAGGCCGGAAAAAAAGTTCCCTCCAAGGTCGCTGAGATTTCGGAGAGGCCTTGGAGAGAACGGGGAAAGCCATCGGAGCTCCCTCGGGCTTGGCACGCACAAGGTGCACATGTGTGCACCCCCTTGAGCGCGCCAAGCCCAGATTTTATAACATGCGCGTGGCAGCGTGCACATGTTATAAAATTGGGCATAGATTTGTTCACGCCGGGTTGCACAAACAAATCTACGCCTGTGCGTATTTTTTAAGATCTGGCCCAATGTCAACTTGATTAATAACAGTTAATGGACTTCTCTAAAACCTTGTCCAAACCTTTTTTAAACCCAGTTACACTAAGGGGCAGATTTTATAAATCTGCGCACACGCGTACTTTTGTTCGTGCACCAGGCGCGAACAAGAGTACGCGGGATTTCAATAGATACGCGCGTAGCCGTGTGTATCCATTAAAATCTGGGGTCGGCGCGCGCAAGGCTGCCCAAAATCGGCAGCCTGCGCGCGCTGAGCTGCGCAGCCTGCCTCCGTTCCCTCCGAGGCTGCTCCAAAATCGGAGCGGCCTCGGAGGGAACTTTCCTTCACCCTCCCCCCACCTTCCCCTCCCTTCCCCTCCTAACCCACCCCCCCGGCCCTATCTAAACCTCCCCCCTACCTCTATAACGAAAGTTATGCCTGCTCGAAGCAGGCGTAACTTTGCGCGCGCCGGGCTGGCTGCCGCGCTCCATGTTCCGGTCCGGGGGCTGGTCCAGGGGCCGCTGTCACGCCCCCAGAATGCCCCCGGGCCGGAATCACGCCCCCAGACTCGCCCCCGAAACACCGCGTCACTCCCGACACGCCCCCGAAACGCCACGCCACTCCCGGCACGTCCCCCGACATGTCCCCGACACGCCCCTCCATGCAAGCCCTGGGACTTAGGCGTGTCCCAGGGCTTGCGCGCGCTGCTGAGCCTATGCAAAATAGGCTCGGCGCGTGCAGGAGGGGTTTGGGGTAGGTTTTCGGGGGTACACTCGTATCTTACGTGCGTACCCCTTTGAAAATCTACCCCTAACTGCCTTAACCATTTCTTCTAGCAACAAATTCCAGAGCTTCATGAAATAGAATTTTCTCCAATTTGTTTTAAATGTGCTACTTGCTAACTTCATGCAGTGTCCCCTAGTTCTTCTATTATCGAAAAGAGTAAATAACTGATTCACATTTAACCGTTCTAGACATCTGATAATTTTATAGACCTCTATCATGTCCCCCTCAGCCGTTTCTTCTCCAGGCTGAACAGCCCCAACCTCTTCAGCGTTTCCTCATTCCATCCCCTTTATCATTTTGGTGGCCCTTCTCTGTACCTTGTCTGGTGCAACTATATCTTTTTTTGAGATACTGAGACCAGAATTGTAGACAGTATTCAAGGTGTGGTCTCACTATGGTGCAATACAGAGGCATTATGACATTTTTCATTTTATTCACCATTCCCTTCCTAATAATTCCCAACATTCTGTTTGTTTTTGTGACTGCCACAGAACACTGAGCCGATGATTTCAAAGTATCCACTATGACGCTTAGATATTTTTCCTGGGTGGTAGCTCCTAATATGGAACCTAATATCATGTAACTACAGCATGAGTTATTTTTCCCTATATGCATCACTTTGCACTTGTCCACATTAAATTTCATCTGCCATTTGGATGCTCAATCTTCCATTCTCGCAAGGTCCTCCTGCAAGTTATCACAATCCACTTGGGATTCGACGACAATGAATAATTTTGTATCATCTGCAAATTTGATTACCTCACTCATCATATTTCTTTCCAGATCATTTAAAAATATATTGAAAAGCACCAATCCAAGAAAAGCAAGTTTGCTTCCCGTAAACGGTGTTTTCCTTAGGTAGCAGATGAATTAGCCATGCTGTCTGGGTATGTCCTCCGTGCCACTAGGTGGTGGAGCTCTCTAAGATCACTCAAAGTCTTTAGGTGAGGTGCTCCCTCCTGCCTGTCCCTGTGTCTGCTCAAGGCTTCTCAGTCCATGTCAAAGCAAGATGTTATGCAATGCTGGAACTGTCCGGGGAGGCGGGAGGGTCAGCATGGCTAATTCATCTGCTATCTACGGAAAACACCATTTACGGTAAGCAAACTTGCTTTTTTCCCATAGATAAGCAGCTGAATTAGCCCTGCTGTCTGGGAGTCCCCAACTGAAGTAGAGTGAATCAGCTGTGTGATCATTTGTAGGTCAGTTATTGCTCAATACATAATAAGAGGTGGACAGTTCTGAAGTGATTGAACTAGTTAAATGTTCTTTTGGAGAAGTATCCACCCCATTTTTGCGTCATCCCCCGACTGTTTGTCCAAGCAGTAATGGGATGCGAAGGTATGAAGTGAAGGCCATGTGGCTGCTTTGCAGATATCTAAGAGAGACACATCATGGAATTGAGCAACGGAAGCAGCCATTGCACGAATTTGGTGTGCTTTGGTTGTGGAAGATAAGGATTCCAAATGCTTTTGGTAGCAGAAACATATACAGTTGGTAAGCCAGGAAGATATTGTTCTTTTTGAAACTGGAAGACCTGGCGCGTTTGGATTAAATGAGAGGAAGAGTTGATAAGGCCTGGTAGTAGAGTGAGTGCGTTGTTTATAATATGCAAGAGACGTTTACTGTCCAAGGAATGAAGACGCCTCTCTCTGTCATTTGCGTGCGGTTTAGGATGAAAAATTGGTAGGGTTATGGTTTGGTTTAAGTGAAAGGTGGAAACTACCTTAGGAAGAAAGTTAGGGTGTGTACGTAGTGTAACTTTGTCATGGTAGAATTCCAGGTAATGTGAATAGTGAACCAGTGCTTGAAGTTCGCTAATTCTTCATGCAGAAGTGAGGGCAACTAATCATAACACTTTCCAGGAAAGGTATCTAGGATGGCAAGTGTTCATTGGTTCAAAGGGTGGTAGCATAGGTTGTTCCAAAACTGGGTTAATATCCCATGGTACTGGTGGTTTCTTGATTGGAGGTCGTATTTGTAGAATGCCCTTCATAAATTGGGAAACCAGAGCGTGACATGCTATAGATTCTCCATTGAGAGGAGTGTGATACGCTGATATCGCGCTGAGATGAACATGTAAAGAAGCGGTGGCTAAATCTTGTGCATAAAGGAGGTGGAGGTAAGCCAGAAGCTTTTCAGGTGGACATGTGAGTGGGTCTATGTCCATAGAAGAACACCATGTGGCATAACGCTTCCACTTATGTTGATAGTTTAGTCGAGTTGACGGCTTCCTTGACGCCACTAAAATATCTTCCAGTTGTAGAGATATGTTTTGGAACGTGAGCCTTTCAATCTCCATGCAATGAGATTCAAGGATGCATGAAATGGATGGAGAAATAAACCCTCTTGTTGGGTGAGAAGGGTGGGTTCGTTCCCCAGAGGAATTGGTTTGCAGATTGATAATTGGAGTAGGTAAGCGTACCGTGGTTGACGTGCCCATGCTGGCGCGATGAGGATTAGGTTCACTTTGTCCTCGATGCACCTCTGTGTTGTGTGAGATATCAGGGGAATTGGCGGAAATGCATAAAGTAGATCTTGAGACCAATCCAGTAGGAATGCGTCCTGTAGCAATCGGTGAGCACTGGGATAGACTGAGCAAAAAAGGGGAACGTTTCTGTTTCGTTCCTTTGCAAAGAGAAGGGGAAGGCCCCAAATTGAAAAAATCCAGTTGGCCATGCATTGGTCTAGTTCCCATTCGTGTGGGTGAAAAATTCTGCTCAACTTGTCCGCTTTGGAATTGTTGATTCCCGGAAGGTATGTTGCTTGTAGGAAACTTCCTTTGATATGGGACAGTCTAGAATTTCTACCGTTTCTTTGCAGAGGTTCCATGAACCAGGCCCTCCTTGTTTGTTTATGTAAAACATTGCCACTTGGCTGTTGGTATAGATCATGGCAACGTGTTGCAGTAGCTTGTGTTCGAAAGCTCGAAGAGCATATTTGATGGCTCATAGTTCCAAGAGATTGATGTGATAAATGCGTTCTTGGAACGACCACAACCCTTGAGTTTGCAGGTCAGCAAGATGGGCTCCCCATCCAGTGGGGGAGGCATCTGTGGTAAGAATCAATTGATGCTGAGGAGGCCTCAGTGGTGAGCCTTCAGTCAATGCTGGTGGGCATATCCACCATTGAAGGTCTGTTTTCATACTCTTCGTTAATCTTATTTGGGTGGACAAAGGACTGCGGAACTGAGACCATTGGTTTTTTAGACCCCATTGAAGGTGACGGATGTAGAGTCTTGTATTCAGGACCACATATGTACATGCTGCCATATGACCCAGAACAGTCAAGATTTGGTGGGCTAAGGTAGTTGCAAGATTTATTAGGCATTGGGCTAGAGAAGTAAGAGCTATTGCTTGGGGTTGTGGCAAGAAAGCTTTGACTTGAATGGTTTTATGGAATCTCCAATGAAGTCCAAGGTCTGGGTAAGTTGAAGATGTGATTTTTCGTAATTTATTAGGAGACCCAGACTGTCCAGGCAATTGATGGTTTGAATTAAATTGTCTTGAAGGAGTCTGGGATTTGGGGCTACTAATAGCCAATCGTCCAGATAAGGGAATACTTGAATCCCCCAAAGACAGAGGTGTGCCACCACTACCGCTAGGATTTCTTAAATACTCTGGGAGCAGATGAGAGACCGAAGGGAAGCACTTTGTATTGAAAATATCCCTTTCCCACCTGAAAACAGAGGTAATTCCAAGATTCTGGGTGCATTGGAATGTGAGCATATGCATCTTTTAAATCTATGGAGCACATCCAATCCATGGGTTGCAGGAAAGGAAGAATTGATTTGAGAGAAGTCATTTTGAATTTCTCTTTTCGAATGTGTTTGTTGAGAAAGTGTAGGTCCAGAATTGGACACAGACCTCCAGACTTCTTGAGAATGAGGAAGTATTGTGAATGAAATCCCGCTAGATGTTGGGAGGGAGGTACTTCCTATGTACAGTGTTGTTGAATTAAGTGATTGACCTCTCGAAGGAGAGTCTCCCGATGAATACTCTGAGATCTGGTGATAATCAAATGTGGAAGACGAGGAATGTGAAATCGAGTGAATATCCGTCTCGTATTATATTCAGGACCCATGAATCCATTGTGATGGTGCTCCATTGTGCAAGGAAGTGGGATAGTCGACCTTCTACTGTTTGAGTGGGCAGTGGTGGCGGAATCATTTCTAAAAACTCTGTTGGTTTTTAGGGGGTTGAGGTTCTATAGTCTGACGTGGTTGACGAGTGCGTGGGCACTGGCGAGAAGCTGGTTGCTGGTAAGGCTGTTGGCGGTTTGATTGATAATGTTGGGGCCTATAGGTAGTATAAGGCCGATATTGACGTCTTTGGTAAGATTTTTTGTATGAACCAAATTTTCGTTTAGAAGACGATGTATCATGCCACTTTTTGCTCTTTTAATTTCGCCAGTTTCTGTGAGTTTAGCACCGAATAATTTATCTGGGTGACAAGGAAGGTTGGGCAGCTTAGCGTGAACGTCTTCTCGTATAGCACTTGCATGTAACCATGCCAGTCGCCTGGCTGCTATGGCATTAGCTGTTGTTTTTGCAGAGGTTTCAAACCCCTCGTAAATGGAACGTACAAGATGCCATAGCCCTTCCTCCATATCGTGAAATTCAGATGGAGGTGTATGATCTGCAGAACTCTGTTGCAGCAAAGGTTTTAAGGCCTGAAGGCATTCAAAAAGATACTGAGCTGCATAAAATTGATGGATCTGTATCTTGGCATTAAGGATTCCTGATTGGAAAGATTTTCCAAAGTCATCTAGACTTTTATTGTGTTTGCCAGGTGGCTTATTTGAGTGTAACAAATCGTGATTTGCGTGCCTTTTGCATGGCTGATTCTACCACGACGGACGCGTGCGGTAACTGCACGTTGGTGTAAATGGAGAATCTCGCATTCTGTATTTCAAATCCGTCTTCCTTGAGGTTGGAGTTGTGGAATATGGAGAATCCCAAGTCTTTTCTAAAAGAGATTCCAGTACTGGATGAGAAGGAAGTGCTGTAGGTTCAGCCGGTGTATCAAATATTTTCACGACACCAAACATCTCTTGTCTAGGGTCAGGTATCTTTTTTGTCTCTGCTCCCAATCGTTGACCCACTTTCTCCAAAAATTGGGAGTATGTGAGATCCTCCGGTGGTGATATTGGTTCTGGAGGCAACTCCTGTGGGTCAGACGGGTAGCCGGTTGACGACCCTGGAGACGAAGATGGAGTAGGAGAATCTACTGGCAGAGGAGATGGTCTGCTAGGTTGTGTCTTTGGTGCTGGTCCCAGTGCAGGTGATGAAGGCCTGTCTTCCGGCTGATCAGGGGCTGGTTGATTTTGTTGCTGGACTGATGTTAAAAATCGTGACAAGATAGTAGTAATCTGTGTCAGTGTCTCAGCAGCTGATGTGGATGGTCTGATATCCGGTCTGTGGCCCGATGGTAATAAGGCTGCCTTGAGGATGTCCTTATTCGGCCCTTGAGGGCATCTGACATCTTCCTGAGGATAGGTGAGTTTGGAATGTAATGGTTCCTGAAACAGGGATTGTGTACGGTGTTGAGATGCTGTAGAAATCCCGGAAAAAATCTCAGATGATTGTGAAGAGGCATCTAAAAATCGTGGTGGGGATAAGGAATCCTCCAAGTCCACCACTAAGAGTGGGGATGGGTTTCTAGGTCTTTTATGACCTTCCTTGCTGGATGTTTCTTGTATTGTTACTTAGGATTCATTGGTAAGTCAAGAGGTTGCTGAGGCGTCGATGCGCTGATGCGTCGATCTTCCTCAGGTGCTTCGGAGTGTCGACGTTTTTCCTATGTGTCGGTGCTTCGACACTCCTCTGATGCGTCGGTGCGTCGCTGTTTTCATGAAGTGTTGGGGTGCCGCTTGTCTATAGTGCGTCAGTGCTCCGGGGAACCTTTGGCATGAACTCTCGATGCATCGGACACAGGTTGCGTCTGCGGCGGTCCCTAGCTCGCTGCATTGATTGTATTTTATTTTTCTTTTTCTGCTTGTGACCCGGAGGATCTGCAGAGGTGGCCCTTTGATGGGTATGGCCCTTAGGGTTCGACTTCGGTCCCGGAGCCGACCTGGCTGAAGCATCAGAGGGGATATACGAGCCCGTTGCCTTTTATCTGAGCTGGGCAATGTGCACTGCTCTCTGGCGCTGTGCCCTTGGAGACATCCGTCCACAATCTGTACAATTCGCCTGGTCGTGTTTTCGACCAAGGCAAATATAGCAGAACTGATGTCTGTCGGTTACAGACATTATTTTGCCACAGTCACAAAATTTAAAACCTAGACGAGGCATGATGAAGTAAGTATCCTGTGTTGAAACTCTGAGAACTTTCCTAAAGAAATAAAGTGAAGCTTTTCCTCACAACAACTTTTCCTCATGAGAATGAAGAGCTCCACGTGCGGTCACTCAATACTTCAGCTGGGGACTCCCAGACAGAAGGGCTAATTCAGCTGCTTATCTATGGGAAAAAAGCAAGTTTGCTTGCTGTAAACGGTGTTTTCCGTAGATAGCAGATGAATTAGCCATGCTGACCCTCCCGCCTCCCATGACAGTTCCAGCATTGCATATCGTCTTGCTTTGACATGGACTGAGGAGCCTCGAGCAGGCACAGGGACAGGCAGGAGGGAGCACCTCACCTAAAGACTTTGAGTGATCTTAGAGAGCTCCACCACCTAGTGGCACGGAGGACGTACCCAGGCATCATGGCTAATTCAGCTGCTTATCTATGGGAAAACAGATCCCTGAGGCACTCCACTGTTCACCTTTTTCCACTGTGAAAACTGACCATTTGATCCTACTCTCCTATCCCATGACTTTTTAGTTTTCTTAGAAGTCTCTCATGAGGGACTTTGTCAAATGCCTTCTGAAAATCAAAATATACTACATCTACCAGTTCACCTTTACCCACATGTTTATTAACCCCTGAAAAAAAATGAAGCAGATTTATGAGGCAAGACTTCCTTTGAGTAAATCCATGCTGTGTTCCATTAAACCATGTCTTTCTATATGCTCTGTGATTTTGCTCTTTAAAATAGTTTCTACTATATTTCCTGGAACTGAAGTCAGGCTCACCGTTCTGTGATTTCCCGGATTACCCCTGGAGCCCTTTTTAAATATTGGGGTTACATTGGCCACCCTCCAGTCTTCATGTACAATGGATAATTTTAATGATAGGGTCCAAATTTTAACTAATAGACCTGAAATTTCATTTTTTATTTCCTTCAGAACCATGGAGTGTATACCATCCAGTCCAGGTGATTTCTTACTCTTTAGTTTGTCAATCTGGTGTACTACATCTTCCAGTCACAGTGATTTGGTTCAATTCATCTAAGTCTTCGCCCTTGAAAACCATTTCTGGAACTGGTATGTCAACATCCTCATTAGTAAATACAGAAGCAAATAATTCATTGGCCTTATCTTCCCTAAGAACCCCTTTAACCCCATGGTCATTTAATGATCCAACCGATTCCCTCACAGATTTCCTGCTTCGGATATATTTTAAAAAGTTTTTATCATGAGTTTTGGCTCTAAGTCCAACTTCATTTCAAATTCTCTCTTAACTTGTCTTATCAATGTTTTACACTCAACTTGACAATGCTTATGTTTTATCCTATTTTCTTCTGATGGATCCTTCCAATTTTTGAAGGATTATTTTTTGGCTAAAATAGTTTCTTTCATCTCACCTTCTACCCATGCCAGTAATTGTTTGGCTTTCCTTCACCTTTCTTAATGCGTGGAATACATCTGGACTGTGCTTCTAAGGTGGTATTTTTAAACAATATCCACGCCTATTGTACACATTTTACCTTTGCAGCTGCACCTTTCAGTTTTTTCTAACTATTCTCATTTTATCAAAGTTTCCCTTTTGAAAATTTAGTGATGGAGCTGTTGATTTACATATTGTCCTCCCTTCCAATCATTAGCTCAAATTTGATCATGTTATGATCACTATTCCCAAGTGGCCCCACCAATTCCTGCGTTCCAATAAGAGTAGGGCTAAACAGTCAATTTTCTCAATGTAGAAAGGTGAATAATGGAGTGCTCCAGGGATCTGTAAGGTGATCATTGCTTTTAAACATATTATTAAATGAATTAGAGATGGGAGCAACAGTTGAAATGAAACAAATTTACTGATGATACAAAATTATTTAAAGTTGTTAAATTATATAATGATTGTGAGAAATAAGACCTTATGAGATTGGGGTATCTAAATGGTAGATGACATTTAATGTGGATAAGTGGAGGAGTAGTCTAGTGGTTAGAGCAGTGGGCTATGAACCAGATAGGCCAGTAGTTCAAATCTTACTATCACTCTTTGTGATGTTGGATAAGTCACTTTCCTATCCATTGCCTCAGTTATAAACTTCCACATTACCTGAATGTAATTTGTTTTGAAGTACTGAAAAGTGCAAAAAGTAGAATATAAAAATCTAAATAAGTGCAAAGTGATACACATAGAGAAGAGTACCCCAAATTATAGCTACATAAAGCAAGGTTGTAGCCTTGGGAGTCACCACCAAAGAAAAGGATACTAGGTATCATCCTGGATAATATAATGAAACCTTTTGCTCAGGCCAATAAAGAAAATGGAAAGCTATGAATTATTAGGAAAAGAATGGAGAATAAAACAAAGAATATCATAATACCTGTGCATCGCTCTACGGTGCAACCATACCTTGAGAATTGTATGCAATTTTGGTTACCGCATTTGAAAAAAGATATAGCAGAATTAGAAAATATGCAGAGAAGGATGACCAAAATGATAAAGGGGATGGAACGATTCACCTATCTGATCAGGAAAGCCTAAAAGATTAGGACTCTTCACCTTGGAGAAGAGACGACTGAGGGGAAATATGATAGAGGTCTATAAATTAATACATGGAGTGGAACAGGTAAACATGAATTGGTTGCTTACTCTTTCAAAAAATACAAAGACTAGTAGACTGGCAATTAAGTTACTAGGTAATATATTTAGAGAAATAGGAGAAATCTTTTTTTACTCAATGCATAATTAATTTCTGTAATTTATTGGCAGAGGATGTGGTAATAGCTGTTAGTGAAGCTGGGTTTTATAAGAGGTTTGGACAAGTTCCTGCAAGAAAAGTCCATAAACCATTAAGGTGGACCTGGAGAAATCCATTGCTTATCCCTGAGATAAGCAGCATGGAATTGTAATGGATAAGGGGGTCTGTGAGCACTTATTTTTTCGGAATAGTTGATGCAGCCTCGAGAGTGAACACTCGAGGTCTACACTGGCAGCTGGCAAACAGACTCGATAATAGGCCAGACTGGAGCTTCACCTATACCAGACACCTCCTCTGCAGGTTGAGTCTTTGGATTCTGGTGGCCGGCAGGACTTAGTTGGGGCCCTGGGACAAAGATGGTAGTTAGAGTCCAGAGACACTTCAGAGACAGAGTTGAACAGGCTTATGGAAGTCGATTCAGGCAGCAAGCAATCATAGTCTGGTCCAGGCAAGAGATCGAGATCCAGGCAACAGATAATTATGGTCAAATCCAAGCAAGAGGTCAAGGTCCGTAGTAACAAGCCGAGGGTGGACGTGGATACACAAAAGACACTGAAGGAGAGAATGAGGACTAGGCTGGAGGACAAGACAAGGCTGGACACAGAAGAAGCAACACACAGTGCACGGGATGCAGGATGCCTGTTGCTGAAGTGAAGAGGAGACGTTCTGTGAACCCTTAAGTAGGGTAAGCAATGGTGATATCATCTAAAGTCGCTGTGGCCTTTTTCTGCCACAGGCCCTTTAAATAGGTTAAGTGCACATGCTCCTAGGGAGAAGCAGCAGAGGCAGCAGTCCCATGGTATCCTGCCACATGGACAGAGGTTGGCAATGCTGTTCTGTGCTGGTCTCTGGTGGATTTGGGGTGAGTCCAACAGCTTATGAGGTTTTTCCGCAAGCTGTAATTCTTAACAGTACCCCTCCTACAAAGTCCAATCCCAAATTTTCTGGTCCTGAGTTTCTTGAGGAATTTTTTGTGGAATTCCTTTAAAAGTTGGGGGGCTTGTAGATTGGAAGCTGGTTCCCAAGAATCAAGACTATCTTGGCCTTGGCTGAATCACGGTGCCAAAGTGTCTCAGGTAAACGATGGATAGTGGTGCCCACTAGCCCCAAAATGAAGGGAACAGGGATCCAAATGAAATGAACCAACTTCAGATGCCTGTCCCCAGGGACAGAAAGGTTTGAATTAAGGTTTGGCAAAAGTTGGTGATTAGCAGCATTCGTAGGGGTGGTGGATAGAGCAAGTGAGTCGGAGATCACAGTTCTTGCCAAGGAGACTACAAGCTGAGGTTGGTGCAGGTACCATTTTTGGCAGCGGGAGCCCCAACCGGAAATCCATACAGCTTGCCAGTTAACCTCAGGCTGTTGTTGATAGAGCCAGGGCAGGCCCAAGATGAGATTAATTGCTTTAGACAAAACATACAGAGAGATCTGTTCCCCATGTGGGATGCAAGTCTGCATGGACAGGGGAACTGTAGACTTCACGATATGTCCAGGAAAAGGTTCGCCATGGACAGATGAAATTGTGATTATTGGATCTAGGGGAACCATTGTAATCCCATATTGCTGTACCAGAAATGCATGAATAAAATTTCCTCTGGCTCCAGTATCAAGGAAGGCTTGAGCATCAAAGGGTTTGTCCCAAATGAGAGACACACAGGTAGAATAAATTGAGGAGACATGCAGGAGCGGGCTAGAGTGGCCCCTTTCACCACATCAGGATTTTTCCCAGTTTGGCTGGACAATGGTCAATAAAGTGCCCTGATACATCACAATACAAGCACAATTGGAGCAGAAAAGTGTTTTTGCTTCTCTTCTACAGAAAGCTTGACTCAATCCACCTGCATCAGCACTTCTGAAATGATAGCAGGTTCTGAAGCCAACATGAGTCCCATAAGGTACTGAGAGTTGAGCACTGTACGGGTGGTTCAACGAGCTGAGGCTATCTCTTTGGCTTGTTCCTGGAACCTTAGGTCTAGTCGCACAGCTAGACTGATTGGTCCCTCCAGGGTAGATGGCAAGTTTCGGGCAGCCAGCTCATCTTTAATGCATTCCAAAAGTCCTTGTCTGAAAATTACAATCAGGCTGTCACTGCCCCACTGGAGTTTGGAGGCCAAGGTGCAGAAGTGCACATAGTAGTTCCCAATAGACTGGGAGCCCTATCTGATCTGCAGAAGTTCAGAAGACTTGAAAGTTGTGCAACTGGGCTCATTGAAAGTTATGCAACTGGGCTCATTGAATGCTTGTCAGACCTAGGGCTGCCAACTGGCTCCAGATTTTCAGGACATATTTAACCAGTCCTGGTTTTACTTCCCGGCATGCAGATACTTATGGTCTTGCTTTTCTTAGGGAATGCAATAGGAAAATCAGAATAAGTCCTAGCATGCAATGGGGTAAAACCAGGACTGGATGAACCTGCCCTAAAAATCTGGAACCAGTTGGCAACCCTAATCATAACTCTTGCAGAAAATGTGCCAGATTCCCCAAGATTGGGTCATTCCTTTCCCAGAGGGGCGAAGCCCAAGCTAATGTGGTGTCACCCAGAAAGGAAGAATATAGGTTACGTTGACACATATTTTTCTGAAAAACGGCTCATTTTGGGACTTTAATTCAGCTGCAGATACGTGATTCTCTTGCTTGTGGATTATTTTGTTGCAGCTTTCAACTACTCTTTACTTTGAGTGATTCAGTGTTCTTGGTCTTAATAATGTTTATAACTTAACAAGATAAATTGTATTCAGTTCATTTTAAATGCAAACAAAATGTTCAAAAAATAAGAATGGTAGACCAATGATTAAAATAAGTGCTTTGTAAATATCAGGTACATTAAGAGCCTGTAGCGATGTAATTAGTCCATGATTATGAAGGTCTTAAAACACCTATTTAACTTGTTATAACAGCATGTTGTTCTAGATATATTTAATTTCAGTAATTTTGATAGTATAATAGTTGAGGAGGGTTCTTTTTTTGTATTTTTTGCATGTAACCTGAGACATAGCATATCCTCGGTGGCAACTAGCCCATTGCTGCATCAAAATTTTCTCCCCGTCCTTAACTTTAGTAACTGATGCTTGCAGGACAATTTGTCCATACTATTTGTAAACTTTTATCATGAGTCTTTGTTCTCCTAATATGGGTATAGGCATCTTCTCAAAACCTAAGCCTCATAAATCGTCACAGCAGCCTTGCTTGTCTGGTTCAAGTTCTGCTGCGGTCTAAACTCTATGCCATTTGTACATCTTGCCTCTTCCAAGTCAGTTCAGGTGCAATTATGGACCCTGAGCACACACATGATGGCCTCCATCCTTGCTTGACTGATCGGCTTGAGGTATCTGATTGCCACCATTCCTCCAACCTAATTTTTTGCATTTTTAAGCTCCATTTGTGCAACTAGCTAAGTTTCACTACAGAATTATTAAACTAGCATCCTCTTTTATTTATTTATTGATTTATTTATTTATTTAATTTAAAATCTTTTCTATACCGTCGTTTGGTATGCACCGTCACAACGGTTTACAGAGAGGCATATATATTTAATGTTCAGCTTTGGTCATACTATTTTACAAAGTGCCAATATAGTTTCGGTTACATGTTTCAATAATACAATCTATATGAAAGGTGACATGGGTCTTGTCCATATATATGATTAATAGGGTAACCATATAAGTATAGTAATTTATACTGTCTCTATTTAGCTTTAAAAGTAAAGTATGAGAGAAAATAATAAAATATGCAAATATGCATCCAGGTGACTTTGTGCTGTGTGTTGATGTTCCGTTGCCTGTTACTTCATATTTCTTATTCTCCATTTTCACTGTAAAAAGCTTTTTGGAAAAGCCAGGTTTTTAGACTTTTTTTGAAGAGTTTTAAATCTCTCTGTAATCTAGTTTCTAGGGGCATTGTGTTCCACAAAATTGGTCCAGCTAAGGATAGGGCTCGCTCTCTGACTTGAGTCAGTCTGGCTGTCCTGACTGAAGGGATGGTTGGAAGGGCTTTATTGGCTGATCTAAATGGCTTTTGAATAGCGACGTCTTATTTTTCAGCTGTTATCAATACTTGACTAAAAGAAAAGTACTGTGGGCCCTATTCAATAAATATTTTTTTCCATAGGCATAAAATGGGGAAAAATCCTTTCTGAATTATGTCAATAGTACTAATGCAAAAATATTTAATCCTTGCATAAAAGGAAGTGAAGGTAAAGCTGAAGCTCAAATGGGGTCTATTGTATTATAACAAAAAAGAGAGTGGGCAGACTAGATGGGTCTTACAGTCTTTATTTGTTGTCAAATTCTCTGTTTCTCTGTTGTTTTTTTTTATATATAGCTCCTGGGCAAAGGTCCTCTTTAAGAGTTTATGGGCAACCAGTAAATCTTGGGCCTTAAGATATCTTTACTTTCTTATAGTACACTAGCCCCAAGTCTTCCAGGATTCCCTACAGAGGAGAGAATATTTTTCTTAGGTCATGGGTGTTGATCCTTCATAGTCTTTATAACAGATAGTAATTAGGGGTGTGCAGGAAAAAAAAATTGTTTTCATTTTCGGTTCATTTCTGGGACATTTTTCCCCTTGAATTTCAGTTTGTGGAATGTTTGATTTTTCATTCATGTGAAAAAAACAAATCAAACATATTAAAAAACCTTCCAAAAAATGAACCAAGAAATGAAAATGTGGCCGTCAACCTGGAAAAATGCAGGAGCTAGGATCCCACCCAGTCTTCACTTACCCAGTCTGCTGGGGATCTGCCAGTGTAGGCCGAGGCTGTGGTAGGTTGCCATGCCTTGGTCTCAACCTACCCAACAGCAAGGCTTTGACCTAGTCTGGAGCCCAGGCCTGATGCCACATCTGACCTGGAGATTGGTTCCAATGCCAAAACCTTGACCCAGACCCAGGTTAAACTCCGGGGCCAAAACCGGAGGCCAGGGCCCGACACCTGGGCCATGGCCTAGGCCAGGGCCCGGACCCAGGCCCAATGCTGTGGCCCAGACTTGAGGCCGGGTCCCGTCGCTTGGACCTTGGCCTGGACCCAGGCCCAATGCCACAACCCAACCCAGAGGCCAGGTCCCAATGCCTGTGCCTCACTTTAGACTGAAGGCCATACCCAGGCCTGATGCTGCAACCTGGCCTAGAGGCTGGCTCCCAATGGGAGCTCGGTCCCAGGCCAAATGCCGGGGCCTTGGTCCAGGACTCTAGGCTTCACATTGTGATCTTACATGGAGGCCGGGTAAAATGCTAGGCTTCGATCTAGGCTGGAGCTCTGACCCAGGCCAGACGCCGGAGCCTTGGCCCAGACTCAGGCCTATAGATGCCAGATGTCTTTGAACGTATTTATTGTATTGGAACTTTTTTCTGTTTGTAAGAAGTGGAGAGAGCACATCCAACTGCAGTTTAAACGATATGCTATGATTGCGGATGTTTTATTGAGAATTTATGTATTACAAGTAAGATTGGTTTAAGAACATACTAGGTCCAAACTCATTAATCAGAGCCCCTGAGTCAGCCACTAGATGTGTGGCCTGACTCAGCGAAACTTGGCTGAGTCAGGCTTTTTATAAAAACACGTCTCCACTACAATAAATACGTTCAAAGACATCTGGCATCTATTGTTCTGTTGTTTCCTCCACGGCTATCATAGATCGCCTTCCTCTTTGCTTCTTGGGTCCAGACTCAGGCCTGACATTGCCATCCGACTTGGAGACCGGGTCCTGGCACCTGGTCCTCAGCCTAGGCCAGGGCCCAGACCCACGTTCAATACCACAGCCCAACCTTGAGGCCGAGTCCTGATGCCAGGGCTTTGGCCCAGACCCAGGCCCAACGCCACAACCTAACATGGAGGTCAGGTCCCGATGCCTGGGCCTCAGACTAGGCTGGAGCCTGGTCCCAGGTCCCAGGCTTCATAATAATTTCTGGAGGTGCAAGATAAGCAATGCAGTGATGAAGCTTAAGGGCTCCAGGGGCAATACGGGAAATTTCAGACCAATTAGCCAGAATTCAGTGCCAAGAAAAATGGAAAGTGTTCTAAAGATCAAAATTACAGAACATATATATAGATACATAGAAACATAGAAATGACGGCAGAAGAAGACCAAACGGCCCATCCAGTCTTCCCAGCAAGCTTTTGCACTTTTTTTTTGACTCTCACATACTTATGTTTCTCTTGGCTCTTAGTAACCTTTTTTATTCTATTTCCCTTCCACCCCCGCCATTAATGTAGAGAGCAGTGTTGGAACTGCATCTAAGTGAAATAGCTTAATTAGTTACGGGTATTAACCACCGCAATAAGCAAGCTACACCCATGCTTATCTGTTTATCCAGACTATGTAATTCAGTCCTTGTTGATTGTTGCCTGAATATAGATCCACCTTTCTTCATCCCCCCCTGCCGTTGAAGCAGCCATGCTGACTATGCATTGAAAGTGAAGTATCAGTCTTGCTCCCCTGCCGTTGAAGCAGAAAGCTATGCTGGCTTTGCATTGAAAGTGAAGTATCAGTCTTGTTCCCCTGCTGTTGAAGCAGAGGGCAATGCTGAATATGCGTGAAGTGTCAAACTTCCTCCCCTGCCCTTGAAGCAGAGAGCTATGCTGGATATACATTGAAAGTGAAGTATCAAGCATTGAAAGTGAAGAATTAGCTTATTTGGTTTGGGGTAACAACTGCCGAAACAAGCAAGCTTCTCCCCGCTTTTTGTGAATGCAAATCCTTTTTTCCACATTTCCTCATTGCCGTTGAAGCTTAGAGCAATGTTTGAGTCGCATTAACCGTGTGTATGTTTATTGAATAAGGGTATTATCACCAGGTAGTAGCCATCATTCTCATGAGCCACCCACTCTTCATTCACATCCTATAGACTTTATGGATCCACAGAGTTTATCCCACGCCCCTTTGAAGTCCTTTACCGTTTTGGTCTTCACCACTTCCTCTGGAAGGTCATTCCAGGCATCCATCACCCTCTCCGTGAAGAAATACTTCCTGACATTGGTTCTTCCTCCCTGGAGTTTTAAATCGTGACCCCTGGTTCTGCTGATTTTTTTCCAACGGAAAAGTTTTGTCGTTATCTTTGGATCATTAAAACCTGTTAAGTATCTGAAAGTGTGTATCATATCACCTCTGCTCCTCCTTTCCTCCAGGGTGTACATATTTAGATTCTTCAATCTCTCCTCATAAGTCATTCAGTTAAGACCCTCCACCTTTTTGGTCGCCCTTCTCTGGACCGCCTCCATCCTGTCTATGTCTCTTCGGAGATACGGTCTCCAGAACTGAGCATAGTACTCCAGGTGAGGCCTCACCAAGGACCTGTACAAGGGGATCATTACTTCCCTTTTCTTACTCGATGTTCCTCTCTCTATGCAGCCCAGCATTCTTCTGGCTTTAGCTATCGCCTTGTCACATTGTTTTGCCGACTTCAGATCGTTAGACACTGTCACCCCAAGGTCTCTCTCCTGTTCCGTGCACATCAGCCCTTCACTACCCATCGAATACAGTTCTTCCGGATATATATATATATATATATATATATAAAGACATGGTTTAATGGAACAAAGTCAGCATGGCTTTACCCAAGGCAAGTCTTGCCTCCCAAATCTGCTTCACTTTTTTGAAGGGGGGTTAGTAAATGTAAATAAAGGTGAACCAGTAGATGTAGTGTATTTGGATTTTCAGAAGGCATTTGACAAAATTCCTCATGAGAGGCTTCTAAGAAAAGTAAAACGTCATGGAATAGGTGGCGATGTCCTTTTGTGGATTACAAACTGGCTAAAAGACAAGAAACAGAGAGTAGGATTAAATGGACAATTTTCTAAGTGGAAGGGAGTGAGCAGTGGAGTGCCTCAGGGATCTGTATTGGGACCCATACTTTTCAATATATTTATAAATGATCTGGAAAGAAATACGACGAGTGAGGCAATCAAATTTGCAGATGATACAAAATTGTTCAGAGTAGTTATATCATAAGCAGATTGTGATAAATTGCAGGAAGACCTTGTGAGACTGGAAAATTGGGCATGCAAATGGCAGATGAAATTTAATGTGGATAAGTGCAAGATGTTGCATATAGGGAAAAATAACCCATGCTATAGTTGCACAATGTTAGGTTCCATCTTAGGAGCTACCACCGAACAAAGAGATCTAGGCGTCAAAGTGGATAACACATTGAAATCGTCGGTTCAGTGTGCTGCGGCAATAAAAAAAACAAACAGAATATTGGGAATTATTAGAAAGGGAATGGTGAATAAAACGGAAAATGTCATAATGCCTCTGTATCACTCCATGGTGAGACTGCACCTTGAATACTGTGTACAATTCTGGTCACCACATCTCAAGAAAGACATACTTGCGATGGAGAAGGTACAGAGAAGGGTGACCAAAATGATAAAGGGGATGGAACAGCTCTCCTATGAGGAAAGACTAAAGAGGTTAGGGCTGTTCAGCTTGGAGAAGAGACGGCTGAGGGGGGATATGATAGATGTTTTTAAAATCATGAGAGGTCTAGAACGGGTAAATGTGAATCTGTTATTTACTCTTTTGGATAATGGAAGGACTTGGGGGCACTCCTTGAAGTTAGCATGTAGCACATTTAAAACTAATTGGAGAAAATTATTTTTCACTCAACGCAGAATGAACTCTGGAATTTGTTCCCATGGGATGTGGTTAATGCAGTTAGTATAGCTAGGTTTAAAAAAGGTTTGGATAAGTTCTTGGAGGGAAGTCCATTATCTGCTATTAATTAAGTTGACTTAGTAAATAGCCACTGCTATTACTAGCATCAGTAGCATGGGGTATACTTAGTTTTTAGGTACTTGCCAGGTACTTGTAGCCTGGATTGGCTACTGTTGGAGACAGGATGCTGGGCTTGATGGACCCTTGGTCTGACTCAGTATGGCAATTTCTTATGTTTTCATTTGAGTGATAGTTGATGTTCCAATAATGTGTCCCTGACATTGTTGCCCTGTGTTGGATGTTCTGAAGGTTGTTGAAAAAGTAAGGAACTCTTGGTTTCCTTACCAGAAGGAGTGAACCAAGATCATGGGGAACTACAGAGAGTTTCAATGAATAGAGGTTGGGGGTTTGAGCTCCTTCATGTGGATTAAGATGGTGTGTGCTTGAGGCTTTATAAACCCCTGTCATCATCTTAAGGTCTGGATTCCTAGTTCAGGTTTTCCTGTGTTGTCCTGCTATGGGACAGCCCTATCTGTGTAGTACCATTTTTTTAGCAGAAAGTACTCTAAGGGTGGTGTTCACAGAGACCTCGGTAAAGAGAGAAACAGTGTCCTAACCCTATCTTTGATCCAGAGTTTTTGGAGACTTTTTGTTTGTGGCGGAAGAAGTTGTTTCTAGGGTTGTGTTGAGAATTTTTTTTTTTTAAATTTTGTTATTGTGAGATTTTTTCCCATGAACTTAGTTTTGTTTAATGTTTATTTCGTTTTCTTAAGTTTACAAAAATGAAATAAACATAAAAAAATTCACCTTAAGAAAAGAAATGACCTCCCTACAACCTATTCCTCCCACCTGTAAAACATGCTGGGACCAGGATCCTCCTCAGCCACCACTTACCCAGTCTGGGAGGGATCCGATGACAAGGCCTAGGCCCAGGCCAATGCTTCGGCTTTTCAAAGGCCTTGGCCCTGGTAGAACACCGTGACCACAGCCTAGGCCCCACGCAAAGGCTTAACTTGGAGGTCTGGACATGACGTCAGGGCCTAGACTTTCCCACCCAGGGGTTACCTAAAGATGCAAGACCATGACAGCAATGCAGAGTTTGAAGATTGCATGGAGTAGATGGGAAAACTAGATAGGCCGTATAGCAGGGTTGGCCAACTTCGATCCTCGAGAGCATCAAATGGGCCAGGTTTAAAGAATATCCACAATGAATATGCATGAAATAGATTTGCATACATTGGAGGCAGTCATACAACTCTATCTCATGCATATTCATTGTGGATTTCCTGAAAACCGGGCCCGTTTGTGGAGTTGGCCACCCCTGCTGTATGGTCTTTTTCCGCCATCATGTTTCTCTGTTTGTAAGAGAGAGCTGTGCCTGACCAAGATTCTATCAGTGCATTCCTTTTAGGGACAGGACAGCTATCAGGGAAGGATGAGGGGCAATTCATCCTTCAAGTGTCGTTGTATTTTGACACTTGCTGATCTTGCACTTCAGTTGTACTTCATATACTGCAGCTCTCCATTGTTAGGTTTTTTCCCTTACTGTAATAAGCAGGCCAGTATTTGTGTAAGAGTACTAGAGCTCTCCTCACTGATTTATATGGAATAGGGCTGAATAAGTGTTGGAAAGAGTATGCAAATTAAGTAGGCTTTCGATATAGATGTGGGCAAGAATCTTTTTTTACTTCTTGCCCTTAGTTTGTCTGTCACAACCCATGTATGATCAGTGTAGTTTCCCTACCATTCTCTCATAGAGATCAACGTCACTGGAATGACTACATATCCAAAAAGACATATTGAGGTTTATGCATGTTATAATCAGTCTAAGGAAACATTCTGTACATCCGAACTGATCTGGCCCCAAATACTCATTATCTGGTCCTTAGCTACCAATTCACTACTATTGCAGCCTCTTTTCAAGCTCAGAATCCTATTTTCACTCTTTGCATGATCTGTCAGACAGCTGTTTGTCACAACTTCCTTTCTCACCTTGAAATAGGTGCATCATCCCTGAAATGTTCACTATAACTTTAAAAATGTGTATTTAACACACTGGAAGTGAAGTACCTGGCTTCAGGGTATATGATTACATGGATATATTTAGGCACTTTTTAAACTGCATGCCCTGTGGTACGTTATTCTTTATTTATACATTTTTAAATTATTTTTAACAATATAGATTGTTTTGTGCTTTAGGCTGAAACTACTAATGCAAATGAATTTCTGACATGTCTATGTTCATCACTAAAACCTAGTTTTCCTTTTTCTAACAGGCAAGCTGTCAAGCATACATACATTTCTTTCATTAGGAAAAAAATGTTTTCCTTGGGTTTATCCACCACTGGAGGATCATGGCTTTGATAGATTTATTCTTGCTTTAACTTGCTTGGAGACTAATCCTGCTTTGCTTAGATGTCTTAAAATTCAAGATGGTGAGTGGTTATAAATTATTAACCCTTTTTTAAGATGAAAAGTCATCAGCCAAGCAACTATTATGTTCAAAGTCATAAACACTGCATAACGTGAAATTCTATAGCAGTTACATCTGCAGCTTCATTTCCCGTGCCAAAGTTATAAAGGTTTATGGATTTTTTGTGTGTTCTCTTGCAGGCTAATGGAATGGAAAAATAGACTGTACATAATATTGAGAAAAATTTGCTCTGAATATTCTCCACACACAAAAATTTTTTTTTTAAAAACTGTCCAAAGAGTAATAATAAAAAGTCATACAGACAATGTTTCCGTAATAAAGAATCTGCTATGAATTTGAATGAGGTCTTTGAAAGAAAATGTTGACATGGCATCCACCATGGAGGAGTAGCCTAGTGATTACAGCACTGGGCTATAAAACAGGGAAGCCAGGGTTCAAACCCCACTGCTGTTCCTTGTGACCTTGGGCAAGTTACTTCACTCCCTATTGCTTCTGGCACAAACTTAGATTAGGAACAGTAGAATACTTGAATGTAATCTGCTTTGAAGTGCCTGAAAGGCAGAATATAAATATATACTATAATTAGATATCTAGTGATACAGCAGATAAAATAAGTGACGCATATAATGCAAGCTTTCAGAATTTGTGAGGATGTAGTTCATGTCCTTAAATGAACCCTCATAGATGAAAGTTGAGATAGAAAATTAAAACCCTTAGGGTTCTTATTATCTGACCTCTGTGTGACTTCCAGGTATGTTTTCTCAGTATAGCTTAGAAAAGACAAAGTTTTCAAGCTTCTTTCTAAATTTATGGCATCAATAAAAATGTAATTAATTAAAATAATGGCTCACTGCCTCAAAATATTAACTAAATATAAACAGAAAAATTTCTTTGAGGATCACTGCTGAAAAGCAGACAAATATTTGTTATTGTTTAACAAGAAACTTACTGGAAATGGTATCAGATTATAAAGTGCTCCCAGTCTCATGGGCTCTTGCCCTTACAGGGCTACAACCCTTCTCATGTTTTTAGCACTGTTGGATTACATCATCTACCATTCCCACGTAAGATTTTTATTTTCTCTTTGTTTCTAACTGTGAAATTACACCCTACTTTCCCAATAAAATTCCTTATTTAAAAAAAAATTTTCACCCAACTCTTATGTGAAATCCTAAACCAAATTACTTATCTTTCTATGTAGCAATCCTTCTATTTTGCGTGTGCTGCTTATTCTTCCAAATAGCTTATTTCACCCGCTTTCATGCTGTTAGCTGTTTTCTCGCCCGTCAGCTGTTCTCTCGCCCTCATTTTTTATAACTTAAACTTTTTTTGGACAGTTCAATCAATGGTACTTACTATTCAGCTCAGCACTGCCACTCCTGATGTATCACAACCTTCAAATATGGCACTCAAACGCTCACTAAGGGGGTCATTTTCCAAGGTGTTATCACAGGAGATCATACCGCTAACAGCCATTAACGTGATCTGCGAGTGCATCATTTTATATTCAGGGGGCAGAGTAGCACAGCTCCTATTGCAGCTAATAGCTACAACACTTTCATTACAGGCCAGGAGAGAGAGAGAGAGAGAGAGAGAGAGAGAGAGAGAGAGAGAGAGAGAGAGAGAGAGAGAGAGAGGAGAGAGGAGAGAGAGAGATGAGAGAGAGAGAGAGAGAGAGAGAGAGAGGATGAGAGAGAGAGAGAGAGAGAGAGAGAGAGAGAGAGAGAGAGAGAGACTTGCTATAGTGCCTATGCCCTAGACAAGTATTTGTATCCCTATGGGAGGGCCACCTAGTAACTCGAGGTGGGGATTAGGTATGAGCGTAGGGGGTTGGGGGCCACTTTCACATTCAACATGAGACGTACGGAAAGAACAGTGATCTCTAGTGAAGATTTGCTGGCCGTCGGAGTGAGGAAACTCACTCCAAGAAGAGATTTGGGCAACGTTCTCTCAACCTAGCTTGATGGGCAACAACAAGCTAGGTTGAGAGAATGTTGCCCAAATCTTTTCTTGGAGTGAGTTTCCTCACTCCAACGGCCAGCAAATCTTCACTAGAGACGGGAGCGGGAGATTGCGCCGGGACCCCCCCGCTGGACCACCACGTAATTTAAAACATTTGGGGGGGGGGGTTCGGGAGGGTAAGGAATTCGTTTTAAAGGGTTGGGGTGGGTTTAGGGGTTGTTTTGGTGTGCCGGTTTTCCTGCCCTCCCCCCAAATAACTCCCGTACCTGATTAATGATTTTTCACGATAAATCGGGGGAATTTGTATTGTATAGCGCACTCGTAACGATTTTTGATGATTTAAAAAATATTGTACGATTTTTTAAATCGTCAAAAAACGATTCACATCCCTAGTGGTTAACACCATGCCACTTCACCCCCTGCAAGGAAATGCTAAAGTTGCAACCAAGGATAAAGTAGGAGAGTTAAACCTGCTTTAAAAAAATGGACCTATACACAAGCTAAAGCCTCCTCTACTTCCATTCTACATGGAAAAGTTGATATACTGTCAACATCTGCTTAGGATGAAAGAAAACACAAGGTTCAATATATTCAGTTCTCTTACCTAGGACAATTTGTTAGTGGTAAATGTAGGGCTTCATAAGGTTCTTACTAATCTATTATTGTCAAAGATTAGATAGGCAATGTAAGAGCAAGAGGAGAATAGCACTTATCCCTCAGCTCCCCCATGCAGGCTAATATTATGGCTGCTGCCAGCCTCTACAAAAGGCAGAGACTCCTAGTAAGAGAATAGATTCTTGATTTGATGTTGGAGGAAGAAGAATGCTTCTTTATAGTTTCTATTCCTTTTCCTTCTCATTCTGTTTTGAGGAGCATACTTTCTATTTTTTAATTCAGAGAAAGAAGCTTTCACCTCAGCCTTTCTTCTCTTTTGGATTTAGTTAACTGGTCCAATATTATTGTTCCATCTGAACTTCTCCACCTGAGAATCAGTCTACCCTACGGAGGTTTGGAGGAAAGCTTGAACCACTATCCAGTGCTCAGAAGGAATAGTAAAGGGAAAGAATGACACCCCATTGGTGTAGATCCACTATACATTAACAATGGATATTCGGGAGAGGAGGTGGAAATGTATCCTTCAGGTAAAAAAAATGAGGTAAAGAAACCAGAGGAGTGTGAGACTTGACTACCAAGACATCTGATTAAAGGTACTGATATTGGAAATTGAATTTTATCCACCATCTCGCCAATGAAGAAACACTCATAAGGGAAAAATTAAAACTCTCTAAACTGGGAGAGAATTGGGTTGGGAAGTACATTAAGGAAAGAGCTGTAGAATAACAGATTTACCCTCAGTAATGTTTACATTATTGACTGTATGAAGAAAAAGGATTTGTAAAGCATATTCAATTCTACTTGATATCATCATGCCAATAAATTTATGTTGAAACCTTGTCACTGAATCAAGCGTGATTATTTCTATTAGGGATGAGCATTTGTATAAACAAAAGTGCAAAACGTAACAAATAAGGCTGATTCGTTTCATTTAGGGGTCCTTAAATGAATCAGGGGCCTCTCCGAATAAAGCAAACCTTATTCGTTCTAAACTAATGCAATAGGTCTAGGCCCGAAGCCGGCGCCTTGTCTAGGGCATTGGCTAAGGTCCAAAGCATGGGCTGCGGCCTAGGCCTGAGTGCCACGCTAAGGTTTTGATGGAGGCCCAGACAGCTGGGTCTTTGGCCTAGACCCCTGAAAATTTGAAAAAGAAACTTACCTGATCTATCTGGTATCTGACAAAGACCGGGTACCGATGCCTGGGTCTCAGCCTAGGCCAGGCCCAGGTCCAAGCAAGATGCTGCGGTCTGGACAGGAGGCCGGGTCCTGATGCCAGGGACTCAACCCAGAGGCTGAGTCCTGATGGCTTGGCCTTGGCCTAGGCTGGGGCCTGGGCCCATGCCCGACGCCGCAACTTGACCTGGAGACTGGATCCTGAAGCTAGCCCGGACCCAGGCCTTCTGCCATGACCCAACCCAGAGGTTGCGTCTCAATGCCTGGGCCTTGGCCTAGACTAGAGGCTGGACCCAGGCCTGACGCCAGCGATCCAACTTGGAGATCAGGTCCTGATGCTGGAGCCTTGGCCTGGTCCCAGGCCCATTGATACAACCCAGCCCAGAGGTCAGACCAAGCGTTATTCGATTCCACTATCCTGTTTCCAATAGTGGCTAATCCAAGTCACAAGTACCTAGAAAGTACCCAAACATTAAATGGATTTCAAGCTACTAATGCTGGCAGCAATCAGTGGCTATTTTCTATTGATTAATAGCAGTTTAAGATGCCTCCAGGAAATTATCCAAACATTTTTTAAACCCAGCTACACTAACTGAACTTAACCACATCCTCTGGCAATAAATTCCAGATCTTAATTGTACGTTGAACGAAAAAGAATTTTCTCTAATTTGTTTTAAATGTGCTACTGGCTAACTTCATGGAGTACCCTATAGTCCTTGTATTATCTGAAATAGTTAATAACTGATTCACATTTACCCATTCAAATCTTTTCATGATTTTTCGGACCTCTAGCATATTCCTCCCTCACATGTCTCTTCTCCAAGCTGAACAGTCCTTACCTCTTTAATTTCTCCTCATAGGAGAGCCGTTCCATTTCCTTTATCATTTTGGTCTCTTTCTCTATACTTTCTCCAGTGGAACTTATACATTTTTTGAAATGCAGTGACCAGAATTGCACACAATATTCATGGTGCAGTCTCATCATGGAACGATACACAGTTATTATGACATCCTCCATTTTATCTGCCATTCCTTTCCTAATAATTCCTAACATTCTGTTTGCTTTCTTGACCTCAACACCACACTGAGCCGATGATTTTAATGTAATATCAAATATGATGCCCAGTTATTTTTCCTGGGTGTAAAGTCCTAATATGGAATCTAACATTATGTAACTACAACATGGGTTATTTTTCCCTATATGCATCATCTTGCACTTCTCCCCATTATATTTCATCTACCATATGGATGCCCAATCTTCCATGCTCACAAGGTCCTCCCACAATTTATTACAATCCGCTTGTGATTTAAGTACTCTGAATAATTTTGTGACATCTGCAAATTTGATCTCCTCATTCATCATACCCCTTTCCAGATCATTTATAATTATATTAAAAAGCACCGGTCCAAGTACAGATCCCTGACACACTCTACTGTTTACATTTTTCCACTGTGAAACCAGACCATTTGATCCTACTCTCTGTTTCCTGTCTTGTAACCAGTTTGCAATCCACAGAAGGACATCTCCTCTTATCCAATTACTTTTTAGTTTTCTTAGAAGCCTCTCTTGAGGAACTTTGTCAAACGCCTTCTGAAAATTCAAATACACTACATCTACCAGTTCACCTTTATCCACATGTTTATTAACCCCTTCAAAAAAATGAAGAAGATTTGTGAGGCAAGATTTCCCTTGTGTAAAACCATGCTGGCTATGTCCCATTAAATCATGTCTATCTATATGTTCTTTGATTTTATTCTTTAGAATAGTTTGTAAGATTTTTCCCTGCACTGAAGTCAGGCTCATCGGTCTATAGTTTCCCTTCCTGGATTACGTCTGGAGCCCCTTTCATATATCAAGATTACATTGGCCACCTTCCAGTCTTCAGGTACAGTGGATAATTTTAATGACAGATTACAAATTACTTGTAATGGATCTTAAATTTCATTTTTTTACTTCTTTCAGAACCCTGGGGTGTATACCATCCAGTCCAGGTGATTTGCTACTCTTCAGTTTGTCAATCTGGCCTACTATATCTTCCAGGTTCACCATTATTTGGGTCATTTCATCTGAATTGTGACTCTTGAAAACCGTCTCCGTAATGGGTATCTCCCTAACTTCCTCCTCAGTAAACATCGAAGCAAAGAATTTATTTAGTCTTTCTGTGATGGCCTTATGTTCCCTATGTACTCCTTTAACCCTCAGTCATCTAACGTTCCTACTGACTCCCTCACAGGCTTCCTGCTTTGGATATATATTTTAAAAGTTTTTATTATAAATTTTTACCTCTATGGCCAACTTCTTTTCAAATTCTATTTAATCCTGTCTTATCAATGTTTTACATTGAACTTGCTGATGCTTATGCTCTTTCCCATTGTATTCAGATGGATCCTTCTTCCAATTTTTGAAGAAAGATCTTTTGGCTAAAATAAGCTCTTTCACCTCATCTTTTAACTATATTGGCAATTGCTTTGCCTTCCTTCCACCTTTCTTTTTTTTTTTCCTTTTTTTTAATTTTTAATTTATAAATTTCAAAATTATAACAACCAATATTATAATGTATACAGATAAAGAAATTTAATTGAAACAAAGTAATATAGTCTCATATTATCAATTGAAACAAAGTAATATAGTCTCATAGTCTCAGATAACATCATTATCTGTTTTTCTCTAGGCAAAATCCAGGAGAAACTGATTGTAAATAAGCAATATTTAAGGAAAATGAAAAAAACAAGGGAGATTAACTATCCCCTCTTTTAGTAATCAACGATAACAGCTAGATTCTAATTTTACTCTTAGCCAATATCTGTGTTTGGAGGATGGGATTCAAAAAAAGCCCGTAATTGAGAGATCTAAAAAAAGACGTATTTATACTCAGAATATAGTATTTCGCATGTACATGGGAATCTTAACATAAATTTGGCTCACCTAGCAAGAACTTCTGATTTTAAATTCAGGAAATCTTTCCTTCAAATGTGGGTCTTCCTTGCCAGGTCAGGATATATCCATACCTGTTGCCCATGGAATTTCTCTAATTGATGTCGGAGATATAAACATAATACAGCATCTCTCTCAGTTGAAAATAGGAATGATACAAAAAGCGTTGCTCTTATAGATATCTCTGTATCTACTGAGGTTTTTAATACCTCTGACACATTCATTGATACCTCTGACTGCAAGTTTCCCTTATGATTACCTATTCCTGCTCTTGGAAATAAGCAATTTATTTGATTTATTTATCAAGTTTTATATACCGTCATTCAGTTTCGCCATCACAGCGGTTTGCAAAGTTTCGATGTTTAACAGAGTTTCCAAAGATATAATAAATAAATAAATAAAGTAATAAACTTTCGTAATGGTAGGAATAGATTGACTAGGCATTTTCAATATATACTGCAAATATACTTCCACCTTTCTTGGAATATATCTGGACTGCGCTTCTAAGTTGATGTTTTTTAACAATGGCCATGCCTCTTGTACACTCTTAACTTTTGTAGCTGCACCTTTTTGTTTTTTTTCTAACTATTTTTCTCGTTTTATCCAAGTTCCCTTTTCAAAGTTTAGTGCTCGAGCCATGGATTTACTTATTGTCCCCCTTTCAGTCATTAATTCATTTTTTATCATGTAATGATCACAATTGCCAAGTGGCCCCCACCACCGTTACTACTTTCATTAACACATGTGCTTCACTAAGAATTAGATATAAAATAGCATCCTCTCTTGTCGGTCACTGAACCAAATGCTCCATAAAGCTGTCATTTATTCCAACCAGAAACGTTATCTCTCTAGCAGGTCATGATTTTACATCTCCCATTATTACTGCACTTCCAATTTGGTTAACTTCCCTAATTTTTTCTAAGATAATTTTTTCTAAGCATTTCATCATCGATCTCATCGTTTTGGCCAAGTGGACGGTAGTATACTCCTATTGCTATACTCTTCCCCAGCACACATGGGATTTCTACCCATAAAAATTCTTTTATGTATTTAGTCTCTTGCACGATCCTTATCATGTTGGATTCTTTGCTATCCCGGACTTAAAGTGCCACCCTCCCACCAAGTTGCTCCTCCCTATCATTGCGATATAGTTTGTAGCCTGGTATGGCACTCTCTCATTTGTTCTCCTCCTTCCACCTGTCTCTGAGATGGCCAATTAAGTCTATCTCATCATTTATTGCTATACATCCCCCCTCCCTTTAATATATATTGCTATATATCCCCCCTCCCTTTATTCTTTCTCTCCCCCCTTGGATTCTGAGTTTCGCCCACCTATCCCGACCCCCTCACCCCTACTCTACCCATTCCCATTCCTCCCTGATCGCTTTGAATTACCAATGCAGAAGTAAATGATCTTAGACTACTGTTAACAAATTCCTGTAAGACATCTGTACAATTAGGAACTAGGAATATTCCATAATACCATATTTTAGACATTATCTTTTTTGGCTATTTATTTCTTCTTTAAATGCTATTTAGAAAAGCTCAATCTAAAACATTAAGATTTAGACATATAAGACTTTGTTGTGCCATGTATATTTTGCTCTTATGTTTATGTTTTAGCCATGTATATTTTGCTCTTATGTTTAAATGTTATTCAAAAAAAGTTATACAATATGTTACTCAAAAAAGTTCTTTGTTATATGTAATTGCCCACAAGCAAGCTTATTCGACTGTTCTCTGTAAACCGATTTGATTTACATATAATGTAAGAAGATCGGTATATAAAAACCATAAATAAATAAATAAATATACACTCTAACTCTCCCATCTTAATTCTTAGACTTCTGGCATTGGCATACAGACATTTCAAAGTGTACTTTTTTGTTTGAATTAACAGCCTGCTTTTCAGTTGACAGGGATAATTTGGAATCTTTTAGCTCAAGTGATAAAAACATAAGAACATAAGAATTTGCCATTCTGGGTCATACCAAGGGTTTATCAAGCCCAGCATCCTGTTTCCAACAGAGGCCAAACCAGGCCACAAGAACCTGGCAATTACCCAAACACTAAAAAGATCCCATGCTACTGATGCAATTAATAGCAGTGGCTTTTCCCTAAATAAACTTGATTAATAGCAGTTAATGGACTTCTCCTCCAAGAACTTATCCAAACCTTTTTTGAACCCAGCTACACTAATGCACTAACCACATTCTCTGGCAACAAATTCCAGAGCTTAATTGTGCATTGAGTTGAGTTGAGTCCTTGCCTTGTCAACTTTATGAATGGAACATTGCATCTAAGTTTCAAAGTGTTTATCTCATGCCTCCCGATGCAGCCTTCAGGCGAAACACGGGTCTGTGTCAGGGGACCCTAAAGAGAACTGTTCATGTTTGACAATTGAGCAATGGAGTTGCCGCTTTGAAAAATAAAAAATAAATCTTCACATAAATTTATTAAACTCTTGAATCTATTAAGTTTCTTTGCATCTCCTTTGGTATTAGAAAAAAAAAACTAGTCACTGAAAGAAGGACAAAGGAGCACAAAGAGTGGCATGAAGCTCTCAAAGCACTATGAGGGGTGCAAAACAGCCATCCACAGTGGCAAGAACATCCCAAGGATTTAGCAGCAAGGCAGAATGGCAGGAAATCTCCAAGATGTAATGTCTGGGGAATGAAAGAAAGACTGAGTGTTAGAAAGACCCTCAAGGTGTAGCATTAGTGGTATAGTAGCAAGGCATCATGGCAACAAAACCCTGAGTTGTAGAGTCTGGGTTATGACAACAAGGCTGAGTGGCAGCAAGACCTCCAAGGTATAGCTTAAAAGGTATAGCAGCAGGGTTGAATGGCATCAAGACCCCCAAGGAGTAGCATAAGAGGAATAGCAGCAAGGCAGATTGACAGCAAAATCCTCATTATGTAGTATAAGGGATATAGCGGCAAAGAAGAGTAGTAGCAAAATTCCCACGGTATAGCATCAGTGGCATGGATGACTGCAAGGCAGAATGGCACCATGATCATTAAAGTACAGCAAAAGGAGCAGGGCAGCAAAGCAGAGTCGCAGCAAGACCCCCCCCCCCCCAAGGTGTAGCATAAGGGGCACAACAGCTAGGCAGAGTGGCAGCAAGACCATTGAAGTGTACAGTTTGGGGCAAGGAGGCAAGGCAGAGTGGCAGCAGACCCCCAAGCTGAATCATCAGGAGCAGGACAGCTTCACCTTGCTTGGTCCTCTGGCCTGTCTACTTGCCTTCCTTTCCCACCTCAGTGTATCCTGGCTAATACCTCAGTGGTTGATTTACTTACAGTTTCACTGCAGCATTTTTGAATGGGCCATAGACTTGAATGGGAAACATAAATGAATGAATGAAATTTTTTGTTTAATTTGTGGTCATCCTGCATTTGTTTTGGATGTTGATGAATGAAACAAAAATGGTCTGATTTACTGAATTTTACCTATATGTTTCAAATCAATGAACATCCCTAATAAGCATATCAGAAGGTGTTATCTGGTCTGCCTTTTACCACAGTTGTATGCCTTGGCTTTAGTAGAGACTACAACCTTAGGGGTGGATTTTCAAAGGGTTACGCTCGTAACCTCGAGAATATGCTCCTGTATACGCCAAGCCTATTTTGCATAGGCCCGGCGATGCACGCAAGCCCCAGGACATGCGTATGTCCCGGGGCTTGAAAAAGGGGGCGGGGCCGGAGCCTCCAGGCACAGCGGCCATTTGCCGCTGTGCCCGGGATCGCGGGCCCGCTGTTGGCCGGCACGGGTAACCTACGCCTGCCCAGTGGTGGGCGCAACTTATCAGATAAAGGTAAGGGGGGGTTTTAGGGTTAGCTGGGGGGCGGGTTAGTTAAAGGAAGGGAGGGGAAGGTGGGGGGGGGGGAAGGAAAGTTCCTCGGAGCGGCCTCGGAGGGAACGGAGGAAGGCTGCGTGGCTCAGCGCGTGCAAGGTGCACAAGTGTACACCCCCTTGCGTGTGCCGACCCTGGATTTTATAACATGCGCGTGGCTGAGCGTGCATGTTATAAAATCGGGCGTAGATTTGTGCGTGCCAGGTTGTGCGCTCAAATAGATGCCTGCGCGTAAATCTTAAAATATGGCCCTTAGTATGCAGAATTCAATCACACTGCATTCATACAGTATTACATAAAAGTAATACATGCTTTTAGTTCTCTATTACACAAGCTTATCTGCATATATATCACTACACTTCTTCTTTACACAATGCAAGCAAAATACCTCATCTTTTATGCCATGCATAGCGGTCCACAAAACAGGTGATATCAGAATTTACACCACGCACTGGAAATAGAGCTTAAGGACGTCCCCAGGCATCTTGCAATGCTGACACCTAGTGGTCATCTTTAAGGCCCATGATTGCAGAGTTCTGGAAGGAATCCTAGTGCATTGCTCTCCAAGGGTTGTTGCTTCAAGGGTTAAGAGAGTTGGGTGGGGGTATAAATTCTTGGGAAGATGGAGAGGAAGGTTCATTGCTCTGTAGCTCAAGACAGTTAACTTCCGATTGAGCTTCAAGCTGCCAGGCCTGTCAGAACTAGATTACTGAGGTTCTTGTTTCATCTTTCTCTTTTTCTTTTCTTGCAGCCACAGGAACAGTATATTCTTGTGCGACTGTAAAAGAAGTGAAACACTATATATTTGTATGCTTGTTTATTTATGTTTGTTTTTTTTTTACTTTTAGTTCTTATTGTTGATTTATTCCAGGTCTAATTCTTCAGTCTAGAATTGTTAAGGCTGCTATTAACCTCAGTATGTTGCCATTCTGATGTGTTGTATCCTGCCTTTGGTGAATTTCTTATTCAAAAAGGTGGGTAATTAAATCCAAATAAATGAAAACAAATTAATATCAGGGAGTGGGTTTTTAAACCCATTCTCAAACCCCACCTAATCACTTTTGGCTCCCATCTTTATTATCATGATTACAAATAAGTAGAGAAAACAGAGAAAAAAAAAAGAAAATAGTAACAGCAAAGAATTAGAAAGTGTCAGAAAGCAGAATAATACAAAACTTGCCCACACGGTGACCATTGATATCTGACTGTGTTGTAGAGAGGGAAAGCGTGCCAGAGGATCGTTAAAGAGCATAAATGGGCACAACACTTGAAAACTGATTTATAAGCCCTGCTTCCTAAACAGTAAATCAGGTCAAACATAAAACAAGCATGCGTCATCTACAATGGCATGCATACACCATGACCTGCACACTGATAGTTTAATTTCATTTTCAATAAAGCAGCAGCCACCAGCACTAACCCCAGCCCCCTCTCGCAGCTTTCTATTCTACAACCTCCAAAAAACACCAATACTGGCAGCGTCAAATTTTAAATACTGAAGCCCGCCCCCCAGCCTTCCTTTATTCCATCTCCAAATCCCAAGACCCATCTTACCTCATCCTTGTGGTTTAGATATCCAGTCTCTAGTATCTTAAAATGAGCCCTGAGACTGGTGCCAGAGAGATACAGCCATACTGCCCTATAACAAAATGGTGCCAGAGCCCTTCAACACCACTTTAAAATACCAACCTGGCAGGGCAAGATTGACTGGAGATCACTGTTACCCCATTTGGACATCTAGACACCCACAGATGAAATAAGATAAATAGGAAAAGCGAAGGCCTGGGAGGCTTCACTTCTTATATTTTAACAGCACCAGTGCTGGTGTTTTCTAGGCAGGGAAGGGGACCCTGTCCCCTTTCTTTTATTTTGTTTTGTTTTCCATTCAAAGAATTGAAATAAAATAAACCACAAATGAAATAAAGAAAAGCAAAATAAAAGGACGCAAATTTAAATTCATACCCCTTTTGATTATTTTCTATTAGTTCCTTGCTGGCTTGATTAGACAAATCTGAACTTAACCCAAACTGTACTACTAGTGGTTAGTTCGTTCACAAGAGTCACATTTTTTCAAATCCAGTGAAATCTTGACTTAATTTTACAGTGTTTTAAAACAGTTTTGGTTTAAACTATTTTTTAACTTTTATTATGCATGCCAATTCCAGTTCCGCTTCAGTGAGCGTACGTTTTTATAAGAGAAACCAGAAGCAAAATTTTATATTTAATCATTTAATCTTAAATAATATATAGCAACAAAAGTTTACTACAGAAATTATATTCACAATGTAGACACGTCAAATGTAAGTAAAGAAAATAAAAGTTGGGTTCTAAAAAGAAAACAAGACTTATCCTAGTAAATCATAAGATTCAATATATACTGCAACACCTGACGTAGAATGTACACCTTTCCCCAGAATTGTAACAAAAAGCCTTTTTTACTCTGGGTTGCTGTCGATCTCCCCATGAGCACTCTGCCCTATATTGATATATACGGACATAACTTCTTCTACTTGCAGCCATAAGTCATTCTGGAAAGCTGTCTAGGGTCATCTCTCTCCATCTGCCTCCAGTTCTGCAGCCTTTCAGACCAGATCCAGTCTTCTTCCTACCCAGCATTGCTAGCTCTCTTCTGCAGGGTTCCCTCCTAACATATGTCTTAACATAAGAATATGCCTTACTGGGTCAGACCAAGGGTCCATCAAGCCCAGCATCCTGTTTCCAACAGTGGCCAAACCAGGCCACAAGAACCTGGCAAGTACCCAAAAACTAAGTCTATTCCGTGTTACTATTGCTAGTAATAGCAGTGGCTATTTTCTAAGTCAACTTAATTAATAACAGGTAATGAACTACTCCTCCAAGAACTTATCCAATCCTTTTTTAAACACAGCTATACTAACCACACTCACCACATCCCCTGGCAACAAATTCCAGAGTTTAATTGTGCGTTGAGTGAAAAAGAACTTTCTCTGATTAGTTTTAAATGTGCCACATGCTAACTTATGGGGTTTCCTTAGCCCACTGCTGTCAGTTCCCTCCGCAAGGAGCCACTGCAGCTGCTGCAGTCTCTTTAGCCTGCGCTGATAATAGGCCATCACTGCAGGAAGGAGAATGCTGTATCTGTTGTGGTCCAAAGCCATAGCAAAAATAATCACAGAGGAAGGGAAGAAAAAAAGATGAGAGAGAGTCAGAGATGGGAGTGGGGATGGGTGGGGGGGGGGGGGGGGGTAGGATGAAGGAGAAAAATGGATGCCAATGTAACACCAATTTTTTAAAAGGGATCCAGGGATGATTCAGGAAACTATAGAGCAGTTAGCCTGCTGTCAGTGCCGGGCAAAATGGTAGAAAGTATCATAAAGAACAAAATTACTGAACATATATATAGATAGTCATAGTTTAATGGGACAAAGCCATCATGGAATTAGCAAAGGGAAATCTTGTTTCACCAATCTGCTACATTTTTTGAAGGTACGAATAAACATGTGGATAAAGGTGAGCCAGTTAATATAGTGTATCTGGAATTTCAGAAAGCATTTGCCAAAGTACTTCAAAGAGACTTTTGAGGAAATTAAGTCATGTGATAGGCAATCTCTGTTATATTTTCCATTCCTTTCCTAAGAATTCCTAGCATTCTATTTGCTTTCCAATCTGCTGCTGCACACTGAGGAGAGGATTTCAATTTGTTATCCATGATGACACCTAGATCCTTTTCCCGAGTGGTGATTAATGTGGAGCCTTGCATTGCATAGTTATAATTTAAATTTCTCCTCCCAAAGTGCATCACTTTGCACTTGCCCACATTAAATGTCATTTGCCATTTCCATGCTAAGTATCCCAGTCTTTCAAGGTCCTCTTGGGGTTTCTCACAGGCATGTTGTGAATTTAACAACTTTGACTAATTTTGTGTCATCTGCAAATTTGATCATCTCACTCAATGTGTTATGGGAGTTTCTGTTTAGTGGACCCTTAGGCCAACCTGCAGGAGACTGGGAAAAGATGGTCAATGTCTCTAGTATATGGCAGGCCGGGAGGCAGATGTTCTGGCTGGACGTAGAGGTGCTCTTCACCCTGGAAGCTGGTGCTCCCCCGGGAGGAGCCCATAGGAGCCCAACAGCTGGGACTTAGGTGGCTTCACCCTTGGAAGCCGAAGCCCCCCTGGGAGGAGCCTGTAGGGACCCGGCTGCTGGGACTTAGGTGGTAGTGGATCAGGACTGGGAACTGGAACCAGACTAGGGGACAGTAGGTCAGTACTGTAACGGGGATCGGGTTCTGGAACCAGGCAGGAACTGTAGCAGGACTCGGGTACTGGAACCAGGCAGGAACTGTAGCTGGACTCGGGTATTGGAACCAGGCAGGAACTGTAGCAGGCGGGCAGGAACCAGGCAGGTACTGTAGCAGGCAGGCAGGAACCAAGCAGGTACTGTAGCAGGCAAGCAGGAACGGAGCGATAAGCAAGGCAGGTCTCTCCGGGGCACAGCGCAACAGGGATCCGGTAGGTAAGCCCGTTGCAAGGCAAAGACTGGGTGACCGCGGCCGGCTTATCAAGGCCACGGCGTCTGACATCAGGGATTGGGCGGAGTCACCAATGGTGGGAAATGGCCTAGAAAAGCGCCCAAGTGGAGACAGGGTGACCACAGAAGGCTTCCCGGCAGGACGGCCCTCGCAGGGACGCCGCCGAACAGACCAGGGACTAGGCCAACGAAAGCGGGAGCAGGTCCAGGAACACGGAGGTAAGGGTCTGGTCGCAGTGCTCGCGGCCAGAACCACAACACAATGTTCCAATCTCTGGGTCATTTATAAATATTTTAATAAGCAGTGGTCACAAAACAGATCCTTGGGGTGCTCTGCTATTCACCTTTCTCCTTTGAGAACATTGACCATATAGCTCTGCTCTCTATTTTCTTTCCTTTGTCCAGTTCCCAATCCACAATAGGACAATATTATAATGCCTCTGTATTGTGCAACCACATCTTGAATATTGTATGGAATTCTGGTCAGAATATCTAAAAAAAGACAGATTTAGGAAAGGTACAAAGGGCGGCAACCAAAATGATAAAAGGGATGGAACGAGGAAAGGCTAAAGAGGTTAGGACTCCAGCTTGGAGAAGAGATGGCTGAGGGGAGATATGATAGACGTCTATAAAATAATGAGTGGAATGGAATGGGTAAATGCAAATCATTGTTTACTCTTTCAAAAACTACAAAGATTAGGGGACATGCCTTTAATTACTATGTAGTCCTTTTAAAATAAGTGGGAGAAAATATTTTTTTACTCAGAGCATAATTAAGCTCTGGAATTTGTTGCCAGATGATGTGATGAAAGCTGTTAATGTAGCTGGATTTAGAAAAGGTTTTGACAAATTCCTGAAGGAAAAGTCCATAAACCTTTAAGGTAGATTTGGGGAAATCCACTGCTTATTCCCAGGATAAGCAGCATGGAATCTATAATATTTTGGGATGCTGGGCTTGATGGACCTTTGCTCTGGCCCAATATGGCAAATCTTATGTTCTTATGGAAGAAAAGAAGATGAGATCGAATGATAAACTGGAGCGGAAGGCAACATGAAGTGAATGGGAGATGGGAGAAGAGAAAGGCAGAGTTGGCAAGGATAGATTGGAGAAAAGATGGAGCGGAATGAAAGACTTTAAGGAAGGTTCAGGATTGTAGATTAGGGAGTGGATTCAGGTGAGAGGAAAGAGGTGATTATGGGATGATAGAGAGGCCTTAGTGAAAGAAGGTAAGAGAATGGAAGTGGAAGTAAGAAAGGGGAATGAAAAGAGGCAGTGGCTGATTTTAAATGTATAAAGAAAGATAATAAGAAATGCAGTGACTGAAAAATGTGTTTTTAAAAATAAAAATGGAAATGTGAGTTGTATTAGATTGGTGCCTGGGCTTACAGCCGTCAACTAGCTGGAGCTGTGCTAGATCTGGGGGAGTGGTGCTAGTGGGCTGCAGGAGCTGTACCAGGACATCCTTGGAGGTGCCAGATTAGAAGGGGGTGCAGTGCAAGGTTGAGACAACTGGAGAGAATGAGTAGTGAACCTGGAAGAGAAGGATGTGGAGAAAAGGGCAGAAGGATGAGGGGAGGGAAGACGATGGCATGACAGAGTGAATGAAAAAATGAGAAGATGTTGGAGATTGTATGAGAAGAGTAGGACACGATGAAGAATAAGTGAAAGAACAAATCTCGGGGGTGGGGGGAAGGAGGAGGCTTGGTTTGGGGAAGGAGAGGGTCAACAGGTAGAGATCACAGGAAATAGAAACATAAGGATAAAGACAGCAACTGGATTTCCAATGTGATATTTTGTATTTCCCGACACCTTTGCAATTTTTCTTAGACTATCAAACAGCAAAGGATATTACTGGAAACTTCTATTTCACTTTGCTCTCTTTTCTTAAGGATGCTTCCCAGGGTTGAGCTGTGTTGGCTTCCTTACAAAGGCTGCTCGGTAGCTGTCAGTATGTAAATGAGATCAGATATCTTGCCTACACAACAAGCAGATAGTTCATCTAAAAGTCTCTCCCTCCACCCCCATTAAACACACGTAAATGGGCTTTTGAAAATTGCTACAATATATGCTACTTTTATGCATGCAACTCCTTTGAGAATTTACTCCACTGTAGTTACAGAAATAACAAATGTAATTCAATACATAAGATAGAATTTAACCATTTATATCTCTGACAGTAGAACTGAACATTTTTAATTGTTAAAATCAACAAAGAAAAACCAAACCCCTTTTGGTTATACATTTTCATAAGTTCCAAATTTGTGTGAATGATAGTTTTCCATCTGGACTAAGTATGGGGCTTGGGTCATTCACGGGTAGTAAAGCCACCTCATTTCTACAGCACTGCTCGTTTGCAGTGTTAAATAGTGAGAATAATATCCCTTTCTGTCCCCCAGCTTGTTTCATAGCTATCCTTAACATAGAACATTTTTGTAAGCAGTATTTTGTTAAAATGGTATTAAGTTTTAATTATGCTGTTGGGACTTGACTGTAATTGTCACATTCTCTTTGTGATATCAACAATTACTATAAAATCAGTCACAGTGGATTAGTCCAAGATGATCCCTCCCCAAAAATAAATAAATAAATAAATAAATCCATAAGATCCCAATAGTGTTAGCAGTGTGAGTTTCTTGATGTGTTAATTGCTAAACTCGCATGTGTGTACTCGTATAAAAAGTTAATATAAGAGGACGCAAGCTGATAATGCAGGAAAGACTGGTTAATGTAGTTTTATGACTATCTGCAAAATAAAGGCTGTGGGTACTTGAGCAAAATCTAAGCAAGTCTTCCTAATAAAATCCTAATATAAAAATGATCTGAAAGAAGAAATCTTATGCAACAATCGAATTCTCCAGAACTAATCTGTAACGTATTCCAACAAAGGAACCACTGTTTTCACCATAATTTTTCAGAAGGGTTGCCAACCAGTTTCCCACTAACAAGCATGGTGACTGTATTAAAACATGTAATCTTTAGAGAAGTTGTATAATCGGATCCTTATGGAAAATATCTTGGCTTCTTTTGTAAAAGTTTATTTTTCTTTTCTAAAAGAAACCTGGGAAATCCTTGATTCTTTTTTAAACTTTATTTGTACTGTCTAATAGTTGATCCTTACTCTTTTTAATATAATTAATGGTTTTCATTTACATAGTAGCATAGTCTCTAATTATTGTCATCTACTAACTGGTTCATCCAGTCTGCCCAGTTATTCCTACACAATAAGTTAGTAAATGAAGATCAATTAACTCATCCAGTTTGTCCAACTGAGATTTTTTTCTCTGGTTTTCTACCACCCTGACCATACAAACTCCAATATGCAAATCAATACTAGCTCCTTATCATGTCTTCTTACTCACCTCTCAAGCCCCACCCCTCCTACCTTTCCATATCTGTCATAAAATGTTTCGTTGGTAGGCTATATCAAGTCTTATCATCTTTATCTTTGATTCTTACAAGACCAGCATACAGCCCGGTTTCCTTCCAAATCTTATTACCATTTTCTACACAGCCAGCGAAATTAGCCAGGCTGTTGTCCAAAACATCCAGCCTCCCCATGCTCATTTATGTGCAGCCTATCTCGGCTTTCTTGGAAACCCGATGCTGCTGTAGCACTACTGTTTAGGGTTGTAACTGTTGCTCTTTGCAGGTTATCCTGGTGCCTTCATGCAAGTTTAATGCAGTTGTGCAGGTCCTGTTCACAGGATATATCCCAGGGGCCAGCCTGTACGATATCACTTCTTATCCAAGACAGTTTTTTTCCCCCATCTTTCTCAGTTAGTACTCCACCCTCCTTAATAGCTGAGCATGCAAGATTCCCTGTTTCATTCACAACCAGTACCCCACCCATGTGTAACCGGAAAGCTCTGCAATAATCCAAACCGCCACCATCATCAGTGTGGCTGTTGCTCAAATTTCTAGCCTCCTAGGTCTTTGAGACCTCTCTAGATCAGTGGTTCTCAACCCTGTCCTGGGGACCCCTCCAGCCAATCGGGTTTTCAGGATATCCACAATGAATATGCATGAGAGAAAATTTGCATGTTATAGAGAGGCAGTATATGCAAATTTTCTCTCATGCATATTCATTGTGGATATCCTGAAAACTCGACTGGCTGGGGGGATCCCCAGGACAGGGTTGAGAACCACTGCTCTAGATGGTATCCCACCACCACCAACAACCTGCCGTACTGGCCTGGTTGACATGAGGAGTGGGTAGCCTCCTTGACAGACCCAGCTACATGACATCCTGCACTTCTGTCACGACTTCTAGATATTTCTGTACTTGCAGCCCGCTAAACAGACCTGGCTGTGTGCTTGCCTTTCTGCTATGACTTCTAAAATTTCAAATTATCTAAACCTGTTCTTCAATTCGGTAGCCCTAGCACTCATACTTGAATCATTCAAGTTTACAGTTTTATATTTTGTGGCTGATCATGTATGACACCATTCATTTTCAGTACAATGGCAAAATGAGATGAACAGTGCCTCTTTCATTATTTGGAGGCAAGTTTTCCTCTAGTGTTTTTGTATTCTGCTCTCTCTGTAGTGACCTGTATGAAGACCTCAATGGAATGCAAGCAATCCATTTCTCTGTATTCATAGTGCAAAAGGATGCTATCATGGGTGTAGTGATACTATATATATATATATATATATATATATATATATATATTGAATTAATGTATACTCTGCCTTTCAGACACTTCAAAGATATCACTACCATAAAGAATTGTTTTTGAAGTTGTGGCCAACAAAGACTTAATTCGCAAAGCTGAAAGTTAAGTCATGCTCATTATCCACGGTGTCTATAACAACACTACTTGTTCCACAATTATTTATGGCTGAGATTACCGCCTGACCCAGATTAACCCTGAGAGACTGATCCAGTTCTGGTTTACTCACTTGCATCCATAGGCATACAGTCCTGCCTTTCCTAGAGAGATTGGATGACAAGTCCAGAGATGCTGTGCTCTAAAACTAGAACTGGATCAGAATCTAATGGGTAACCTGGGCTAGGTGGTAACCCCAGCCATGAGTTCCCTGCTAGAACAATTCAGAGAGCAGGGCTGTCAGAATGAATGGCAAGGTGAGTAATATGAAAGTCTAAAAAACCGCAAAGAAAATGCAAGCAACTTCACAGTCACTTCTATGTGGTAGTTTGCAAGTAAAGTAACAATTAGAAGCCCAGAAGGAAACACAGATTGTCACATAGCCAGGTCTGTCTGGCAGAATAGGCACCTTTCATGTCAAGTGGGTCAGTGTGACTGGAGGCTGGTGGTAGGTTACTGGGGTCTAGGAGGGCGGATGTTTAATAGAGGTGAATACTCCGAAAAATTTCATTTTGTTTTGTCGGGTGGTGGTTTTTGTCCATATTTCATTTTATTGTGGAACTTTTTTCTTTTTCTTTATCTTTTGTTTTTGTTATGGCAATTGGTGCACGCGATCTCTGAACAGTGCGCCCAATTTCTGAAGAGTGCATGCTATTTGCAAATAGCACAGCCTATTTGATGAAACAAAACAAAATAATTTTGTTGGGATTTATTTTAGTTTTGTTTGAAAATGAAATGAAACAAGGATATTCATTTTGTTTTCCAAACAAATGCACACCCGAATGTTTAGACATGTCAATACTGGTGGCTAGTTAGATGATTACACCTGAGGGCCTGGGTGTGATCATTGAACAAAACTTATCCTTACTTCCACAGGTGAAAACAATCCATAGAACATGGTTTGTTTGGTTTTTTTTCAAACACCATGCTCTGTGTTTTGTCGTAAGATCATGTAATTAAAGTAATTCATGCCCTTGTCCTGCAACATTTTATTAACTGGACTCCCTAAAAAATATATTACACTGGTGATCTCTGATTGGTACAAATGCACTGCACACATATCTGGAACAAAATACCAGGGGTAGGTTAAAACAGTGGTCCCCGACCCTGTCCTGGGGACCCACCAGCCAGTCGGATTTTCAGGATATCCACAATGAATATGCATGAGAGAAAATTTGCATGCACTGCCTCCACAACATGCAAATGTTCTCTCATACATATTCATTGTGGATATCCTGAAAACCCGACTGGCTGGTGGGCCCCCAGGACAGGGTTGGGGACCACTGGGTTAAAACATATTCTGAAGAACGTCATTGAGGCCCTCAGTTATAGGATGCATTTTAAGATCCTCTGCTTAGAATTGAAAGCACTACAAGGAAAGGTAGTCACAGACAGCCGTTGTGCTCACCTCAGGAAGATTGGGGCTTCGCAAACCTGTTGTGGGGACCCCACAGCCGCTCGGGTTTTCAGGATCTCTACAATGAATATGCATGAGATAAATTTGCATGCGTGGAATCTCCGTGATATGCTCATTTATCTTATGCTTATTCATTGTGGAGATCCTGAAAACTCAACTGGCAGGACAGATTTGGGAAGCCCTCTCGTACTGTACCTCCTTTAAAAGATGTGCATTTAAAAACTATGTAGGAATGAGCTTTCCGACACATTGCAGCCGACCTTTGGAATAAGCCACCTAAGGATCTCGGGGAAATTCGAGATTATTTGACCTTTTGTAAACTACTGAAAAACTCTTGTTTGTTTTGGCATTTGGTTTTTATTAAGTTAAGACAGTTACTAGATGGACTTTGCTTAAGTTAAGAACTGCACATATTTTCATTTTGATTGCTTAGTTACAAGGATTATGTGTTCACCTAAATAGGATGGTCATGATGATTCTTAAGGATATTGTGCTATAATCTATTATATTTATAAATTACATCATTTCTTAAATTGTGTTGTTCCTCGCTTGGGGCACCTTTTGGTAAACAAATGAGTTATTAATAAAATAAAGAATAAATACAAATGGCAAAGCTTTGTGGTGGGTCCAGCTCATCTGGGTTTGATTCCTGGATCAGATCTTCCACTCTTTGGGTTAGCTGGGGCTGGTAGGGGGGGGAACAGTCCCAGTCATTGTGCAATGGTGACACCGATATCGAGTTTAGGATGCATGATTTGCAGGCTTCTGACGGGAACCCTGGTGTGTGGTTTACTGTTGAGGACTATTGCTGCGATAACTGGGCTGGGTGAGTTGGGAGGGGGATATGAAAGAAGGGGGTTGGAGCCCCTGGGTAGTTGTGAATGAAGGCTCAGGGCATGAAAACTCCACTCCGCCCCCCCCCCCCAAAAAAAAAAAAAAAGGCAGCTTTATGGCTAGACATGGAAAAGAATGGGTGCTGGGGAAGGGGGTGAGCTATACAGTGCATCTTCCCCGCTCATCTTCCCAAGAGGAGGAGGAGGACTAGAAAAACAGTCTTGAAAAAGGAGTGATGTTTTACAAGCCGCTGCTGGAGGGCAACGGCTGGAAGCCATCCAATAGTCATTTTCCTAATAAAAAAGGTGCTGGGTCCGGTCCAGCGGCAGCCTCCAGCTTTCCACCTTTCCCAAACGGGTAAAAGGAAGCAAGTGGCAAAGGTTGCCAGGTTGGTGACCCTGGCAGAAAATCCTCCCTGGATACACCCTTGGCAGCATGGACAAGAATAACCGACAGACTGGATGGGGCAGTGGGATCTCTTTCTGCCAGCGTTTACTGTTACAGTGGAAACGAGAAGTCTTCTATTATACATTGTCTTATCCTTGGTCAATTTATCATTCATAGTTTTTTGAGAAGTAATTACAAAACAATCCTAAGATAAATGCGATTATTTTCCCAGCCCACCAGTGGAGTGTTTAAATAAGTAATTGTGTTTGGATGAATAAATGTAGATGCAAACAGTTTATATTTTACGCTCTGCCAGCTATAGAAATTGTTTACCTAATAAAGGCAAGCATATTTCACATTGTTCCCTCGTAACTACTGTGATGTTCATTGAATAATCTTCTTTATAAATCTCATAATGTAAGCAGTCGTCTTATGTACAGACCCTTGCTGAAAATGTTTAATATGCAAGTCAGAAAAGAGAGAATGGCTTTCCAGACAGAAATCTTCCATCACAGAGCCCTTATAAACAGGCACCGCTAAACAATGACTTGATAGCCACTAACTCCAATAATCCATTGGTCGGTATCTTACAGAATGTGTACTTGTTTGGTGTATAAATGTCTGCTTCTTTAATGTAGAAGAGAAAAGTTTGGATTGTGGGTACCCAGTGAATGCTACTTTTGTATCCTATCACTAATGTGCCCACGCTTTGAGAATTGACCTAATCTGTGCATATTATTTTGGCGTCAGCATTTCCTTACATGCTCCCTGCAACTTATGCTTAGGGCCCTTCGGTTTCAGGTTTTATTGCATTTTTCCCAGGCGTTTATCAGTGTGTCACCCCCGGATGGCTTAGTCCCATCTGGGGGCCCAGGGGCCCAAACCTCAGTTTAGATTTTAAGTGCTCAGTTCTTAAAAAGGGGTAAATACACTCTGAGGATCCAGGATTCCCTGTGTGGGAGCGGGGGTGGGAAGAGATTAACTCTAGGCCCTTTTGTGTTGCTTAGCTCTTAAACTACCCTTTTAGTCCGGAGTAAACAGCACAGACAATCTCGTAGAGGTTGATTGCAGCAATAATCATGCTGGAAGCTGGATGGTTTCCCGTTCACATTTTACCGAGAGGCGAAGAAACAGTCTTTACAGCTCATTGATGTTAAAGTCCAATTGATGTACAATCAGAATTTCTAATCAATTTGCGACCTTTTACTTCCAGCAAATATCTCCCATTTGAATCAAGCCAATTTCTGTGTGAATTTACCTCCTTCTCCTTCAAAGTCAATCGATGATTATTTATTTATTTCAAGACTTTATATTCTGCCCGCGTACCAACTTCTGTTCTAGGCGGCTAACAAATTATAAACACAACAGTCAATACAGAACGCAACATTAAAACAGATAACAGCTAAAACACAATCATACCTATAAAACAGTTCAAGCTTCTTTAAAAAGATGTTTTCAAAAGTTCTTCCCATCATTGCATAGGTAGAAGTTAATTCCCATTAATCACCAGAATGAAAGGTCCCAGATATCTCTCCTGAAGTCTTCCCTGTTTTCATTTCTCTTAACAGTACCGGGTTGGCACTTCTTCACTCCTCTAAATCCCAAGTGCTAGTCACCCGGGTGGCTCAATAGTAACTTGCTCTGGAGGAGAAGTCCATTACCTGCTATTAGGTTCACTTAGAGAATAGCCACTGCCATTAGCAATGGTAACATGGAATAGACTTAGTTTTTGGGTACTTGCCAGGTTCTTATGGCCTGGATTGGCCACTGTTGGAAACAGGATGCTGGGCTTGATGGACCCTTGGTCTGACCCAGTATGGCATTTTCTTATGTTCTTCTTAATAATAGACTAACTGGGAATGAATGTGAGTTCATTCCTCCCTGAAGATAGAGCTACTCGTCAGGTTCTTTTTAGCTAAAAGGCCACCTTTCCCTCTAAATCAGTGGCTCCCAAACCTGTCCATAGCATGCAGATTTTATCTCATTGTGGATATCCTGAAAACCCAACTGGCCGGGGGCCCCCCAGGACAGGTTTGGGAAGCTTTGTTTTGCATGACACAGAATCTGAGACTCTGGGCCCCAGGACACTCAGAACAATTCTTTCTCAAAGGGGAAACCAAATAAGAGGCAGAAAGGGTATAAAGAAAACTTCCTTCTCAATTAAAGAAAGGTCTACGAAACCTGGACAGGGGTCTCTTCTTTCTATATTGTGTCTTATTTGCAAAACTTGAATTGGCCAATATTCAGTAAACAAGTCCTTTGGCTAAAGTTCGCCTGTTTACTTGTACTGGATATGCAGCAGGGTAAATGTCCTGGTAAATGTACTCATGTAAAGTAGTCCGGCTATTTGTACACAGATAACTAGAAAGCCTAACCGGCTATGCTAGAATGTATTTGGTTAGATTTTTTTAGTCATCCAGCTTTGTGTGGCCGGATAACTTCCTAAATTAACTGGCTATCTTAAAAACAAAAATCCGGTCTATAAACCTGTATAAAAGCCTTGTCGGGCAGTGCATCCTCTACCTCCTCAGCTCCCTTTCAATATAAGGAAAGTGTTCAGGGTCTGTGCGTGATCCCTCCCCCATGCCTTTCCCCTGATCCCACATGACTGAAAAAGCTGCAGCGGGCCCTTCCAACCTCCTCCCCCAACCCCAGTCGATTAATATTCAGCGCCATCCTCTCCCATCCTCCCAAATCCAAAAATCCCTGCCAGGAGATAGGATATGAATTTATCCACTCCCAGCGAGGTCCAGTGCAATTTCTGCATTAGGGTGGAAACTATATACAATTTACGCTTCCGGCACTAGAAGGAGTAAAGCAGGCCCAAAGTTATCTGGCTGACTTAGCTGGTTATTATTAAAAAATTGTCTAAGTTAGCCACATAGCCTAGCTCCTCCCCGAAATGCCTCTTATAAATGACTTGTCTGGCTAAAATGTTCTGCCCCTTATTTAGCCAGATAAGGGGCTGAATATATAAAAATTGCCATTCAGATGGATAACTTTTGAGCTATCAGTTTAGATGGCTTTGAATATTGATCTCATCACATCTTACTCTACATTTATTTATTTAAAAACTTTTCTATACCCTTGTTAAGTTAGACAACCGTCACAACGGTTTATAGCAAGGCACGATAATGAAAATGTGAGTGGTATAGATTACAAATTAATCATGTGCCATCATAGTGCAGTAACAATTCATTTCAGTAAACTATGTGTGTAAATTAAGCTTGTATGTTGGGAACATATTAGGCGGATTGAATTTAACATTAATGTGCATTCCTAGCTTACAAGTAACAACTTCTAGTTTTGGTGCGTCCTTATCAATCAACTGCTTTTTTCCTTCTCTTTATCTTTATTAAAAGCTTGTTTAAATAGCCAGGTTTTCAGATTGGTTTTGAATATTTTGAAGTTTCTCTGCAGCCTTATTTCGAGTGGCATGGTGTTCCATAGCACGGGGCCAGCCAGTGACAGTGCTCTCTCCCTAACTTGCGTGAGGCGTGCTGTTTTGACAGAGGGGACAGTTAGTAGAGCCTTATTGGCAGATCTCAGGTTTCTTTGTGGGACATGTACACGCAGGGCAGTGTTAAGCCAGTCAGCTTTTTCATCGTGGATTAGTTTGTGTATTATGCATTTTTGCGGTATTCACTAAAATTAGGTATTTAGGGGAAAAAAGGTAAAGGTCTTGTGATAAGCCTGATCTGGGTAGGTATCTGGTGATGCAGTTCTGCGCCTGACTTTATTTACTATTTTTTAATGTGCTGCTCTGCCTGTGAAAAGTTGGCAAAAATCATCTGCTATGTAGCTGAGAATGATGGCTGCAGAAAGGAACAAGTGAACATTTGAAAGCCAGAAATAACAGTTCAAACAGCTAACATAGGCAAAGTTACAAATTGCTACCAACTTAATTCAGGAAAATGCTCCAGTGCACGCTGTTGCCAACTTCTCTGCCGTCCAAGCTGAGGCCCAAATGAGCTAAGGCTGCCAGAACTGAGTGCTTCTGACGTCTCCAGCCTGATTCTGTGAGAAATATGGAGTGGCATAGATTTGAGCACCCGAGAGTTACTTGTGAAGATGTGAAAGGAATAAAAACTGGCCTGAATAACCTTGCTGCAAGGTCGAGCATTCCTAAGATGAGCTGGAGGATGGAGTAAACAATTTGTGGCAAGAGGGTCACAACGTAACGGAATTATTAATCATATTGTGGGTAATTTTCAAAGGCCTCTTCATACTTTACCCGTGGGAATGACTTGTTCTAAAATTGGCCATCGACCTTCTGCATGGTGCACAGCAAGGGGAGCTGCTGGAATTTGTAGTGAAATTGCTTGGGGAAGTGTTTGGTGCTGGGAAAACTTCAACAAGCTTTGGCCTAGATTTATCATTTTGTTATAATTATAGCCAAATGATCGTCCGCGGCCCAAAATGGGGCGGGGGGGGGGGGGAAAAGTGCGCAGCCTGCGGCATTGCGGTGGTGTGGTGTCGCACGCCGCGGTTACGGCTGCGCTGAACGCTTTCGCCCCATAGCACCAGTAGAAAAAGGTGTAGGTATTTCCCGCTGCTGCTGCCGGCGCTAATGTGTGAAGCCTCGCCCGCAGTGCTTCCGACCCCTCATTTTACTAAACCCTGCCCAAACCCCACCCCTTTCCCTCATTTACATTTTAACATCGCAATATGGTAGTTCAGTCCCTGGGATCCACCATCATTGCCAAGCTGGGACTGGGGCAGAGGGGGAGAGGATTGAGGAGGGCAGCTGCCCAGGGTGTCAAGCCCAAGGGGTTATACATAAGCACACATGGCTCTGCCCTAATAACTCTGTTGGCCCGGGCTCTAGATCTCAGGCAGCAGAGAACAGCCCTCTGCAACCTATTTCAGCCCCTCCCCTCCCAGGCAGTATGCAAGGAACAGGATGAGGGGATGAGCCTGGAGCAAACACTGCACAGGGCAAAGCAAAGAAGAGCCCCTCCTCTTATCTTGTTACTACTACTAGTACTTATCACTTTTCTGTTCCCCTCCACCTGTCTTCAGGAAGGGGGAAAGTGAAGCTGGAGGGGCTAGCAGGACAGAGAAGAATGAAGTTTTGTCTGCATATTTCTATTTCTAATGTAGAATCCATTATTCTGTGTTTTGCATGATTAGTCTGCTGGGTTACTGGGGTTTATGTAGGGATCTATAGAAATCCAGCTTGTCTAGTTTTCCCTGTAGAAGGTATATTAGTGTTAGGGCCAGGTGGAATATTTTCAGTGTTGCCTTTTCATACAGGATGCTGCTATTTGAGTTGTTCTGGGAGCTAATGCTGTTTTGGTATGGCAGTTTGCTTTATGGGCTCTGAATGACTTTTTGCAGGATTTTGTGCTACTTCACAAAGTGCCTGGTAACAGTAACACAAAGTGCCTCCATTATTGAAGTGACATCATAATTTGAAATTTTTCCTATGATGAGTATTGAAGGGAAACATCCCAATTGAACTCAGCTAGCCATTTCAGACGATCAACCAATACAGTATGAATTTCTTTTAATTGATAAATCTAGGTATTTATTTGGATTTATTTTTATTTTTTTTTGCAATCTATCTTTAGAAATCACAGATGATACTTTTGTCAGACATTGGATTGATTTTTAAAACATTTTTGTATTATGTATATTTGTGTGTGTATATATATATGTATATATCAAGAATTTAAGATGCTGCTAAAAATCTACTTATTTAAGCTACTATTTGATGATTGATCCATGGGGATGTCCTTTTCTTTTCCTGCATCATATTCTGTTGTCAGATTGGATATAAGATATTTCTGCTCACATTTTTTTCAGTCTATGTTTTATCCTCTTTTACTGATGTTATTTTATTCTTTGAGTCATTCAGGTTTGTCTCTTTGATGCTCTATATTTTATTTCATGTTCTTTGGTTTAACTGTGAATGTTATTATTTGTATGCTGCTTAGCGCTTTGTATAAGCGTCTTTTAAGAACCACTTCTAACACACACACATACACACACACACACACACACACTTAATATTTAAAAGTATGTTGTCCAGTTATATGATTTTAATGGTTTGTTCTGGGAAGGTTTGTGGTGGAGACATATTGACTATTGATTTAATTTATCAAAATGTCAGGGAGGGTGTTATGGGCCTGAAATTTATTTTTGGGGGGGAGGGGAGAGGGGGCAAGACTGAAGGGCTTAGGGAACAGCCAGTCAGTCAGGATACTGCAATGAATGAGCTTCTAAGAATGAAGGGTCATGAATGCCTCAGAGCCTTAGATGCATGATGGCTCACAGATCCTGTGATGATTTTATTTTTTTCCCGCCGCTATTGCTGCTGCCACTGTACAAAGATCTGCGGCATTGTAGCCCAAGGAGCATTGGGAGGGGAGGCAGGTGGGATGAGCGAGAAAGGGGGAGAAGGGAAGGGAGCTGCAACTGGGCATGAGGTGAAGGTGGAGCCAAAGGAGAGACTCCTGCTGGGCAGGAGGTGGGAAGCAGAGGTGTCTTCTGTTGCTGAGCAGGTATTGGGAGGGGAGGGGCTGCTGCTCGGCAAAGAGTGAGGAAGAGAGAGGGGTGAAGTCGTTAGATAAGGGATGGGTAGCAGAGAGATGGTGCTGCTGGCAAGGTTTGGGTGGATAAGAGAGGAGGAATGCTGCCAAACAAGGAATGGAGGGGAGAAAGATGAGCATGTAGGACAAGAATTGGGTGGTGAAGAAAGGAGGGAGTGCGGGACAGAAAAGAGAATGCAGGTTAAGGAATAATAGGAGGGAAAGGGGGAAGCAGGACAAGTAGTTGGGAGGACAGAAAGGGGCAAGGGCAAACAGTGGGGTGGTGAGAAAAGTGGGGTGGTGAGAAAAGGTGGGAAAGAAAGAGGGGGATGCAGGGCACAGAGTGAATTAGAGAAGGAAGAGGGGAAGAGAAAGGGGGATGCAAAGAAAGGGATCAGGGAAGAGTGAAGAGTTTTTAAATCCTCCCCCACTGCATGCTGGTCCTTCCTCGAGTTCCTCTGCCAGATGGGGATGCAATCAACCGCCGGCCCTGTCAAGCCCGCGCTGCTACTCCTGACATCGTCCAGAGACACCGAGGGACCCAGAGAAAGGGGAGGCCATTTAGCCGGTCCACCAAAGGGCCACTTGTCGCTGGGTAGGAGATCACAAGCGAAATTTGTGTGTTTGATCATTTTCATCAAAGCTATGATGCTGTGAGCAGTTTGTTTCTTTTGTCTTGTAGTGATACGGATTATGTCAGGCTTAATTCCTATTATAACACATCATGCTAGATATGCGGGACCACCTAAATCAGCCTGCCATTTTGAGCGAGAAAGGGTATTGGTACCTGTTCCTGTAAATTTTGACACTTTCTCCATTGGGGATATCACCACCGTTGGCGATTTTAGAGTTGGATTTATCAATGCTAGATCGGTTAATGAAAAATAAAGTCATATTTTGAAAAGAATTGACCAATACAAGCTTAACATTTTAATAAATTACTGATTCATAGCATAAGGAGCATGAACTATTTCAATTAAATCAATTATGCCCTCCAGGCTTTTGCTATACCCAATGTGCTCATCCAATAAAAAGAGGAGTGGGAGACTATTCAAAGACAGTTATTGACTGTGAGGTGCATAGATTTTACACACACTGCCTCAGTTGAATCACTAATCATTTGAGTGTAAAACAGAACTTTTTGTGCTGGGCAAACAGCCAAATTCACCGACTGGCCAAATATATGTTTTCTATTTATTTAAAGTACCTTAGAACACTTTTAATTGAAGATTTTAATGTGCATGCAGAGACTACTGCCTCTGCCCACACTAATGAGCCCCTCTCATCAATGGCAGCAACGTATCCACACATGTAGGAGGGCACATTATTGATTTACGTTTTTGCTTAGATCTTTCCGATCTAGAAACCTTCCAAATGTCTAGCAAAGAAATATTCTCAGGAACCAAACAACTAGCAGATACCATTGCCCCTGTTGTTGTCCCCCTTCTCACCTTGCTCTCAGATGCCAGAGGCAGATTGGCATGGGCACCTGGTATTGCGACTGAGCTCTTGGTATCCTATAAAGGGAGCTTAGTAGATGAGTTTGCAGGAGTTGAAAAGCCAACAAGCCCTAGTCCACAACTTTGGGAAAGGTTTAGTATGGCTTGAGGTGTAGTTGGTTGTAGATGTGTGTGTGTGGGGGGGGGGGGGGGGGGGAGGGTTTAAAGGCGGGTCTAAGTGAGGCCCCTGATGAAAACGAGCCCTCCCTAACATCACCCATTAATACTGGGGGATTAACATGAATCACATGGCCATCCATGGGACCCAAAACTAGTGCTGGCATTTTCCCTTTTTCCTGATATAAGATTTCAATTTGGGGAATAAATGAGGTCGACCAAAAGTTCTAGAAGGAGCACACCCCTTAGGGGCACCGCAGACACATTTCTTTCAAATGTCTGCAATCCCCCAAGATGATGTCACCAGCTGGGGGGGGGGGAGGGAGGATCTCTCTCGCCAGCTCCACTCCCTGACAGACTTCCTCTCTTTCTCTATGGCATCCTGGTTCTCACTGCAGACACACCTCTTTTAAATGCCTGCGGTCCTCCATGATAATGTCACCAGCCGGTTTGGGGGGGGGGGGGGGGGGGAGAATCTGTCTCACAGATTCAGACATTAAAATGTCTTTTCTGTATGTTTTAAAGACATACAGAAAAATTTTAAAAAAAAGGGCTAACAAGGAAAAGATTTTAATAAGCGTTGCAGAGAAAACTGTTGAAAGGTGTCATTTCAGTTAATAAGTTAGTGGTGTAGATGAGCAAATGAATTATAATATTCAGCTCGTAAAGGAAATAAGACATTAAAATTCAACTCGGAGTCATAAGGAGACAGCCACGATTTTTAGAGAAACATGATGATTTCATGAGGATAAAGTAAAGTTAGGGCAGGTCATAATGAGTGAAATTTTCCTTATTATGATATATATTGCTAAGTTCATTATAAGGGGTGAAATTCTCCTCATTTAAATAAAAATTGTTGAGTTCATCAAACCATAGGTTAATATCATATTAAAGTGACACCGTATAAATAATAAGGAATTCTTTGAAAGAAAATTTTAGTAAAACAAAAATAAGAGAATATAAGACCGGTGACTGAAACAATTGGCTTCAAAGTAGTTTCCAAAATTTTGGGATCTCTTGCCAATACTGAGGTCTTTTTCTCTGAAATAAAAAATTGTTTTGTTATATTAAGAGAAATAAAGTTGTATGATTTTAAAACAATAAAATATTTAAGATTTAAATAGATTCTCAGCAACAAATACATAGCTAGTTATTTTTCATTCTTAATTGTATACTAGTTATTCCCTAATATCGTTGGTTGACAACTCTTTTATTGCCTGGGATCCCTCATGATGACCTTACCAGCTAGTGGGGAGGTCGGGTGGGGGAGGGAGGATCTCTCTCGCCAGCTCCACTCCCTGACAGACTCCCTCTCTTTCTCTATGGCATCCTGGTTCTCACTGCAGACACACCTCTTTTAAATGCCTGCGGTCCTCCACGATAATGTCACCAGCCGGTTTGGGGGGGGGGAGAATCTGTCTCACCGACTCCGCTCCCTGATGAATTCCCTCTCTCTCTGTGGCGTCCCAGTTCTCACTTGAGGCACACCTCTTTTAAGTGCCTGGGATCCCCCATGATGACCTTACCAGCTAGTGGGGAGGTCGGGTGGGGGAGGGAGGATCTGTCTCGCCAGCTCCACTCCCTGACTGACTCCCTTGCTTTCTCCACGGCATCCCCAATTGTGAATGCTTCTATATTTGAAAGCTATTTATGAGATCAAGTAAAAGTGGCAATATTTAAATATTCAGAAAATGAAGATACATGTATTCTGCTCGATGATGCAGCAAGTATGGTGGTGATACAATTTCATTACTTCCCGAGGTCAAGAACCTTGGGGTATATCTGGACTCATACCTAAGACCAAAACTTTATATTCGCCATCTGGTCAGAATTTCCTCAAATTACTAAGACCATTGAGACACTTCCTAAAGCCAGAACTGTTTTGAACAGTACGACAGGCTCTGGTCTTCAGTCATCTTGATCATTGTTGGACATTATTGGTAAGGTTGCCAGCAGCCTCCTTGTGCACCCTGCAATTAGTTTAACATGCAAGACTAATTAGTCGCGACGAGCAGATTATGCCAGTTCTACAAACATTGCACTGGTTACTAGCGCGACTAAGGTCCCAATTTAGAATTTTAGTTATTATACATTGTTATACGCAGACACCTCATGCATTGTAACAATCAGTCCATTTTGGTAATCTCCAATTCATACATTTTGATCATCAGGAACTAACTTTTTGGAGTTACCTCTTCCCAATAAACATAGACCGCAAAGCACGCATGCAAAACCATTCTATTATATAGGTTCTAAGTTGTGGAATGTGCTCCCACTGGAATTGAAAGCTGAGAAAGATATAAAACTGTTTAGGAAGAGGTTAAAGGCACTACTTTTTAAGCACGTCAGTCAGCGATTTGTGGATTAGTGTTATTTTACTTGTGGTTTTAATGTTCGTTCATTTATACTTTGTGTTATAAGTATTATGAATCTTTTTATGGAATCTGCACTGAACTAGTTTATGAAAAATGCGGAATATAAGACAATTAAAGTAATTGCTTAAATAAATAAGAGAAAGAGGGGGTACTTTACTGGATCCACTGCCACCCAAAAGATAACTGTGCTGCCAAAAGAGAAAGTGCTGTGCTGGAACAGTCACTGGTAAGTTTGGGAGGGGGAGAAAAGGGGGTATAATTCGGAATATCTGCCTGGAGTGAGAAAAAGCTGTCCTGGCCCTGCATCACACTTTGGGCCTAGCCCCTCCAGTTTGGGATGGCCTCCATGACAGCCAAGCCCCTAACCGTGACAATGTGGACCATCTCAAGCCTGAAGGCGCTCCTTGTTGGAGTTTTTTGATAATCTAGATGATTGTATGAAAGCACAGCAAGGGTTACAGTTGACCAGCCAAGCATTCTCAGAACCACATATGCTACCTTACAAAAAGACTGACAGTTCTATGTAGGAATATCATGGGTTCTTTTCTAGTGTCTATGGAAAGGTGCAAGAACAAAAACTGTGTGGAATGCAGCAACAAAAATAATTGCCTAATTAAGCTTCCAAGCCATGACCGGCCCCTGTGGAAGAATGAGGGACCAAGAGCCATGGTCATGCATGACTTTAAGCTTGCAGTCAGCATAACAGAATAAGCTCTTGCCTCATGGAAGCAAATCCTTTCAGAGACTCCAGTTCAGGCTGCACCAACAAGGCCAAAGACTCCATTTCAGGTTGCCCCAGCAGCCTCAGCATATGCACCGTGATCACAGCTTTTCCAGCAGCCTCGGTTCCTGCACAAGTGAAACCAGTTCCAGCTACTTAAGCGGCCCCATGCCAGGTGGTGCTAGCTACTCTAGCGGCTGCTACTCCTCCATCAAGTCTGACCCAAATGACTTTAGCATTTCAAGATACTCTTACACCGGGCCTTGGGAACCCATGCAGGTGGTTCCTAGACCACTTTAATGGCACTTGAAGGGGGGGGGGGGTGTTTCTTCAAAATTCATGGAAGAATGCCACCTCTTGTTTCAGAGATTCCTTCAGGATTAGCCCAATAATAGGGCTAAAGTGGCCCTGCTGATAAGCCTACTTTCAGGAAAAGCTTTAATCTGTGCCTTCCCCTTGCTAAAGTAGGTTAGCCCCCTTCTTGAAGACTAAGCAGAGTTTGTGGGGTCCGTGGCTCAGGCCTTTGGGAGGCCTGATATGGGGGAAATCTCCACCTGTGCAATCAGCCTTTGATCTTGTCTTGTCTCCGGATTTGCACCCAAAGGGAAAGCCATTCCATTGGCGTCTCCAGCCCTCGCCCCGAGGAAACCGGCACAGGTTGATCAGGCTTTTTTTCACAGAAGCAAAATATGATGACAGATAAGGATTCTAAAGGCCATTTAGTCTGCCCAATTGGGTTCCTGTTGCAATGACATATTTGAGAAGTAATGTTAGAATCAACTGAAGAACAACAAAATAATGAGTCCCCTCCCTCAATTTTTTACTTCCTGTTGAAAGAATGATGAAACGCAGTAAAGAAAGGGTTCTTTCATGGGAAGCTAGACAACAGAAAATCTGCTTTCCTTCTTTTGATTCAATAATAACAATTATATTTCTGAAATGACTTTGGTGGCTTTCCTTTATTTCACTTCGTGGGTGTTCATTTGTACTATACACAGCATATAATTGAATAAAGCTTAATCATTACTTTGAATGTATAGTCTTACATTGTGTATCAAATGTGTTGAAACTTTTCTTGCCAACTGCACATATTTTCCCTTAAGAATGTGCTTTACATGAACTATGTATTGAAAAGCTGGTATCACTTACAGATAAAGAGCTGTGTTTTGGCATAAGTTGGTAAGCGTAAGGCCTTAGGTTTCATGGAAGACTAGAATGCTTGAAGGCATCTGGAGAAAAGGAAGCATGTTGACTATATAAAAAAAAATTAAAATCCACTTTGCCCTCTGTGCACATAAAGTATATAAGCATCAGCAACAGTGATCAGTAGCATATTTTCTTGGGTAAGAAAATTAATTGCAGATATAAAATAGAGAAAAACAAACAGATTTGGTGAGACGGGTAATGGTGGTGAGGCCACTTGGCAATAGAGATCATAACAATATCAAAATTGAATGAATGTATGGTAGGGAGACAATAAATAAAGCTACAGCTCTAGTACTAGACTTTCAAAATGGAAACTTTGATAAAATGGTGGAAATGGAAAAAAATTGAAAGATACAGCTTCAGAAGTTAAGAATGTACAACAGGCTGTGGGCATTGTTTAAAAATACCATCTTAGAAGTGCAGTCCAGATGTATTCCACGCATTAAGAAAGGTGAAGGAAGGCCAAACAATTAACGGCATGGTTAAAAGGTGAGGTGAAAGAGGATATTTCAGCCAAAAAGTATCCTTCAAAAATTAGAAGGATCCATCTGAAGAAAATAGGAAAAGGTATAAACATTGTCAAGTTAAATGTAAAACATTAATATGACAGACTAAGGCCAGGATTCATCAAACTATCGCATGCAATAGGAAGAGGGGCGTGTGGTAAAGCCATGTCGCACAGCTTAACGCAAATGAAAAAGGTGTAGTTATTTGCCGCGTTAAAACTGTGTGATATGGCTTTGCAAATTGCGAAGCCAGCCCGCTTGGCCAGAAATCCTGCCCCAAACTCCACCCCTTTTCTAAATTAGCATCGCACCATGCGTTATGGGGCTTTTCTCATGTGTTAAGGTGTTTTTTTGCATGTGAAAAGCCCATAACGTGGCTTGGAAAATAATCCCCTAAGAGAGAATTTGAAATGATGTTTGCCTTAGAGGCAAAAAATCATATTAAAAGCTTTTTTAAAAATCTGAAGTAGGAAACCTGTGAAGGAATTGTTTGGACTGTTAGATGATCGAGTGGTTAAAGGGGCTCTTTGGAAACATAAGACCATTGTGAAAATGAATTCTTTGCTTCTGTGTTTACTACCCAATCCGGAGATTATTTTCAAGGGTAATGATTCAGATGAACTGAACCAAATCACGGTGAACCTGGAAGATGCAGTAGGCCAGATTGACAAACTGAAGAGTAGCAAATCACTTGCACTAGACCTATTACAATTAATTTGTAATCTATCATTAAAATATTCCATTGTACCCAAAAAACTGGAGGGTAGCTGGTGTAACCTTGATATTTAAAAAGAACTTCAGGGGTCATCCAAGAAACGACAAGTGTGCCTGACTTCAGTGCTGGGAAAAATAATGGAACCTGTTCTAAAGAACAAAATTACAGAACATATAAACAGACATGGTTTAATGGGACACAGTCAGCATGGATTTACCCAAGGCAAGTCTTGTCTCACAAATCTGTTACAATTTTTTGAAAGGGTTAATAAACATGTGGATAAAGGTGAATGGGTAGATGTAGTGCATTTGCATTTTCAGAAGGCTTTTGAGAAAGTCCTTCATGAGAGGCTTATAAGAAGCAGAGTAGGATAAAATGGTCAGTTTTCGCAGTAGAAAAAGGTAAACAGTGGAGTGCCTCTGGGATCTGTACTTGGACTGGTGCTTTTTAATATATTTATAAATGATCTGGAAAGGGATATGATGAGTGAGGTGATCAAATTTGCAGATGACAGAAAATTATTCAGAGTAGTTAAATCACATGCAGATCACGATAATTTGCAGGAGGACCTTGCAAGACTGGAAGATTGGGCATCCAGAAGGAAGAAAAAATTTAATATGGACAAGTACATGGTGGTGCATATAGGGAAAAATAACCCATGCTGTCGTTATACGATGTTAGGTTCCATATTAGGAGCTACCACCCAGAAAAATCTTGGCATCATATTGAATAATATATTGAAATCGTCGGCTCAGTGTGCTGCTGCAGTCAAAACAAACAGAATGTTAGGAATTATGAAGAAGGGAATGGTGAATAAAATGGAGAGTGTCATAATGCCTCTGTATCGCTCCATGGTGAGATCGCACCTTGAATACTATGGGCCAGATTTTAAAATGTACGCCCGATTTTATAACATGTGCACGCAGCCGCGCACATTTATAAAATCCAGGGTTGGCGTGTGCAAGGGGGTGCACAATTGTGCAATTTGCGCGTGCCGAGCCGCACAGCCTTCCTCCGTTCTCTCCCCGCCCCCCCCACCTTCCCCTCCCTTCCCCTACCTAACCCGCCTCCCAGACCTTCCTAAACCCCCCCTTACCTTTATCCTATAAGTTGCACCTGCCTCTGGGCATAGGTTGCGCGCGCCGGCTGATGGCTGCTGTGCCTGGAGGCTCTGGCCTGGACCGCCCCACTCCGCCTTTTTTTCAAGCCCCGGGACATACACGCGTCCCGGGGCTTGTGCGCGTCACCGAGCCTATGCAAAATAGGCTCAGCGCTCGCAGGAGAGGTTTAAAAGGGTTATGCGCGTGCAGTTCTGGTCGCCACCTCTCAAAAAAAGATATAGTTGTAATGGAGAAGGTACAGAGAAGGGTGAGCAAAATGATAAATGGGATGGAACGGCTCCCCTAAAAAGGTTAGTGCTGTTCAGTTTGGAAAAGAGAAGGCTTAGGGGAATTTGATAGAGTTCTATAAAATAATGAGTGGACTAGAATGGCTAAATGGGAATTGGTTATTTACTCTTATAGCTAATAGAGGGACTAGGGGGCCATCTATGATATTAGCAAGTAGCACATTTAAAACAAATCATAAAAAAATTATTTTTCTCTCAGTGCACAATTAAGCTCCGGAATTTGTTGCTGGATGATGTGGTTAGAGCAGTTAGTGTAGCTGGGTTTAAAAAAGGTTTGGATAGTTCCTGGAAGAGAAGTCCATAAACTGCTATTAATCAATTTGACTTAGAGAATAGCCACTGCTATTACTGGCATTAATAGCATGGAATCTGTTTAATGTTTGGATACTTGCCAGGTAGTTGTCACCTGGTTTGGCCTCTATTGGAAACAGGATGCTGGGTGTGATGGACCCTCAGCCTGACCCAGTTATGTTCTTAGAAAAGTGAAAGAAATGTGGCATGCACTTGAAAGATTACATTATGAATTTATAATAAACTGTCATATGTGTAATCCAGAAAACAGTTTGGCAGAGTATAATTAACAGATTTATGAGATTTTTCTCTCTTGGCAGAGAAATACCTGTACATGCATTGGACAAATGCAGCATTCACACAAGTTTGAAACTTGTGAGACTCCACACCAATTATAAAGACTTTAACCCTAGCTACTGTCCACTTTTGCAACTCTCATGAGCATGCATAATTCTTTTACCTTAAAAATATAGCAAAAAAAAAAAAAGTTTTTAAATAAATTGGATCAATACTGGCTCTGAACACCTTGAGGGTTCCCATTAGTCCATTTTACTATAGGAAAAGGAGGTTTGCCAGGGAATGTGTTTATTTAGGGATTTACATTTAAACATGAAGAGGATCTATGGCAGTGAATTGTTCTTCCTATATTTTTGCGACTTTAGTTTTACTCCTTGGGTCAGCTTCTGAGCTACTTAAAAAAAAAAGTCTCTCTATCCCTAGATAATCACATTCACTCTTTATAATCAGCTTTGAACTTGTGCTCATTCAACCCCTTTGCATGTGTGTCTTTCCAGTCAGAAAGTCATTCCATTCTTGAATTTTCTTACCTCTTTATTTATATATTTCAAATAATACACTTCAAGAAGTGTTCTTGATAATAGAAAATTACAAACTGTAAACAGACCACAAATAGGGGAGATAAACAAATATCGGAAATATCATGAAAAATTAAGAAAAACATCCCCATTGTACATTATTAGGTCCAGTAACAAGGGACCATCATAAGAGGAGTGACCCAGGCAGATTCAATACTGAATGACTCTAAAGAAATGAAGATCATTGTAATAGGGGAGAGAACCTGGGTGGAGAGATGGGAAATATCGCGTATATAGCGTGATATTCCCACAAAAGTGCTCAATCGCAACGATATTGCGTAATATACGCGATATAACGCGCATTAGAGCACTAATGCAGCTTGATGCATCTCCCTGTTAGATTGTAAACCCACTGGGAACCTTCAGAACCTGAATGTAATCCGCTCTGAAGTGCCAAACAGCAGAATGTAAATAGTACATTTTCAAAAAGATTCCATGTGATTTGCATGCATGAATAATTCAAATGCATGCAAAGAATGTCATGCATAGGCAATCCTATGCATATTTTTTTGGTGGTCGACTGAGAAGGTGGTCAGTTGCAATAAAATACCTACACCTCTTAGAAAAGTGGTAAATTTGAGGCAGGAGGACCAGGACCTTAACAAAGGTCCCAAGGCTTCCTTGTCACATTTAAAGTTCAGCCCAAAAAAAAAAAAAGAATAATGGACAAACGGGGAGGTTGAGTGGAGGTAAGTACTGACTCCTATCTCAATCCATAGTCGCCACTCAAGGTGACTCCAACTCCTCCCAAAGTTTAAAATAGATAAAAATGCCCACACGGCAATGATCCCCAGCCCCCCTGTCCATGCAAAAAATATCTGCTTTAGGTTCTGGCCCCATTCCCCCCAAGTGAACAAGGAGGTGTCTGGCCCACCCTCACACCCCAAATCAAAGATAGTGTCCCGGGCCCCCCCCTCCCGCACATACCCCCCCGCCCCCAGAAGCCAGAAAATACAAAAATTAGGGTGCCGGCACCCACCCCCTCCCACACCCCCCTGACCCTTCAAATGGATCCTGCATCGGCGCCGGGTGCTTCCTCGCACTCAGCACAGTTGGTGCCATTTTCCAAAATGGTGGCACATGACCTTGCCTCAGTTCTGTGGCTGGTGTAAGGTCTAGGAATCGAACCGACCTGATGATAAAGGGGACCGGGATACTATCTTGGTTACTTGAGTGGGGGCGTGATGGGGGCTGGGACCCAAAGTGGATTTTTTATGCATGGATGGGGGTCTGGGGATCATTACCACATGGGCATTTTTATGTATTTTAAACTTTGGGGGTAGCCATGGATGCCTTGACTGACTGCCCTGGGTTGAGATGGGGGTCAGCACTGACCCCCACTCAACCTCCCCGTTTGACCACGACTTTTGTTTTTTGTCCCAGCAACCTTTGAAGGAGATGGCGATCCTGTGAGATTGGGACTGCCATCACGTTAAAGTGCCATTCTTTTATCCCGCGGGGTTAGATCTCAACACCAAAAAATGCGCCATAAACCCACAATGTCTTTTCGGGGGAAGGGGCCCCACTGTCACGACAACACCTCCCTTGCAATAGTGGGACCCCCCTCCTGCGATAAATGATCACAGCTTAGTGCATTCAGGGGTAAGTTTGTACCTGAGGCAGTAGAGGGTAAAGTGACTTGCCCAAGGTCATAAGGAGTGGCAGTGGGATTTGAACCCTGGTTTATAGCCCTCTCGCTAATCACTAGGCTACTCCTCCACTCTAATTGATTAACATCAAAGAAAATATAATTAACATCTTTATATCGAACAGAACATTTCCAGGGAAACTTAAAAAGTTACCTCTTAACTCGAGTACCTTTGGCTTCCTTGCAAGAAAAAGTTTTCTTCTCAGTTGGGTATAGTTCACAACATCAGGAAAAATCGCAATAGGAGAATCATAAAAGGATTTATCCTTGAGACGAAAAAATGACCTCAAGGTTCAGTCCTTATCAGATTTCTGAGCAAAGACCACTAATAGTGTAGCCCTTTCTAAATTATCAGAGCCAAAATTTTCAAGCAAAGCAGTAACATCTATACTGGCAGAAGGAAGTATAGCTTCACCAGCAGATGATTTTTTGGGGGTTTAATCACAGAAGGTATCACTTCCTTAGGTACCTTTAATACAGCCGAATAACATTTTCTCAGTAATTCAACAGGAGATAGTATTGGGCAAATGGGAAAATTAAGGAAACACAAATTACATTTTTTAAAGCATTACCAACATTTTCTACTTTACATGTAAAATTGTAGTATCTTGTTCAAGGCAGAATTACCCTCTTGAATAAGTGAACACGTATCCAAAACGTCCTTTACACCCTGATCCTGATCCTTTAACGTTTGAGAATGTTCATAAGCCCTCCCACCTCACCCAGAACCTTATCTGTTTTAGAAGAAAGATATTTTTTCAGAGGCAATAATCACAGCCCAGGCAGCATCCAAGGTCACTACTGCAGGCTTTTGCAGAACCAAACATTGATTAACAACCTCAGAAGAAGGAGCAGATGTCAAAACTCCAGTAGTGATGGAGTTTCCCCATCCGGCTTGAGGACAGGAGATATCCTATTTTCTCCAAGATCCCCTAGCATAGCTTCTGATAAAACTGGAGATATAGCCCAAGGGGGTATAAGACCATCAGGGGAAAGTGAAACCAATGATTCAAAGGGAGTGGAAGCCATAGCTCCAAGCTTTGCAGCTTCCTGATCAGTTTGGGTAACAAAATTATCCAGTGTCAAATGGAAAGAAGAAGGTACAGTTGGCACAGAGGGGAACACTTACAGTACGTTTATGCTTTTTCCCCATGATTGCTGGAATCAAAAAAAAAAATGTTGAAAGGCCTTCCAAGTCAGACAGAAGGGGCACTTCTCTTAGGTACGTGGCTTCAATGCGCTGCCGATGCTGGGGTTTTGAAGGGGCCGGGTTGCCTCTGGATGACACGATGATGTGGGTCGCAGGCTAAAGCAGCAGGAAAACTTCGGGACCATTGTTTTGGGCAGGCCTCCAGTTCTCCCCACCATGCACTGCTGACCCTGGGCTTTTGAAGGGGCCGGGTTGCCTCTGAATTATGCTGTGTCACAGGCTGAAGCAGCAGCAGCAGCAGATCTTGGGGCTGTAAATCTTGGACAGTTCTCCAGCTTTCTACCCAGCCTTGAATTTTTGCACAAAAGAATAATAATCGATGGGCTCTTGTTAGGGGCAATGACAAAATATCTTTTCTGCTCATCTTCTCCACTGAATCATACTTCTGATATGTCCTTTTTTAAGTAGAAAATATTACACCCTTTCTGAACTGATAGAGGAAAATTGTACAAGACACCATGCCAGCAAGCAGAAAATGGCTTTCTTTCCACTGCTTACCCAGTATGTCTTTCTTATGTAGAGCTACTATATTAGCAATTCTCTACCCTTTCAGTATCTTCCTCCCTAGAGATAGACTGATAACACCTCTAGCTATGAAATGAGCAGGTTGATTAAATAGAAGCATCCTTGAAGTTCTATAATTGTTCTGTTGTTACTGAATGTTTATTTTTTTTGGAAAGGGACATTTTTCCCTGGGTTCCAAAATTGAGGCTGGTGTGCTTATTGAGGAAATATGGGAAAATAAGCTCTATAAATCCTAGAGCATACAGAGTACATTGAATGAGAACTCTGTATGCTTACTTGAAAAACATGACTTTTGTTTCACACTGGTGTAAAACATCCTAGGATCTGATGGCCTTATTCTGGTATATTGTAAGGTACTAAGTCTGGCATTGTAGCTTGGTTGGTAGACTATAAAGCTGAGCAATGTGATATTTCCTTCAGCTGCAACCAATTCAAATCCCATCTCGGCTCTCCCTTAGAATCATGATTTATCCGTTAAAGCACTAAGCAGCAAATCAGGAAAAACGTAGGATGCAGATGTAACTCAGTAGACCCCCCCCCCCCCCTTCCACAGCTATGATGAATAAATAAAAGACTGACATTTCCAACCTACCCACCCCCACCCTTGCCATTTCTTTCTACGTGTGAGGCCCAAAATGTTTTCATTTGTGTTTTATTTCATTTATTTTTGTTTTGTGTCACTTCATTTTAGCCTTTATTAAAATTCATTTAGCATGGGGTTAACATGATTTAATGCATGCTAAAACTGTCGTGTGAACTAAAATTATCATATGCTAAGCAAGAAAACAACACAAAACAAAAGAATATCCCTATTTTTCCCTCATTTAAAGATATTCTAATCTCAGCAGGTATTCCTGGTTGATACATAAGCTTTCACTTGGATTCTGAAACTTACCTTCAGTGCAGTTCCTTTAACCAGATGGCAGTATTGGCAGCCATCTTTCATCCCACCCAAGCTTTAAGTGCATCGTTTCTGTGATGCATCCTACTGGCCCTTTCACACAAGAAAATCACTTGAGTTTCGAGGCTGGATTGCTGCAGCATGAGTCTGTGAAAAACTCACTTTCACAGTCAGTGGCGCACAGGATGGCTGTGAGAGCCACCTCATTCACCCCCCAACTCAGCACCAGCTCCTTTGTGGCCAGGACACCGTCCCTTGTGACCTGGTCTGCTTTGTGTGGCTTGCACATTGACGCTGTGACTGGACATACATCATCTTCCAGTTCCTCCGTGCTTTTCTCTTAGGCAAGCGTGCATAGTATGCACCTATTTTTAAAGGGCTTTTGGTGGGAAAGGTACCATGGTACCCGGTGATGATGTCAGCAAGACTTCCCTACTGAAGCACAGTCCATGCTCCCTGTCATTGCCTAATCAATGAGTATCCTGCCTAGTAACAGTGCATTTTGCCACAGCATTCCAATGTTCCTGATTCCTTGTCTCATCCAGCCTTGTCTCTTCAGCCTTGCCTTGTCCATCCTTTGTGCCTAAGAAAAAAGGACAAAAAGAGAAAAGTCTGAAAAATGAGAATACACTATGAGGGTAATTTTCAAAGTCAATGTTGTGGGTAAAACCGTTTTTTACCTGCAGAAATAGGCTTTTCCAACATTGCCCGCCATATATGGATTTGCTTGTGGTATATGCATAGGTGTACTATGTGCATAGTTTTTGCCTGCAATAGGGGAACGTGTTTCGGCAGGCGAGGCTGGGAAGAAGGTTGTACTGAAGTGCGTACTTCTAACATTTCAAAAGTGTATGCATACGTTTTCTCAGGAAAACTATCCTCAAAAATTGGCATGTGAGCAAGGAGTTTTCCTGGGATAATTTTCAAAGTGAATGTATGCACATAATGTCACTTTGAAAATCAGTTCACAGTCCTTTGCACTTATACAACTAGTCTTAAAATGACTCCCTTGATTGGTACATGGGACAGCAAGAAGTATATGATCAGAGGAGTTGGGAAGAATGACAGAGTCAGATCAGGGGGACTAAGATTTCAACCTGGATCAAGTTTGGGAATTTAAAAAAAAATTCATCCAGTTGTACCAGGGAAATCTTACAAATCTTCTTCAGATTTTCAGAAAATTCAAAAATAGATCAGATTAAATCTGCTTCAGAGTTTTGGGATTTTCTTTTAAAAAAAATATAATAACGGTTTAATGAGCAATTTCAACATTTTCCAGTTTCACTGACATGATAGAATTAACTGGCAGCAGGTCTTCAGACAGTCTGTAAGTACAGTAATAACTAAGTCTTAGTAGCTGGGTCTGTCTGGAGGGCACAACACTCTTGTATTGACTGGGTTGGTGTGGCAGGGTTGGTAGAGATACAATATTGTCTGAAAAAGCCACAGGGACCTAGGAGGCCTGATATTCAGGCAACAGGCATGCTAGTATTGCTTGTTATTTATTTAGTTATTTTATGTATTTATAATCTGTTTTATCCATAGCTTTGTGCTTAATTGTGGGATGGGATCAGTCCAGGTTATAAACTGTATAGAGGATTTTTTAAGCTCATTTTACCCAAGAGGGTGGAATACAATGAAGGAAGATAATAAATTCGGTCTGCCATCATCTACTATGTTTGATCTTATATTTTTAAATGTTTGCCCAGCTCTGCTGCTGGGTGTGGTAAGATCTGTTTGAGCTAGACTCATTAGACATATAAAAAAAAAAGGCAAAAGCTGATTTTAAAAGAATTAGTAACCAGCCATTTTATAAAGGATCAAGTGGAACAATTTCTAGATGACCATTCTAGGGAGCTAAATATTGAGAGGTGAATTTTAAAAACCGGGTGTGTGCCAAAATGGAGAGATGTGCGCGCATGTAGGACATGCATTTGTCCACCTGATTTTAAAAGGCGCCTATATGCTCGCACATCTCCCGATATATGAATGTCTCACTTTGAACGGAAAAGGGGTGTGGGGTGGGAGGGGCATGGGCACTTCAGGGCAGGGCCGAGAGGTGTGCATGCAATTACATACGCGCCTGGACGCGTGCTTAGGTCCAGTGCTGCGTAAGTTTACTTCTGCTACACAGGCATCCCTATGAGATTTAAGGGGTCTGGGGTAAGTGGAGGGCATGCAGGCTAAAGAACCAGGGCTTTTTGGAGAACCTAGCTCTAGACTTGGCAGAACTAGTAGACGAACTGTTGAAACTGGTCATGGCATAGACTTGTAACTGTTATAAAATTCCCCCGCTTGAGAGGCCGAAGCCCAACTTTATGTGGCTGCGCGCACCCACTTGCAAAATTGGGTGCACGTATACACGCAGCTAGGTTATTCGATAACACATGTGTTTGTTATAAAATTGCTGCATCTCTGGGCGCGCACCAACGCACACGTGCACGTATGCACCTGCACACCCGTTTGAAAGTTATCCTCCCTCTGTGCAGCCATTTGATTTCTTTTGCTCCATTCCAGTACTCTACTTCTCTGGTTCTGAAATACAATGCAGTGTTTTTAGGGTAACTGTATGTCTTTCTTCCCAGAGGGTAATGGAAGGTCCTTACAAGTGTCATAATGAGACTCTGTGTGGATCCTGGGCTGCATTCTATGTTAGCTCATATCACCGCCTGAAGTGAGAACAGTGTAGGGTATTTTGTTCCTGTATCCTGAAACCAGAAAGCACTTTGCATCTAGTACTCATCTTCAGTTTTCCAAGCAGCCAGATTTTCATGTGTAGATGGTGGTTTGCGTTAGCGTGGCAGATTAAATTCAGACGTTTCACTTTTCGCAGATGTAATTGTAGTTTGGATTTTGTTTTTATAATCTATGGGTTTGAAAAACTGATTCTGAAATCTGAGTAAGAGCTGCATGCCATGTGTGCACTTCTGATCAGTCTTTTTAAAATATGCTTCTTGAGGTATGCAGATTCTTTTCCATTCAGTGCCATAATGGATATGCCTGTGTAAACCATCCAAAAAACAACACCATAAACCTTTAGTCACTGGAGGCGATGCCAAAAGATTTTAGTAAAAAGCTTTTAAGAAAGCAAATCTGTCAGTTTTTTTTTTCTTGGCCATTCTGTTCTGTAGATACTTACCTGTCATTCAAAATATAGAGCAAAAAAACATAACTCACATACAAATTATCATACAAAACAATGAACCAAAATCCTTCTATATCATTTACAGTCTTAACACAAAAAAACTCATGTGTCCAAGTGAGTGTAAAAGGTATCATACAATTTGCATTCTTTAAGCCAAAAGCAGCATGTGACACTGGTAGAGAGGCGACAGAAAGCATGAATACTACTACATGCTCGCGCATCTCCCAAAATTGTATGATACCCTTTACACTCACTTGGACATAAGAGGTTTTTTTGTTAAGTCTTTAAGGGAGAATTGAGAGGATTACCTGGCTGGTGGCTGGAAAGAAAAAGTAAGTACTGCTTGGAGGAATTTTTAAAACTTTAAAGTATTGGGGAGAAGTAAACTATTGAGGTATTAGTGTGTTTACATGTTTTGTTTCAAATAGGTAGTCAGAAATGCAGACAGCAAACAGAAATGTGTGTGATTTGTTTTAAATAGGTAGTCAGAAAGGCAGGCAACAAACAGAAGTTTGTGTGTTTTGTTGTAAATAGGAAGTTAGAAAGGCAGGCAACAAACAGAAGTTTGTGTGTTTGTATATCCCAACCCTCCCACTCCTCTCCTACCCACTCCTAGCTCATTCTTTAATTTATAGGCAGGTGTTTCTTTCACACTTAAAAGAAAAAGTAAAAAAAAAAAATCTGCCTTTTAACTTAAACTCAGAAATTTCTCACACCTTATCAAGAGTTGATCATTCCCTTGAAGGTCACTACCAGATATATACGGGTAGATTTTAAATAGGCTGCGCGCATAAAATCTGGCCTTTACATGCGTGTCCGGGCCTTGCGCATGCCGAGCCTGTTTTCCAAAAGGCTCAGCCATGTGCATAAAGACCAGTACGCGCATAGTGCCGGCCTTCCTGCAGGGGACAGGCCGGGGGGAGGGGTGGGGCAGGGGGTAGGCTGGGACAGCGCCAATGATCGCCGGCCGCCGCGCGCAACTTACTGTTATGATTTTGATGAATTGGTGAACCCCGGGCCGAGGTGAGAGATGTCTCCGCCTACAGGGAGGAGCCCTGTGGGCCTCACCGTCGGTGGGCGTGTCTCAGCGATGTAGGACACAGTTGTGAGAGAGATTTTATTAAGGAGAAAGATAGAACATAACCTGAGGAGCGAGAAATGTGATAAACACAGTCTTATAGTAAATACAGTGGTCAGGATGATGATGTAGATACGAAAGTCCTGGTAGTGGCCTGCAGCGCGGGGTACACCCGGGAATTCTTGTAGGCTGATGTAATACCTCTGAGTGCAGATCCGGTAGTGGCCCGCAGCGCGGGGTATGCCGAGGAAGCTGTACTGTAGAAGTTAAAGAGGCAGAGGTCGGTGATTCAGGAACCAGGCCATAGACCCAGTATAGGAGATGCACAGATAGAGTAGCGTGGATGGACTGAAGAATGGTAGTGGCCCGAGGAATGGGGTACGCCGTGGAATCTTCATTAGAGATGATGGAAGTTGGAGAATGTACTCACACAAGGAAGTCCCAGTAGAGATACCCGAGGAGCAGGTCAGAATGTCCCAAGACACAGAAGAGCCCCCGAGGAGCAGGTACTCAGGGCGTCCAATTGCCAGAAAGGGAGTCTGGAACAGAAGATCCAAGTTAGAGCGGATTTAACAAGCGAGAGAACTCCTTGCTAACTCGTCTTAGCAATGGGCCAGTCTGTATAAGTACACTAGCGGTGTTGACGTCATCGGGAGGGGACCCCCCCCCCCGAGGTTCCCGCCATGACGTATTCATAAGGAGGCCCTGCGCGCGCACGTGCCTAGGTGATGCCGGAAGTAAGATGGCGGTTGGCAGCGTCCACGCTGTCCCGGGGACGCCGGAGAAATTGGCGTTGGTTGGCGGAGGCCGCCATTCTCCCAATGATTGATGGTGCAGGGAAAAAAGAGGTGAGCATGAGAGGTCGCAGCTGCAAAAAGGTAGGATTTAGGGATTGGGGAGGGGAAGGGGAAGGGAGGTTAGGGTAAGGAAGTTCCCTCCCAGTCTGCTCCTTAAAATCTACCCCATAGTGAATACATTAATACATTAAATGACCCTAATTGTATGCATTCCTATATCCATAGCAACCTAAAACGTAACTAGGATGAAGGCAGCAGTCCAGCAACAAGAGGGGGCCCTCCTAGTGTTTTGGATCAAGCGTCATATGTATGATTTTTTACCCGCCAGTGTGAAACTGTACGTATGCATTCGATGCAAAGAGCTCCTGTCTCTCAGAGAATGAGTCTGATCTCTGGAGGCTAGAGAGGCAGACCTGGAGGAGCTGAGGCAGACAGAGAGGTATATAGATGAGACCTTCATGGACATAGTAACCAAGTCCCAACTCTAGTCTGGCAGCCCTGGTGCTGCCTTGGAGGAGAAAGGTTTCATGATCAGAGAGCATCAAACTGGTGCAGCAGGAAATGATCCTGTAGCAAAGACCTGCTCTCCAGGTGGTGCATTGTCCTCTTACACCAAGGATGTGTCTCCCAGGGCTACTGCCCAGGAGGGAAGGCTTAGGTCGGCCATCATAGTTGGTGATTCGATTATTAGGAATGTAGACAGCTGGTGGTGGGTGTGAGGTCACCTGGTAAAATGCCTACCTGGTGCGAAGGTGGCAGACCTCTGCATCACCTAGATAGGATTTTAGACAGTGCTGGGGAGGAGCTGGCTATCGTGGTACATATGGGCACCAACAACATAGGAAGGGAGGTCCTGGAATCCAAATTTAGGCTCTTAGGTAGAAAGCTGAAATCCAGAACCTCCAAGGTAGCATTCTCTAACATGCTTGCTGTTCCACGCGCTGGTCCCCAGAGGCAGGTAGAACTCCGGAGTCTCTGTGCATAGATGAGCTGATGATGCAAGGAAGATGGATTCAGTTTTGTAAGGAACTAGGGAACCTTTTGGGGAACAGGGAGACTTTTCTGAAGGGATGGGCTCTACTTTAACCAGTGTGGAACCAGGCTGCTGGTGCTAACCTTTAAAAAGGAGATAGCACAGCTTTTAAACTAGAACAAAGGGGAAAGCTAACAGTCACTCAGCAGCACATGGCTCGGAGGGAGGTATCTTCAAAGGATACTAATAAAGCATTAGAGTTAGGACATCCCATCAGAAAGGTTCCAATAATAAGAAAAGTAATCCATGTGGTGGGGTGGCTTTTTATGTTCAGAATGGCATAGAGTCCAACAGGATAAAGATCCTGCATGAGACTAAATACACAATCAAATCTTTATGGGTGGAAATCCCTTGTGTGTTGGGGAAGAGTATACTGATTGGAATATACTACCGTCCACCCAGCCAAAATGCTGAGATGAACAGTGAAATTGTTGCATTCGTGCCTGTTCTCGCCCTCGCCCTCGCTCCACCCTCTCTACCTTTGTGGCGACTCCCTTCGGGTCTGACGGACAGATGCTGCTGCGGCTTCTCCTCGCCACTTCTCCCTGGAATCCCCGGGCTGGCCAGACGCTTCGGATCCGCCATGTTCCTGATGACGTAAAGGCGCGCACTCCAGAGTTTGTACCGGCAAGGGCGCGAACCTCGGGGGTGTCCCCCCGTAGTGACGTCATCCGCTTCCACCTTAAAAGGTCTTTGCTTGCAACTACGAATCGAGTTAGCATGGGGGATAACTCTCTCACTGCTGCTCTGCCTCCTCAACTTACCAAGGGGTATCCGCTCCTCAGGGGCCTCGCTCTCTCTTCTTGATTTCAGATTGCTAAGACGGGATCCGGTACTCACTCCTCGAGGGCCTACATCCCTGAATGCTCAGAAGACTCCTTACTGCCTGGAAGCGATCGCAGACGTGAACACTGTGAGTTCTATTACAGATAGGAACCGGTTCTCACTCCACGAGGTCCTATGTTCCTAATCTCTGAAGACTCTCTTCTGTCTAAGACGTTATCGCAGGTACGGAGATCGTGAGTTATTATTGCAGATTGCAGATAGGAACCGGTACTCGCTCCACGAGGGCCCATGTTCCTAAAACCCTTCAAAACTCTCTTCTATCTCAGAAGCTATCGCATACCTATATCTGGTGCATTACTATTTCATATTGCAGATAGGAATCAGTACTCTCTCCACGAGGGCCCATGTTCCTAAACTCTTCACAGACTCTCTTCTATTTCAGAAGCTATCGCATACCTATACCTTGTGAATTACTATTACAGATTGCAGATAGGAACCGGTACTCGCTCCACGAGGGCCTATGTTCCTAAAACCCTCCAAAGACTCTCTTCTATTCCAGAAGCCATCTCATACACAGATATTGTGAGATCTTATTCCAGACTGCATATAGGAATCAGTACTTGCCTACGGCTCCTGTTCCTGAATATACTGAAGACTCTCTGTTGCATAGAAGCCACTACTGATATCTGCATTTGTGAGGGTATCATCTGCTACTGGTTATGTAGCCTGCATACCCTGTCTACTCACTACCTATAGCCTCTCTCTACAGCTCAGCAACCTAGAGACCGCAATTCCATTATCTGTGGGACTTCAGCCCTGTCGGGCACATCAGCTCACTACTGCCACCTCTGGTGGTTCTACTTCCTGTCTAATAAAGAACTATCTGTGTTTGTCTCCATACTCCAGCCTAGCCGGTGGTCCCTCTCAGGATATCCTCCTGGGGGCACTGTCATCTGCCATCGGCGCAAGGATTCACCAATTTACATTAAGTGTTTATTCCTTACACTGCTGAGTGGTATCATACAGACTGCCACTCTGTGGGAACCAACCCACAATAGATCATTAACTCCGCCTAAGGAGTATTACAAATTGCTAGCTCCTCCCTTTGGGGGATCAGCATTGAACAGAAATGCTAAGAGAAATAAGGGTAGTGTTGTGATCCTGCTCACGGAGCAGGAGCACCCACTCACCGCTATTGCCGCTGACACTGCCGGACTCTTGACTAGCGTGGCCTTGACTGCCGCATTGCTCCTACTCACCACTGCTGCTCCCCGGAGCCTTTTTGGTGCGGCCGGATGCCGCTGATGCCATCTTTGCGGCCTAGTGCTGAGGTTGCCGATGCCGCCAGGACCTTCCGTGGCAGGCCGCCGCCACCATCTTGGGGCAGCCGGGGGTTGTGCCTGTCGTCTGTTTTTGCAGAGTGGAATGCCACCGCCGGCGCTGTCTTCAGTGCGGTCCTGAAGCCACCACTACCGACTCCTTCTCCGCGGCGGGGAAGACGCCTTCGGGACTCCTTCAAGCAGCAAGGGAAGCCGTTCTGACGCCATTCTGCGGCCTAGAGGCCGCTCCCGATACCTGCCTGCTTCTGTGTTCTTCACGGCGGGGACGCTGCTGTCCATGGTCCTGTTCCACCTCCTGCTCTCAGGCCCTCTAGGTGCCGGCACGTGCCCCTTTACTCTATTTAAGGGGCCAGTGGTGGAAAAAGCCTGTGGCCCCATCAAAGTTCTCTTCATTTCCTGCTTCAGCCCTATTTAAGGGCTCACTTCCAGTTCCTCAAGACCTTCGGATTGGATGTCATGTTTGTCCATGTTCTTCCTTGCTGGTCCAGGTCTTCTGTTGTGATGGATGACACATAGAAGAAGACACATCAGGCAGAGTTCTCGGGAAGGCACCCCGAACGCAGTCCAAGTGCTCTTTTTATTTTACAGAGTTACAGAATTCCACAGCGTATTCAGCATACTATTGGTTATACTGCTACGTGCTAATGCATGCTGCCTGCGTGCTGCATGCATGCCTTCATTGCTATTGGTTACTACATCTTATACTGTGCGCGTGATAGCCTTGTGCCAGTTTCTGGGTGAAGCAAGCAACCTCCTCGTGAAGAGGTGGGGGCTGTCTGTGAGCCTAAGATAAGGAAGTGCAGAGATCTGAGGAATGCTGACGCAGTCAAGCTCAGTGTGTGTTTAGTGCAGATAAGGAAGTACAGAGAGATCTGAGAAGTGTCGATGCAGCAAGGCCCAGTGTGGTCTGCCAGCTACTGAGCAAAGCCTTTGTCTCCACAGTCTTCCATGGTCTTCATGTGTCCGAGATGGTTCTTTGTTCCGTGTCTTCAAATTCCTGGTCTCGTTCCTCATCGCAGCTCCTTCATTGCCTAGTCCTGATGTTCCAGATGTCCTGTCATTCTGAAGTCCTTGTTGCGTCCATCGGTCTCAGACGGCTTCGACCTTTGTGCCTCACCTTTCTTCCTTCTCTCTCCTCAAGCCTTGGGAAGTTGGCTGTCACTGCGTCTTCATGCCGCTCTCCCCAGCGTCCCCGGATCGGAAACGGCGGCGGCATTTGCCATGTTTTTCCTAAGGGCCTCCTAGACTGCGCGCGCGCACGCCACCCATGTCTTTATCCACGTCATGGCGGGAACCTCGGGGGTGTCCCCTCTGAGTGACGTCAGCACATCCTGGGATTTAGCCTGCCTTTCGTTTGCTAAGAAACTGAGTTAGCAAGGATTGGAATGCTCTGGTCTAAGCTGCTCTGCCACTTCCCAGCAGCCGCTGGAAACTCTCTGCCCTTCAGGGTAATTCATTGCTAACCTGGGTACCCGCTCCTCGGGGGCCCTTCTTCTCTCTTTCAGGTACCTATCTGGGAAACCGGGTACTCGCTCCTCGAGGGCCTGCGCTCCCTACTCTGGTGCCTGCATCTGATCTGCTTCTGCCTGCCAGGATCTTCATCAATACAGCTAACTACTCAATGAGTACTAACTCTCTCAGTCTGTCTCACCTTCAGCTTCAATGCTTGGAGTCTACATCCAGGTTCTACCTCTGCTATCCTCCGCTGCCTTTCATCTACTTAAGTGTGAGACTAGTCTCCTCTGCCGAGGACCCCTGGACTACTTCTACTGGGTTACCTTCACTGCTGTCCACCCCGGGCAGTACCATCAAGCTGTATAACAAATACAAATTCTCTGTGTCTGCGTGTATAGAGTCTAGCCTAGTACTGCGGTTCCTCACGGAGCTCCTCCCCGTGGGAGTGGCCATCACCGCAGTACCCAAGAAACTACTTCAGCATCTCAAAGCGATTACAGTCCTGATGATCCTGTATTCTAAGTATTCCAAGTTCCGTGTCTTCCAAGTTCCGAGTGTTCCAAGTGTTCCAAGTTCCGTGTCTTCCAAGTTCCGAGTGTTCCAAGTGTTCCAAGTTCTGAGTCTTCCAAGTTCCGAGTCTGCCAGCTCTTCAAATCCTCCAGATGACCACCCCAAGGGTAAATCCGTATGGATCCGGTTCCTGTTTCCAGTCATTGGAGCCTCGTTTGGTTGGATCCCCCTTCTGGCGCTTGTATCGCTCTCACGTGGTCTGCGACCAGCCTTCCTAGGCTGTGTAGGGCGTGCAGGTGGACAGGGTGGTCCGTGACCAACTCACGGCGGGCTGTGTAGGGCGTCCTGAAGGACAGTGCCCACCTGTCCTTCCAAGTTCCAAGTCCTCATCTGAGTCCTTCTAAGTTCCAAGTCTTCATCTTGTTCCTGCCCTCAGCCTCTGTCTGGTCTCACGCACTCGTCGTTCCCAAGCGGCGGGTCCGGAAGGGCTTTCGAGTGGCTGGAGGGCTACTCCTGAGACCAGCATTGTGTTGCTGGGTCTCACTGGTGTGTGTAGGTCCAGCGGAGGGCTGATCCTGCTTGGTTCCTGTTCCGAGTTCCTTGTCTCAGTTTCAGTCCTGCTTCTTCCTGCTCTGCCTATGCTTGCATGCTCTCACCTCCCAAGGTGTGCCTTGGAGCTCCTCCTTGAGTCGTGCCGTGGTTCAGGGGCTCACTCTCTCCCATGAGCTAGCGACCGCACCTGCATCAGGATCCGAAGCCCTCGGTCGCAACAGGATCCGTAGGCCTCGAGCCACAGTCGCAACAGGAAGCTAACAAAACTGGTAGTGCAGTAATAATGGGAGGTTTCAATTACCCCAAAATTGACTGGGTATGTAAAACATCAGGAAATGCTAGAGAGATAAAGTTCCCGGATGGAATAAATGACAGTTTTATGGAGCAATTGGTTCAGGAACAAACAAGAGGGAACAATTTTAGGTCTAATTCTTAGTGGAGTGCAGGATTTGGAGAGAGAGAGGTAACAGTGGTGGGGCTGCTTGGCAATAGAGATCATAATATGATAACATTTAAATTAATGCCTGGAAGGGAGATAGTAAGTAAATCCATGGCTCTAGTGCTAAACTTTCAAAAGGGAAACTTTGATAAAATGAAAAAAATAGTTAGAAAAAACTGAAAGATGCAGCTACAAAGGTAAAATGTGTGCAATAGGCATGGACATTGTTAAAAATTACCATCCTAGAAACACAATCGAGATGTATTCCATGCATTAAGAAAGGTGGAAGGAAGGCAAAACAATTACCACCATGTTAAAGAGGCTATTTTAGCCAAAAGATCTTCATTCAAAAATTGGAAAAAGGATCCAGCAGAAGAAAATAGGATAAAGCTAAAGTATTGGCATTGATAAGGCAGGCTAAGAGAGAATTTGAAAAGAAGTTGGCCATAGAGGCAAAAACTTACAATAAAAAATTTAAAAAATACATCCAAAGCAGAAAGTCTGCAAGGGAGTCGGTTGGATTGTTGGATGATCACCTGATTTTACTGAAGAGGATGTTGGAGAGATACCCGTTCCAGAGAAGATTTTTATGGGTGATGATACAGATCAACTGAATCAAATCACAGTGAATCTGGAAGATGTGGTAGGCCTGATTAACAAACTGAAGAGTAGTAAATCACCTGGACCGGATGGTATACACCCCAGGTTTCTGAAAGAATTAAAAAAATGAAATTTCAGACCTGTTTCAATTTTTAACCTATCATTAAAATCATCCAATGTAACTAAAGATTGGAAGATGGCCAATGTACCCCTATATTTAAAAAGGGGTCGAGGGGTGATCCAGGAAACTGTAGACCGGTGAGCCTGACTTCAGTGCTGGAAAATTAGTGGAAACTGTTATAAAGAATAAAATCACAAAACATTTAGATAGACATGGTTTGATGGGATACAGCCATCATGCATTTACCCAAGGGAAGTCTTGCCTCACAAATCTACATTTTTTGAAGGGGTAAATAAACATGTGGACAAAGGTAAACTGGTAGATGTGGTATATTTGGATTTTCAGAATTTGTTTGACAAAGTCTCACAAGAGAGGCTTCTAAAAAAACTAAAAAGTCATGGGATAGGAGGCGATGTCCTTTTGTAGATTGCAAGCTGGTTAAAAGACAAGAAACAGAAAGTAGGCTTAAATGGTCAGTTTTCAAAGTGGAAAAAGGTAAACAGAGGAGTGCCTCAGGGATCTGTACTTGGACTGGTGCTTTTTAATATATTTACAAATGATCTGGAAAGGGATATGACGAGTGAGGTGATCAAATTTGTGGATGACACAAAATTATGTAGAATAGTTAAATCTCAAGCGGATTGTGATGAATTGCAGGAGGACCTTGCAAGACTGGAAGATTGGGCTTCCAAATGGCAGATGAAATTTTACATGGACAAGTGCAAAGTGATGCATATAGGGAAAAATAGCCCTTGCTGTAGTTTCACAATGTTAGGTTCTATTTATTTATTTATTTATTTATTTTTAATTTTTATATACAGATGTTCCTGTAAAGAATACATATTGCACCGGTTTACAAGGAACTGAACAGTCGCCTCCAGGGCGGAAATACATTAAAACAGTCGCCTCAAGGCAGAATACATTAAACACAAGTATACAGGAAAACTATTAAAGAGAACTTTCATAAACTCAATTAAATGTAACTGGGAACCATAAATCAGGAACATATGTACATAGGTAGGTATATCGTCTGTCGCTTCACCAGATTTTAGCTCTCAGGGAAAGCTTGAGTGAATAGCCAAGTCTTTAGCTTCTTTTTGAATGTCGGAAGGCATGGTTCTTGGCGGAGGTCCGGTGGGAGCAGGTTCCAAAGATGGGGACCTGCAGTGGACAGAGCTCGTTTCCTCAATGAGGTTTTTGTTGGCTGGGGGTGAAGCATGTTCTGGTATGCACTTCTGATTGGTCTATTGGAGATGTTTTGCTGTAGTTGGAAGGATAGGTTGAGGGGGGAGATGTTGTGAAGAGCCTTGTGAATCATCATGAGGGATTTAAATTGTATCCTAAATTTTATAGGCAGCCAGTGAAGATTTTGGAGGATAGGGGTGATGTGATCCCATTTTTTGGTGTTAGTGAGAATTCTGGCCGTCGCGTTCTGGACCATCTGAAGTGGTTTGATGGTGTTGGCTGGCAAGCCCAGGAGGAGTGAGTTGCAATAGTCCAGTTTAGGGAGGATGATAGATTGTAGTACCAAGCGGAAGTCTCGGAAGTGTAGAAGAGGTTCTATCTAGGAGTTACCAACCAGGAAAGAGATTTAGGCATCATAGTGGATACTACATTGAAATTGTTGGCTCAGTGTGCTGTGGCGATCAAAAAGCAAACAGAATGTTGGGAATTATTAGGAATGGAATGGCAAATAAAATGGAGGATGTCAAAATGCCTCTATATCGCTCCATGGTGAAACTGCACCTTGAATACTGTGTGCATTTCTGTTCACTGCATCTCAAAAAGGATATAGCTGCACTGGAGAAAGTGTAGAGAAGGGCAACCAAAATGATAAGGGGCATGGAATAGCTGCCCTATAAGGAAAGGCTAAAGAAGTTAGGGCTGTTCAGTTTGGAGAAGTGACGACTGAGGGGGGATATGATAGAAATCTACAAAATCATGACAGGACTTGAACTCTCTTAGTTATAGAAGAACCAGGGGGCACTGCATGAAGTTAGCAAGTAGCTCATTTAAAACAAATCAAAGAAAATTCTTTTTCACTCAGAGCATAGTTAAGCTCTAGAATTCATTGCCAGAAGATCTGGTTACAGCAGTTAGTGTATCTGGGTTTAAAAAAGGTTTGAATAAGTTCCTAGAGGATAAATCCATAAACTTACATTACAGTAATTAAAAAGCATTAATAACTTGTGATCTATTTAATGTTTAGGTACTTGCCAGGTACTTGTGACTTGGATTGCTCACCTTTGAAACAGGATACTGGGCTTGATGGACCCTTGGTCTGACCCAGTATGGTGTATCTTATGTTTTTATTTTCTTATGGCTATTGAAAGATTTTGGGGTTAACTTGCGTGTCACTGACATTTGGCATAAATGAATGTACATATCAATGCCATGTTAACTATAGTGTTTTATAAAAACATCAGAAACTGGATGAGTAGTAAGCTGAATGTCTCTGTGTCCCAGGTGTTTTATAAAACAAAATGCATAGAGGGAGTTCTAACTTTCAAAGAAAATTCAGCTTACAGCGTGCACCAGTCAAATGTTTCAAAAGCTCACTTAGGTGAATTGTAATAATCTTTTAGCAGCATCCCTGTTCCTTTTGGTAAAGACCATCACAAATGATATCATGCATGTAGGAGTCTAATAGTCCTTAGGGCATATACAGTATGTAAAAGTACCTAAGAACTCATTGTGTACTTTTGTAAAACCAAAAAGAACTAGGATATGAGTTCAGAAGAAGCCTACAGTCTTTTCCCATTGTGCAAATAAAAACTGCCTAGGAAGGAAAGTGATTTGATGGTGGAAAGGTCTAATGAGAATCTCTAACATGATGCTTATTTAAAGAAGAGCACTAGTGTTAAATTTGAGAGCTTGAGGTCTTATCCAACATATCTTGGCTTTATGGATGAGGTTCATTCCTGTCAAGGTATATGCAAAACAAACCCTTCTTGAGGCATTACTCCAAGACTTTTTTAAAGGCTATTTCTGTGAAATTAGAGAATGTTTTGGGTGGGTCAGAATAAAAAAAATCACTTTATTTTATTTTATGCAAACTGAAAGTTTGTTAATAAGAAATGAAGAGTTCTGTCGTGCAAGAAATTAGTAGTAACATTTCTGAAAGTGCTCATACCAGTCAGTCTGCAAGACTGGTAAATCATCACAGGATTCATTCAGTGAAGCGCATGGAATGATTGTTGGTTTAAACAAAGTGAAAACAATTTTGAAGCCTCAGTCACACTAATGCATAGAATATCTGGAGTCTCAGAAAGGAATCTGGGGACAGCTGTCTTCTATCCTGTTTCTTCTTCATAGTGCACCAGTAGCAGTTGGTGTGATCCAAGGAGAAGAGAGAATAAGCTTAGATAGAAGTTAACCCTGATTTATACATGGAAGCAGGTATTTTATTTTTTGCGCCTTTACTTGAGATCACCAGTTCTCTGATACCTCTGTTAGTTCACCCAGTCCATCACCTTGCCTGTACCCTGCAGCAATTCACCCTGAAACCCCCCCCCCAAGTTTACCTAGACCTCCCACGCAAAAATTGTAGACAATAGCAAGTCCAATTTCACTTGTGCTAGTAAAATAGCAGGTGTAAAATTGCATGAATACATTTGATAATTTATACATATGTATATATCTCATAAAATAGCAACTTCTGTGTGTACCTCCTGACCCTGCCCTTCAACATCTCTAGACCGACCCTTTTTTGCACCATTAAAATGTGCATGGAAAACCAAAAATACGCATGCACGTCTAGGTTTCTAAAATAGCTTGTTATATGTACATGTCATATTTTTTTTACATATTTCAAATATACACATATATGTTTACAAATAGGTAAAGAAATTAAGTTCTTTCATTGCATTGTAAAACGTTGCATTGTAACTCCCTGTGCAACTCCCACCTGCACAGTTTATAAAATTCAAGGATAAATCTCCATGCGTCCAGTTATGTGCACAACTGCAGTGCCACAAATAGATTTGAAAGTTATCCTTCCTGTTGCCACTTTGGGGTCATAAGACAAGATCATCCCTGGTTTTCTCTGCTGGTTGATGAAAATCAGTATCTCATGTCCCTATCGTATGCTGCTCCATCAGATTTCTGCACCCCAAATGCATGAGTTTGCTTTTTTTTTTTGCATCTAATCTTAAGTGTCAAGCATTCAACCACTCCTCAATCTTATATTAATTCTCATTCTGTATCATTCTCTGTTGCAGTTCTTAGTATCATCTTTGAAAAAGGCAATTTTTACTCCTCTGCATTGATTTAAAAGATACTGAATAGAATTGATCCCAGGACAGATCCCCAAGGCACTCACATCCACTAATCATTCATTTTTCCTTAGATGAATTCCATTTACCGTCACCCTTTGTGGTCTATCACTCAACCAGTTTCTAATCCAGTCCACCACCTTGGGGCCATCCCCAAGCTGTTCAGTTTATTTATGAGCTTCCTATTTGGGAGAGTATCAAAAGGCTTTGCTGAAATCCAAGCCCATCGCATCAAGTACACACCCCTGATCTGTTTTTTTTTTTAAATTATTTACAGTTTATTAAATTCTTACATTCATTATACAATGAAAAAGAAAAAAGTAAACAAATTGGAATATCTCGAAAATAAACTTCAAGAAAACACCCCCCTGATCTAAATGTCTGTTTGCCTAATCAAAGAAATTGATCACATTTATACTTCTCTTTCTGAAATCCTGGGTACCTTTCTGAATGTTAATCTTTTTGCTATTATTTTTGTAGCCACATTTAAAAAAAAACAAAAAAAAAATACTTATTGTCGTTTCCTCTTACTTTTATTTATTTTCCTACCATAAAGATTTGTAGTACTTAATAAAACACATTTTAGTTTATCCTTTTGTTTTTCTACTACACAAAGGTTTTCTCACTCTGCCAGTGCCTCCTGAAGGTATTTCCCCATTTTAACAAAGTCAGTACTTTTGATCTTTGTGTGACCTCTCTCCCTCTTCACTCTTTTTTTATTAAACCATGCTCTAGTGTCTGCTGTTGACTAGAGCTCAGGCATAAGTACCAGATTCAGTATCCCCTTCCCTGAGGGGGGTTCATTGATGTTTGTCTGAGGAGCACCTCTTGAAGAGAATCCAGCATCTCTCTACTTATAGGTGATTTCACAGATAGGGTGCTCTATTTCTATCTTCCACCAATATCTCTTTATTGCAAATTTAAGTAGATCTCTATCTAGTTGTTCTGCTGGTGCCAGCGGTCTGTTAATCACTTCAGTATAGACAGCATTTCTATTCGTCCTTTCCATGATGATCCACAAGATGGCCAAACAAATGGATAAGTTAAACGCAAAAGCCAGGAGAATGCTTGGGTGCATAGGGGGAGGAATTACCACAAAAAAAGGAAGTGATATTGCATCTATATAAATCCCTGGTGAGACCTCATTTGGAAATTTGGAATACCATATGCAGTATCCATTTTCAAAAGGATATAAACCAGTTGGAACCAGTCCAGAGGATGGCTACTAAAATGGTCAGTGGTCTTCAATCTAAAGCATATGGGGATAGACTTAAAGATCTAAACATGTATACCCTAGACAGAAGGTGTAATAGGGGAGATAAGATATAGAAATTTAATTACCTCGAGGTTTCCGTGCAGAGAAGGTAGGCCTCATTCAAAGGAAAGAAGGCTCTAGAACGAGGGGTCATTGGATGAAGATGAATGGGGTACTGAAGAATAATCTAAGGACATATTTTTTTTCCAGAGAGGATAGTGGAGGTAGCAGAGACAAGGACAGTATCTGAATTCAAGAAAGCAAGGGATAAACGTAGAGGATCTCTGAAGGAATGGTTTGGATTGTAAAGCTGAAGAGTTGATGTGGATGGACAGATTAGATAGGCTGTAATGGTCTTCTTATGCCATCATGTTTCTATGGTTACTCTGTTTCCTATCCTTTAGCCAGTTACTAATCCACAGTAGGACATTGCTTCCTATACACGTTTGTTTACACTTTCAATACAATCAAATATATTGGCAAGGCAAGACTTCTCTTAGCTAAAATAATATTGACTCTTTCCCATTAAACCATGTCTATCTATATGGACTAGAATTTTGTTTTCAAGAGTAGCTTCTACTATTTTGTCCATCACCAACATCAGGCTCACCAGTCTATAGCTTTCCAGATCATCTCTGGAGCCCTTTCTAAAAATCACCATTATATTAGCCACTCTCCTGTCTTCAGGTACTGTGGCTGTTTTAAATGATAGGTTCTTATGCATAAATTGCCAGACAGTTATTTCTCAAGTAAATAATTATCAAGAATTGGAAAATTCCTTTTTCATTCTTATTTGAGCTAGGTAACTTGTGGTTTCTCAAGCAGTCTGGAAAACCCCTAATAGTTAACCATTAGTTAAAAGTATAATTGTTTTCTGTTGGCACATTTATGACTTTACGTTCCTTGTGCTTTGGAAGAAATGGAGATTGATAAATAGAATTATTCATTTTAAGGGGCAATGATAATTATTTAGGTTGTAAAATTTGTTCTAGTTGTTTTCAGCTTTCCTTTGATGGATATTTGAATTTCATTATCCGTACAAATTTTTTCTGTTTTATTCCATCTATGGCAATAAATACACACCATTCCTCTAAAATAAAGCTAAGTGTAGCGCAATTATCCACAGGTATTTCACCCATATTCTATGTGCATGTAGTAAACCACTGTGGATAAGAAGTAGTAGGAAATCTGGTGCTAAGGAAGTCAGAGTTTGCATCAAGGAAGGTAAGAATCGAGACCAGGGATTATAATGATCTTCACTCAACAGCAACAAGAAAAAAAGACCACACAGGAGCTCCGTTGCTTCTACATCCAATGTTCTTCAAGCCGTCTTATTTAGCAAACGTATTACAATTCACCACTGAGCATGGTGGGGAGTATCCATAAAATGTTTGCTAATTGTTGCGTCTCTGATAAAGATTGAAGGTCAGAACAGCTTTTACCTTTCATGCTGATGAGTGTACACACTCTTGGACTGGGCAACTGTCTGTAGAAGCCCATTATCCGTGGGTTCCTTCACTGTTTTAAATAAGTGACATGAAAACACTTCAGATGCAGCAAAGATAAGTGTTCCAGAGGGAAAAAAAAAAAAAAAAGACAATCAAGGAGACTAAACAACTGAAGTTGTAAAGGCTTTCTTTGATGTAGCTTTATCTAATCTGCACTGTACTTTGTTTACTATTCAGAATTAGAAATATATGAGAAGGGGGAGTGCTGAACATAATGATAATAAAGGATGCTGGTCCTCTTACTTTTCAGTTTCTATAGTTTCTCTAGGAAATCAGCTTCAGACCATTGAAACTCTTCAAAATATGTACATAGCGTGACGGTGTAATGAGAGGAGCTTTAGCATAACTTTTAAATTACATTAGTCATAAGTAGAGAAAAATGCTATAAAGATTACAGGCAGCTTTTCCCTGCAGGGAATATATTGTATAGTGTGACAGGTGCACGGCAGACCTCCAATGCACACCTCTAACCTCTCAATGGGGGGGGGAAAAGTTCAACTGCCAGTTTAATTTTCTGTATATAGTGACAGCTGTGGCTGTTAAAGCTGCCTTTAATATTACTGTCAGCATCCATTTGCTGGAGGTATTTTTCCATATTACCATATGAGAAATGACAGTGAATCATTGTCGCTGTAGATTATCTGCTGCTCTCATCTTACGATAGGTTCCTGAGGTTCACTGCCTTGTGGACGTGCCACTTCACCCTTAAGTCCTATCAAAGCTAGTTAACTCATGAATGATGTCATCCAACGGGCTACTTTATTCTGACCTACCTCAAAATCTATGGCAGCATGAAATGGAGGATATTTTCATTACTCCAATTATAGATGCTTGACTAGTACTGTGTAGAATCTATCATACAGTAAATTGAATCCCTAATTCTATGTACATTAGCAGAAAGCTTTCATGCTTTCATTCACTGGTGACCAAGTTGCATAGTAAATGTAGTACCAACTTGATGTTATTACTTGCCGTGCTATCTAAAGTCTTATGTCATGTTTTCTGAACCTCTTCTATTAGAAGTTTTTCTAAAGACAACTGTAATAACATGTGGAATGGAGCTACCACACACGAATCACGGACATTCGGAGCAGCTGCTGCTGCCCAAAGCAGGTCCGGTCATTCCATCCCGCCTCCCCCAAGTATCGGCAAGAGAGTAAATGATAGAAGATTTATCCTTCCTGGAGGAGGTGGATATTGCTGAAATCCCATATGAATAATTTTTGCCACCTGTTGAAGTAGAAGATTGGAAAAAGAAAGAAACTAGAAAACACCAAGAACTACATAGATCAGTGACATTTTTAAAGTTAACACTAGAATAGAAAGAATTTTACCACTGTAGTCTTTGATCAGTTGTCAACACAAGAGGAAATTCTTGAAGTGAGTAGGGTGGGGAAGATCCTCAAGTAGCCGAGCAGAGATGTAATGCAGAATTCTTTAAGAACCCCGAGACCAGTCGCATCGATAGCGCTGAGAGAGAAAAGAACTGTTTCACTCCTGGCCGAGGAAGAAGGGAGATCCGGGCTGAAAGGACGGCCCCCCTTTGACATCATCAACAGGAGCCCCGGGACAGCATAAAATGAGGGCCCTGCGGCGCACAGCCGCCAGCGTGCAGCTGAAGCCACGCGCCAAAGGGGCGCGTCCCTGGTAAAAATTTTCGATTATGGGAAGAAATGTAAATCTAAAACATGGACTTCTTCACCAACAACCCCATCATCAAGGAAATACGGACCCATGGACGACCATATAATACATATAGGTGAGTCCTTGGTTAGGGATGATATAGAAGGAAACTCCCAGTTAGGAGTTTCCTTAAGTCCCAGGTCCGCGCAACCCCCCTTACAACCGATTAGGGAGGGTATTGATGTAGTAAATACTGTTGAAAAACCTTTGTCAGTAGCCCAAGTCCGGGAAGGAAGTGAGAGCACTATAGAAGGGAATAGACATTTGATTAATGTAATGGAAGGGGAGGGAGCAACTGCTAGTAATATTCTGGTACCATGTCCGACAATAATTTCTGAATTAACTAATGAGGTGGTGAAAGTGATGTAGAACCAGAAAATGTAACTCTTTTAGACGTATGGAGGTTATCTGTAAAAATTGATAAAAAAATTATCTAGGTCTGTTTCTCAAGCGCATTATTTTTCTGTTCAAGTGAGAACTAAATTTGAAGACCTAGAAAGTAGGACTATAAAGGTAGAATAAGCAGTTGCAGTACTAAACCCACAAATAAATGTTATGCATGCCACCAATACCTCATTCATTAAAGATAATTTGATGCTACATAATCAAGTTGAATTACTTGAGAACGAATTAAGGTCATTCACTTTAAAACTATTGAATTTTCCGAAATCTAGATTAATGTCAGCTATTGAATTATTTAATAAATATGTCGTAGAGATACTATCTTTTGAGATTGAGAAAATTCCTATTTTATCTAAATTGTATTATTTGCCAGCTAAAAGATTGCTCCAAGTTCAAGAGGGGGGTATAGATACCTTGAATAGCCCTGGAGTCTCCACTTTTCTAGAGGACTCTATGGACAATATTCATACTAGAGCTACACTATTGGTTTCTTTTTCTCTAAAGAAAGATAAAGATTTATTCTTCTCAAAATATTTTCAAACTAAAGATTTTATATTTTGCGGGCAAAAAATTCAAATCTTTCCAGCTGTGTCTCGTGCTACACAAGCACGTAGGAAACAATTTCTTTCCTTTAAGAAACAGGCTCTCGATCTGGGAACTAGTTTTTTTTCTAAAATTTCCTCAAATGTCATATAACGTACCAAAACAATAAGTTTATTTTTGTAGACCCTACACACTTGGAGCAATTTTTAAGGGCAAATCTAAAAAAATAGTAAGTACTTGTTAAGGAGAAAGGGTTGTAATAAAGGGAAAGAAGACATGCAGTAGGAAGGAACTCTCCTTATCCCCCTAGATGTGGGCTGGGATATAAAATATATTATGTAATGTATAACTTGATATTGTTATTCGTTTCTGGAAATTCCTGGATTATTGCATTTTTGTTTAAATGTAATAACTCAATAAAAATTAAATGAAAAAAAAAGAAATATAAAAATTAGAACATTGTCTTCTTAGCAAGAACTTGTGCTTGGGTACTGTATTACATATTTTTATTGTGCCATAAGCAACACTAACGTAGTTATCTCGGGTAGCTAAAAAAATTCTGAAAAATGTCATAACCATTGTATTGCATTATGGGCATTATGATTCAGAAAATTGTTTCTTGTAGGAATTGATATGATGTGTAGGGAACAATTTTGGGCAGATTGATGGCGTGGGATTATATAGGTTTAGTTGGCCTGCCTCTTTTTAGGCGGGTGGGAAAGGTATTGCTATGCTTGTATTTTGATCATGTGGTATTGTCTTTAATGTGTTATTGTATTCTCATATGCTATTGGATTTCAAGTAATTTTGATTGTTTTTGTCACTGTGTTCTAAGCTGCTCTGAGTCCTTTCTAGACATATAAACTGAAAATATAATGTAACAAATCAAAATGTAAGAAACTCAGTAACGGTTGTGGTATGCCCAGAGATCCAAAAAATTGATTAGATGTAGAATAGCAAAGATCCGTTTCCTATCATTATTTACTTTTTGCTTAGTACATATTCTGCACATGATAGAATAAAGTATGCAGAATGTCATCAGTGAGCAAGCAACAACCACTAATCAATTAAACAAGGTGCAGTAATTAGACAACTTTATGACTGTCCATGTTCAGTATATTATATTTGAATTCTTGTGAGCGCTTCCCTTTATTGTTGATAAGGATCTTTGATTTCACTTTTTCTGGCCTGAAAGCTGTAAGTGTCCTTTGAGTTGCTAATTTGCAACACTGCATAGTTCACTTAAATGTATTTCATTCTTTGTTGGAAACCTCTTTAAATTGCATTTTTAAAAATATAGTGATTGTGGAAGGGCCTGGATTGACTTCACTGAAAAATGGAGTCTTCTGTTTATCAACAGAGCAGCAAGAGCCCCTGGTTTCCCATGATGCCATGGCAAAGGCTGTGAAATCTAGCTCTTGCTGTTGAAATTGTTGTCCATGCAACAATGAGGGAACCAAGAGCTGGAATGGGTGGGGGACTGCCCGAGCACATAGTCCTCTCCCTCCCCATGTTGTTCCCCACCCTCAATACTGATCCAGACAGGGAGATGGAGGGGAGCAGCAGTGTTTCAGGCCTCATTGTCGCCTTCTGCTGGCAGGGCCTGACTCATATATTGAATTTAAGCAGCACTTCAGTGTCCCACATGTTTTAAAGCATATTTCACCCATTTATGGCAGAAGAGGAGAAGGATGCAACCTGAGGCATCGCCAGTGTCTTTCTCTTAGCCAGCCAGCGCAGGCAGATCAGAAGGGGGAAGGGTGAGAAAATTTGCTGGGAGGGTGATTGAATGACAGACTAGGGTGGGGGAAAGAGTGGGAGAGAGGGGATTGGCTAGGGATCATAGTGTTTGTGTGACAGTGAGAAGGTTTTGGCACCTGGAGTATAAGAGGGAGAGGGGATCACCATTGAGTGCATATGGATGTGAGAGGGCAGATTTGTCAGGTACATATATGTGTGTGATAAGAAGAAGGGATCAACCCAGGGGTTTGTGTGGGTGTGTCTGTGTGTGTAAGAGAGAGGATACATTGGATTGGGGGGTGAGTGAATAAGAACAGGGTTGGCGGGAAGGAGAGAGAGAAGGGTAGGGTTATGAAGAGAGCAAGACCAGAACCAGGAGAGAGACATTTATCTCTCCCCAGTTATAATTCCAGATATTTTCCCCATTCCTCTCCCCTGATCCCAGATTGTCTCATTACCCTTCCATCCTCTTCCTTCTCCCTTCTCCCCCTTGATCTCAGAACCTCCCTTCTTAGTCCTAGAACCCACCTCTCTCTCCTTTTCCCCATCCTTAAGAACATAAGAGCATAATAAATTGCCATACTGGATCAGACCAAGGGTCCATCAAGCCCAGCATCCTGTTTCCAACAGAGACCAATGCAGGCCATAAGAACCTGGCAAATACTCAAACACTAAGAAAATCCCATGCTACTGATGCAATTAATAGCAGTGGCTATTCCCTAAGTAAACTTGATTAATAGCAGTTAATGGACTTCTCCTCCAAGAACTTATCCAAACCTTTTTTGAACCCAGCTACACTAACTGCACTAACCACATCCTCTGGCAACAAATTCCAGAGCTTTATTGTGCTTTGAGTGAAAAGAATTTTCTCCGATTAGTCTTAAATGTGCTACTTGCTAACTTCATGGAATGCCCCCTAGTCCTTCTATTATTCTCACTTCTTCTCCTTCACCCATTCTCAATATCCCTTCTTGCTTCCTATCCCATCCCTAAGATTCCCCTCTTCCTCTCTTTCCCATGATCCTCTTCCTCTGCTGATACCTGATATCCCTAAACCTCATCCAAGAAAGCACACTAGAAAGGCTGGAAAGCAACTTTCTAATGTAAAATACAATTTACAAAATTAAATATGCAACTATGCCACAGTATTTATTAACATTTGTCAGCAAATCTATCCCTGAACTGCTGCATGAAATTGTCTCTATGAATATGGCATTTGAAGTAACAATACAAGCTTCCACACACTCCCCTGTCAATGTCCCTTAACCTTATTATTGGGGACAACAAGAGTCTCTATAAATCTTTTCTGAGACATACCAACAAGAGTGTCAGTTACTGTCAACTCAAACCTCAAACTCTTATATAATAAGCAAACCTTTGTATTTGTCTGGTTATAGCTTTTGGTTAATGTTTTCCTAAATATAGAATAAAAAAACAAAGGGTCAATTAATGTCAATTAATAGATCAATCAAAACAAAAATGATATATCTATAATAATAATCAAGCAATATATACTACATCTTTCAACATAGAAACTTTTAATCACTTTTAAACAGTATCACAAAAAACATTTATATCAAAATACAACAAAATAAAATAATCATTTTATTCAGTATACAAAATACAATCCAAAAATTATTAAAACAAAAACCAAACAGAACCCATACATATCCACACAACCACTCAAACTTACCGCATTTGTGTTTCAGACGTCCATATTTAGGAAGTCGACGGACTGGAATAATATCTTATATTATCATAATTTTCATCCATGCCGCCTACGAGAGAATATACCGGTGAGACAGTTCCTTCATCTTAGAAGGATTTGCACCTCTTTGGAGGATTTTAAATCTAATGCAGTGGATATGCGAAGGCGTTTTCATCAGGGTTATCCCATGTCTGTAGTAAAACGAGCTAAAAAAACGTGCTCGTTTTATAAATTGCAATTTTGTTATTCTATCCTTCTCTATCACAGGAACAGGATCGAGTAGTATGTGGGCTGCTCTACACTGAACTTACTCCCAAACTAGTGGGGAATATGAAGAGGTTTTGGTATGTTTTGCAGGGCCATTCGGGTTTTGAGAAACTTCCTATTTTTGCCTTCAAACAAGGATGTAACATTAGGGATTGGCTAGTTTCATCTCATTTTTTTACTTGTTAAATGAATATTTCTTTAGGTGAACATCATGAATGTGGACACCCTAGGGTTTGTTCCCTGTCATTGACGAGCGGTACGTCACACTCCGGTGGGGCCATAAACTTATTTATGGTTCTTCAGGGCAGGGACACCTGACTGGCTCTTCTCACAGAGTCCTTTCCTAGTATGTAGATCCTTTTTATGGAAGGAAAGAGTTAACTTTCAGGGCCCAAGTGCTATGGGTGACTTTTAAAAAGCCCGGCGTGTGCCAAAGCTGGGAGATAAATGCAGAAGTCTGGCCGGCACGCGTCGCATGGATTTTAAAAGGCACCTGCATACACGCGCATAAACTTATATGTGCGCATGTTATAAAATAGCCTGACCGCCCGCACACGTGCGCTCATTTTTAAGTGGACGCGTCCCGGTGCGCGCAAATGCTTCTACCACATAAGTGGGAAGATTTTAAAAGGCACGCACACCGATGCCATTTCCAGTTTTACCAGTTTGTTCCCAGTTCATCCAGTTAAGGGATAGGACTTCCAAACTCCACTAGTTTAATAGCCCCCCCTCCCCGCTGTAAGCACCAACCTTTAAAACCGCACTGATCTGCCTAGTTTCTTTTTTTTGTTTTCTAACTTACATGACATCCATTGCAGAAGTAAAGTTGCGCAGCAGGGGGACCCCAGTGCATGCCAATACACACATTTAAGCACAGATGTGATGGTAATATCCCGAAATGCCCATGCCCCGCCTGTACTACCCCCACACCCCTCCCCTTTTTGGAAGCTTTTCATTTATGCGCGTAGTGGCATTTACGTGCAAATCCGGGCAGCTTTTAAAATCTGCTCAGCGAGCTCTGGCCCGACATATTTGCGCATCCCCTAATTTTGGCGCGCATCAGGCTTTTAAAATTCACCTTTAATTGCACTTAACATGGGTAAAACCTATTGAAAATTCAATAGCATATATTGTAGCAATTTTCAAAGGGTTTGAAAGCTGGTTTCTTTAGTTCTTAGCCTATTACTCTAACCCACAAGCTGGTTTGTATTCAGGAATTCCACAATAAATATACGTGAGATGCATATGCATGTACAGCCCCTGACACAACCTTGTCCTGGGCACAAGAGCTGATTGGAAGGTTTATGGCCAAGGGAACCCTATGATCTCCCAGAGTCCCGCAAAGAGGGAGAAGAAAGCTCTCTTTCAAGACCTTTAGGGTTTCTCCTCACTGTGGCTCTTCTGCTCATCAACCTAGAAGAAGAGCGCACAAAACTCCATGCTGAATCCCAAGCTGAAATAAAGATAAACAAAGTCCAAAAAAAGTACACCAATGGCTAGTGCAGACAATAGTAACACAAAGTCAAAGAAAGCTCAAAAATGAAATCTCAATCACTTTCATAAGCAGTAGTCTGCCTTCCTAAAACAGATCAGCTCTCAGGACAGGAACCCACATCCACTGATCTTCCCAATTGCCTTCTCTGAAGGCAGCCCTCCTCTCTGTCTCAGCAGGTTCTCCCACTCTGTTGATCTTCTGGCTGATTCTTCTTTTCAAAGCCAACCTAACAGAAAAAATAGATGCAAAAAGAAAATCAACCCTTTTTACCTATGTCAATAACACTTAATGCAAATACTAAATGGCAATAAAAAGAAAACGATATGCCCGCAGTGGGTTTTAGACAGAATCAGCTTGCTACTTTCACATTAATCATTTACTGTTTTCTCATAAGTTCTATGAATATAATAACTTAACCTTTAATATCTCAACCTAATATGGACAAATAGTTCACCCAATCCTTTTCCAGCTCACCTAGATCCTTTAGTATTTCACCCTGAACCCCCAAGAGTTCACCCAGAGCTCCCAACCAAAAACTGAAAGCAACAGACAAGTCCCATTTCACTTGTGCATGCCAATCAGCAGATGTAAAAATGTATGAATAAGTTCAGTAATGTCTAAAGGCCTGATTTTAAAACCCCCGTCCATGCTCAAAAAACAGGAGTTACGCGCGCTGCGTGCATTTTAGAAGAGGCCTGGCTGCGCACGTAACCCCCATTACACGCACAAGAGCCAGGTCTCTATGAAGGGGCGGTCCCAGGGTCGGAGAGGGGCGGGATGGGGTGGAGCTGGAGCTGGAGGCCGCCGGTACAGTGCCAGCTCAGGAGCTGGTGTAAGTTCAGAAATAAAGATATCTACTAAATGTAGGGCCTTCAAAGGGGAAGAGGGAGGGAGGGTAGGTAGGGGGGAGGAAAGTTCCCTCCCAGTCCGCTCCTTAATTGGAGCTAATTGGCATACACAAGTGAAATACATGCACGCGCTACCCAGCGCGCACATGGACGCGGGATTTTATAACATGCGTGCAGGCGCACGCAGGGGTGGGAGATTTGGCCAGATTATGCGCGTCGACGAGATCAGGCCTCCCAGAGGGAATTGGCGGAGGCCCGATCTCATCGCCATGCGTAATCAGGCCAAATCTCCCACCCTTGCGTTCGCCGGTGCATGTTACAGTTTTGGCCGCGAGCACCGTGACCAGACCCTTACCTCCGTGCTCCTGGACCTGTTCCCGTTTCTGGAGGCCTCATTTGCGGCCTGGTCGGCGGCGTCCCCGCAAGGGCCGCGCCGCCGGGAAGCCTCCCGTGGATGCCCTGCTTCTAGGCGCTAATGAACTTACAGCAGTTCATCTCGAATTTACGACAGGCCTTTGATGAGCCCACCCGAGTAGCTATGGCTACATCGGATCTGCTGCAACTGCGTCAGGGGGTTCGCTCCTTGGCAGATTATGCTATGGAATTCCGGACTTTAGCCCAAGAAGTAGGTTGACAGGATGGTAGTCTTAAGGCCATCTTCTTGGAGGGCCTCTCCAGACGCATAAAGGATGAGATTGCTGCCCGAGATCTGCCGGAGGACCTCAACCTCTTGATAGAGATGGCTGCCCGCATTGACCGCCGCCTACAACAACGGGCCAAGGAGCAGCACTCCTCTCGCCACAGTTCTGCTTCTGTGCAAGTGAGATCTGCGTCTTCTCCTAAGACTTCTCATCCAGACGCTCCCACCTGCGAACCCATGCAGCTGGGACTGGCTCCGCTCTCTGCTGAAGAGAGGCAACGTCGCCGTTCGTTGAAATTGTGCTTGTATTGTGGCCAGAAGGGCCACTTCTTGGCATGCTGCCAGGAGCGTGCGGAAAACGCCAAAGCCTAGGAGGTCGGAAGGAGCTCCTCCTAGGCTGTGCTACAGCTCCTCAATGTACCGTGCCTGTTACCATGGAATATCCTGGAGTGTCCATTGAGACGATTGCGTTCCTGGATTCGGGAGCCGGAGGTAATTTCATCCTGCAGGACTTAGTCTCCCAGTTGTGAATTCCTACGCATAGACGGGAGGTCCCGTTGTGAATTACCTCCATCCAGGGGACACTCCTTCCAGGACCTCTCCTGATGTCCACGGCACCCATTACTGTCTGCACCGGGGTGATCCATACGGAGGAGATAGCCTTCCTAGTGTTGGATAAGGCTGTCCACCCCGTGGTGCTAGGGTTGCCGTGGTTATAGAAACACTCGCCCACGATTCAGTGGGATACTCTACAGATTGTCAAGTTGAGCCTTTCTGCCTAGCTAACTGTATGAAAGTGCCTAGGGTTCCCGTACTCCCGTTGATGCACTCTGCCCTAGGTCCTCCTGCACCTTATGAGGACTTCACGGATGTTTTTTCCAAGACCAAGGCGGAGATCCTTACGCAGCATCGTCCGTATGACTGTGCTATAGACTTGTTACCTGGAACTATGCCCCCCCGAGGAACGGTATATCCCTTATCATTGCCTGAAACCCGGGCCATGTCCGAATATATTTCAGAGAATCTGGCCAAGGGGTTTATTCGCCTGTCCAAGTCGCCTGCAGGGGCAGGCTTCTTCTTTGTCAGCAAGAAGGACGGCTCGCTGAGACTGTGTATAGACTATCGAGGCCTAAATTCCATTACCAAGCAGGATCGTTACCCGCTCCCGCTAATCCCGGAGCTTGTCGATAGGCTCCAGGGAGCGAAGATTTTCACAAAGTTGGACTTACGAGGTGCTTGCAACTTAGTCAGAATTCGTCCCGGAGACGAGTGGAAAACCGCTTTTAATACCAGATACGGGCATTACGAATATCTTGTGATGCCTTTCGGCTTATGTAAAGCTCCGGCGGTGTTCCAGCACCTTATGAATGAGGTGTTACGGGACCTTCTGAACACCTGCGTAATCGTCTACCTCGACGATGTGCTAGTTTACTCCCAGGACCTGCCTTCACACCATCAGCATGTCCGTCAAGTGCTCCAAATACTTAGGGAGCATGGTCTGTACGCAAAACTTGAAAAATGTAGTTTTGAGAAGACGTCCCTGCCGTTCCTGGGCTACATAATCTCCGCAACAGGCTTTCAAATGGATCCTGAGAAAGTGGCGGCCATTAAGAATTGGCCCCGGCCGAGGTGCCTCAAAGCGTTGCAACGCTTCCTCGGCTTTTCTAATTTCTACCATCTCTTTATTCCCAACTATTCCTGTATTGTGGCCCCGTTGACTGCCCTCACCCGAAAGGGAGCCAACACAGTGGATTGGCCTGTAGGGATGTGAATCGTGTCCTCGATCGTCTTAACGATCGATTTCGGCTGGGAGGGGGAGGGAATCGTATTGTTGCCGTTTGGGGGGGTAAAATATCGTGAAAAATCGTTAAAAATCGTTAAAAATCGAAAAATCGAAAAATCGAAAAACCGGCACATTAAAACCCCCTAAAACCCACCCCCGACCCTTTAAATTAAATCCCCCACCCTCCCGAACCCCCCCCAAATAACTTAAATAACCTGCGGGTCCAGCGGCTGTCCGGAACGGCAGCGGTCCGGAACGGGCTCCTGCTCCTGAATCTTGTCGTCTTCAGCCGGCGCCATTTTCCAAAATGGCGCCGAAAAATGGCGGCGGCCATAGACGAAAAAGATTGGACGGCAGGAGGTCCTTCCGGACCCCCGCTGGACTTTTGGCAAGTCTCGTGGGGGTCAGGAGGCCCCCCACAAGCTGGCCAAAAGTTCCTGGAGGTCCAGCGGGGGTCAGGGAGCGATTTCCCGCCGCGAATCGTTTTCGTACGGAAAATGGCGCCGGCAGGAGATCGACTGCAGGAGGTCGTTCAGCGAGGCGCCGGAACCCTCGCTGAACGACCTCCTGCAGTCGATCTCCTGCCGGCGCCATTTTCCGTACGGAAAATGGCGCCGGCCATACGCGTATGGCCGGCGCCATTTTCCGTACGAAAACGATTCGCGGCGGGAAATCGCTCCCTGACCCCCGCTGGACCTCCAGGAACTTTTGGCCAGCTTGTGGGGGGCCTCCTGACCCCCACGAGACTTGCCAAAAGTCCAGCGGGGGTCCGGAAGGACCTCCTGCCGTCCAATCTTTTTCGTCTATGGCCGCCGCCATTTTTCGGCGCCATTTTGGAAAATGGCGCCGGCTGAAGACGACAAGATTCAGGAGCAGGAGCCCGTTCCGGACCGCTGCCGTTCCGGACCGCCGCTGGACCCGCAGGTTATTTAAGTTATTGGGGGGGGGTTCGGGAGGGTGGGGGATTTAATTTAAAGGGTCGGGGTGGGTTTTAGGGGTTTTAGTGTGCCGGCTCACGATTCTAACGATTTATAACGATAAATCGTTAGAATCTGTATTGTATTGTGTTCCATAACGGTTTAAGACGATATTAAAATTATCGGACGATAATTTTAATCGTCCTAAAACGATTCACATCCCTATTGGCCTGTTCCTGCCTGCCAAGCCTTCGAAGCCCTCAAGGAAGCATTCTTGTTAGACACCTGCCTTCGTCATCCGGATCCCAGCCGGTCCTTCGTGGTGGAAGTCGATGCCTCCAATGTGGCCGTGGAGGCCGTGCTGAGCCAGTACTCTGATTCTGTGTCAGCGAAGAAATTCTCGCCGGCAGAGAGCAACTACTGTGTTGGTGATAAAAAGTTGCTAGCTGTGAAACTTGCTCTGGAGGAATGGAGACAGTGGTTGGAGGGAGCCAACCATCCGGTTACGATTTACACTAACGACAAAAACTTAGCATTCTTGAAGCAAGCCCAACTCCTGAACCCAAGGCAGGCTCGGTGGTCACTGTTTTTTGATCGGTTTAACTTTACTCTACGCTACCAACCTGGCTCTAAGAATGTTCGAGCCAACGCGCTCTCGCGCTTTTCTGAGGTCGAAGAGACTCCTGACACTCCCCAGTACATCTTGGATCCCGTGAAAGTGAGCCTCGCAGCAACCTTGGTGTCCTCCCAAGGAAAGACTGTCATTCCCCGTCGCTCCCGGAGAGCAGTCCTCACTTGGGCCCATGACTCCCTCACTGGGGGCCATGCTGGCTGTAAAGGGACCTTGGACTTGTTGAACCGATTCTACTGGTGGCCGACGGTGACACAGGACGTCCAAGCCTTTGTGGGCTCTTGCCCTACCTGCGCCGTTCAGAAGCATCTCGACGGGAGACCCAGGGGCCTGTTACAACCATTACCCATCCCGGTGGAGCCTTGGACACACATCTCCACCGACTTTGTTGTGACCTTCCCATCTCAGGAGGTAATTCCATCATTTGGGTGACCGTGGACCGATTCTCCGGGATGGCGCACTTTGTCCCCTTGCCAAAGTTGCCTTCTGCACCTGACCTGGCCGGTCTCTTCGCTTGGCATGTCTTTAGACTTCACGGTCTTCCACAGGATATAGTCTCCGATCGAGGACCACAGTTTACTGCTCGATATTGGAAAGCACATTGCAAACGCTTTAGTGTGTAACTTAGTGTTTCGTCTGCGTTCCATCCACAGACTAATGGGCAAACGGAATGGACTAACCGAACCTTAAAAACTTTTCTCCGTTCGTTCGTGAATGAACGACAAGATAATTGGGCCAAGTTACTCCCGTGGGTGGAGTTCTCGTATAATAATCACACGCATGCTGCTACTGGAAGTTCACCTTTCCTCATTGTCTATGGGAAGCAACTTCGACCGCCCTTGCCTTCACCTGAACCTAGTGCACTCCCGGCAGTGCAACTTTCAGCCCGCCAGCTTCTTTCCTTATGGACTTCTATCCAGGGAAAGCTCCGTAAAGCCGCCCAGTCCGCCAAGAAATGGGCGGATAGGCATCGTCAGCCAGCACCTATTTTCCTTCCTGGAGACCGCGTCTGGCTTAATACTAGAAATCTACAGCTACGAATCCCGTCTCGAAGACTAGCTCCAAGATTCTGTGGGCCTTTTCGAGTCGCTGAACGAATGGGAGCAGTCTCATACCGACTACGCCTACCCTCCTCCATCCGCATACATGACGTGTTCCATGTGTCATTGCTGAAGCCTCTTGTTTTATCCAGATACCACTCCCGGGCTCCTGAGCCATCGGATCCTTCAGTACCGGATGATGTTACGTATCAAGTACGTGAGATCTTGGATGTCCGGTTCCATCAATGACGCTGGGAGTGCTTGCTTGCCTGGGAGGGTTGTGGACCCGAGGATAATTCTTGGGAACCGGCCCGTAACATCCTTGACAAGGACTTATTACGGCAGTTCCATCTGGACCACCCAAGTAAACCCGGACCGGCTAAGAGGGGGAGTAAGAGGGGAGGTACTGTTACGGTTCTGGCCACGAGCGCTGCGACCAGACCCTTACCTCCATGCTCCTGGACCTGTTCCCGCTTCTGGAGGTCTGATTCGCGGCCTGGTCGGCAGCGTCCCCGCAAGGGCCACACTGCCGGGAAGCCTCTCATGGATGCCCTGCTTCTAGGCGCGTACGCGCGCCACTTGGGCGCTTTTCTAGGCCGTTTCCCGCCAGTGGTGACTCCACCCAGTTCCTGACGTCAGACGCCGCGGCCTTGATAAGCCGGCTGCGGACACTCAGTCTTTGCCTTGCAACGGGTGTAGCTCCTGGTTCCCTATTGCTTCATGCCCCGGAGTGAATTGCCTTGGTATTCGCTCCGTTCCCGCTTGCCTGCTACAGTACCTGCTTGGCTCCTGCTTGCCTGCTACAGTACCTGCTTGGTTCCTGCTTGCCTGCTACAGTTCCTGCCTGGTTCCAATACCCGAGTCTTGCTACAGTTCCTGCCTGGTTCCAGTACCCGAGTCCTGCTACAGTTCCTTTCTGGTTCCAGTACCCGAGACTTGCTATAGTTCCTGCCTGGTTCCAGTACCCGAGTCTTGCTACAGTTCCTGTCTACTGTTCTAGTCTGGATCCAGTTCTCAGTCCTGATCATCAAACCGCCTAAGTTCCAGCAGCCGGGCCCTTACGGGCTCCTCCCGGGGGGACTTTGGCTTCCAAGGGTGAAGCCACCTAAGTCCCATCAGCTGGGCTCCTACGGGCTCCTCCCGGCAGAGCACCAGCTTCCAGGGTGAAGAGCACCTCTACGTCCTGCCTGAACATCTGCCTCCCGCCTGCCATATACTAGAGACATTGAACCCCTTTCCCAGTCTCCTGCAGGTCGGCCTAAGGGTCCACTAAATTGAGACTCCATAACAGGCGCAAACATGTTATAAAATCCCGCGTCCGTGCGCGAGCGCCGGGTAGCACGCGCACATGGAGGCGCACACGCATTTTTTAAAAAATCTACCTTGAAGCGTACTTCTGAACCCGCATCAGGACTCTTCTAGTCCTGCCCCTTTTTTGTGCCAGCAAAATGAAACATATGCACACATGCTCAACAAGTACAACCTAGCATGTACATGAGTACTTGCCAGTTATGCACATGTATGTTTATGCTTGAAACCCCTTGAAAATTTACTCCAGTATGGAATTTCCAAAATTTAAAACGATGTATAAAGGTTTTTACCGTTTTGCAATTTTAATGCAATAATTTATTTTTTGTATGCAAGTAGGAAATTAATGCACCAAAATAATGATTATTTTTTGGTTTTATTGATATATATGGAATGTTCTGATTGTACATTGCTTTGAGCGATTTTTAATCTGGATGAGCGCTTTAGAAATGCCTTTTAAATAAATTAATTAATTAAATGATACTGATATACAGATGTGCAAGTAGTTATACAATATTGTAAATTAAATAGCGCTACCAATCAGTTAACCCCCAGATATAAGCTTAGCAGTTTAGCATAATTATGCACAATTTGTTTGGTAATTTGCCCAAATAAGTGGAATGGGGCTTTAGATATTTGGAACCAAAACAACATAGTGGTGTTTTCTGTCCTCAGGTCTTTAACACAACGCTGCACATATTTATTTATTTATTTATTTATTTAAAATTTTTATATACCGGCATTCATGATACAATCACATCATGCCGGTTTACATAGAACAGGGGTGTGCAAAGAACAAATGAGTAACCTATTAGTGATTATTATTATTATTATTATTATTATTATACATATGTATAAAATTGAACAGTTACCACCTTGAACTGCATTGGAGGCAGTGAGATCATTAAAGCTTTTCATGTTTCGGGCCAATTCAGTAAAGTCCACGGGAGAGCGGGCGCCTGTGCGCGCGATTCTGTATTTAAATGAGGCCCAGTGGTAGAAACGGGCAAAAGGAGGCGCTAGGGACACTAGTGCGTCCCTAGCGCCTCCTTTTGGCCCGGAGCGGCGGCTGTCAGCAGGTTTGACAGCCGACGCTCAATTTTGTCGGCATCGGTTCTCGAGCCCGCTGACAGCCATGTGCTCGGAAACCGGACGCCGGCAAAATTGAGCGTCCGGTTTTCGACCCGACAGCCGCCAGCCGACTTCGCCATGATATTAAGTCGGAGGGTGCACAGAAAAGCAGTTGTTACTGCTTTTCTGTGCACATTCCCGGTGCCGGCAGAAACTAGCGCCTACCTTTGGGTAGGCGCTAATTTCTGGAAGTAAAATGTGCGGTTTGGCTGCACATTTTACTTACTGAATCGCGCGCGAATACCTAATAGGGCCCTCAACATGTATTTGCATGTTGAGGGCGCTATTAGGTTCGGCGGGTTGGACGCGCGTTTTCCGCCCCTTACTGAATAAGGGGTAAGGGAAAACGCGCGTCCAATGGCGAGTTAACAGTGCGCTCCGTCGGAGTGCACTGTACGGTATCGGCCCGTTTGTTATTTAAGTGCAGGGCAAAACTGAAAAGCAGCTCAGATGTTATAACAACCGGAAGCATGACTTTTAAAACTATGCACACACTATTTGAAATGTAAACCTGTGCACATGTTTGTTAGGAAAATTATCTGCACAACGTAGCAGGCGGACGTGTGTGCGGGTGATGTTTCTTAGGCCGTTTTCAAAGTGAAAGCACATGCATACTTTCACTTAAAAAAAAAAAAAAATGAGTGCAAACTTTGTGGCTAAAATGTGCCCTTGGAATTTGCAGACTTGCAGGTAGTTCACTTATCTTCTCTCTCTTTTTTTCCGCATGCGTCTCTGTGATGTAGGAGTGCACGATCCTCAGCATGAGAAGATTGTGTCTGTGTCTGCTAATGGAAGTATTCATAGTCCCAAGTTCCCCCACACCTACCCGCGCAACACAGTCTTGGTATGGCGATTAGTAGCAGCAGAGGAAAATGTGCGGATACAGCTTATGTTTGATGAAAACTTTGGGCTTGAAGACCCAGAAGATGGCATATGCAAGTAAGTTTCCTTTGCCTGCTTGATGTAAAGTTGAAGTAAGCTGCAAACAGCTGTGTTGACCTTGGATTATATTGTTTACGGTTTTCCAAAAGTCTGAGACATAACATTCGCAGATTTTGAGATGTTGATTTGGGGAGCATATTAGTGATACATCATAGAATAAAAGTTTTTAATTTCCCTTACAGCAGGGCAGTGAAGAGAAAAAGGCTTCTCTGCATAACTTATAAAAGCAGATTATATATATATATATCTATGGACATTTAGCCCTAAAAAAAAAAAAAAAGCATAGAAGCTTTAAATTTGAAATTGAACTCTGAAGGTGGCAAATGTGCTGCACCACTGTGCATGGATCTCTTTGGTCTGTGTTTCCTTTTTTGGTAAAGTAACTTGATTCCTTAAAAAAAAAAAAAAAAAAAAAAAAAAGTGCATGTTGACAACAGCAGGTCGGCTAGAGTATTACACATGCGCATAATTCCAACCACAAGCATGCCATAAAATCTTTTATCCTTTCATTTCTACATCCTTGTGGCAGATCCCTCTTCTGTGTGCATGGGGACATTGTGTTTTTCCTTCCCAGCTTTCCAGTTCATCTTGCTTCTGACACTTGTTTCTGTCTCCTGCTGCTTATTTCTTGTCAGTTGTTTTATGACTTTCTAAAAATTCTTGTTCTATCACGTGCTGGCTTGCTATGCAGATACATAAGGAAACCAACAATCAAGAGCCAGCAGACAATATCTACAGCACAGCTGAGACAGGAAAGTAACTCATCCAGATTGTAGAGACCCTTCCCAGTAACAGAAATCCATGATTGTGCCATTAAGAGCTAAGAAAGAAGCCCAGTGTGATCACTCTCATTTACCTGGTGTTTTAACACACATTATTTTTCTGTATGATGCCATAGAGGTTATATCCCGACATCAGTCTGACAGATTTTCTTTTCTTTAAAATACGTGAAGGCTGCACAATCCATAGTCCTTGGCAGCTTACAATAAAACATTCATAGTTGCAATAAAAGCAAAGCACAATACAGTGACAAACTTGCCGAGTACTGGCACTTGATTTAGCGCAGACCATGTTTGTTGACAAGCTGCTATAGTCCAAGAAACTGATCTCTGCAGAGCAGACATCAAATAATCTGTTTGGCTCAGGAGTAAGCCACTGATAACCATTTTTTAATGATGCCTGGCCAGGGAGGTCAGATTTATAAAATCTTGTGAAACTTAAAGTGAAAATCTCCTCCTCCATGCTGAATGCAAAAAGCAAACTTAGAATCCATAATTAAACCCATTCCTCTTAATATTTATGTTCAGCCACTGGGAAAATTGATTAGAGCGGCTGGGTTTAGTTACCAAAGCTATACTGATGATTTTCATCTGTAATGTGAACTTGGACCTTCCGGAGAAGAAGGTACTGCAAAACTATTAGGAGGTTTAGAAAATATTTAGGGACCTTCATTTTCAGTTTTTATTTTATGTTTCCTTTTTCAGAGTTATATCAAAAAGAAAATCAGTGGAAAAATGACTTTTCCACTGATTTTTCTTGTTTGTTATAATAAAGACATTATTCCACTGTTTTTCTTTTTGGTTATGACATTGAAATTCCCAGATAAAAACTGAAAACGAAGGTCCCTAAAAATATTGTACATTGGCTATGTTTAAACTAACTGAGAGTGAATCTTCTAACATACTGAGTCATTTGGATAAGAAAACCATCTATTATTTGTCCACCATATCGAATTAAGTTTGAGGGAATAAAACTTTCTTTGAAGGATGAAGTCCTCTGAGCTAACCTTACATAGTCAGATCTCTGGTGTCCTTTGAGCAAGTTTTTCTCAACTGCCTATTGTCAGATACTTACATCCCTACCTTTCTCATAATAGCTTGGCTCCTTGAATGAATCCATGCAGATATTACAAGCTTCTGGGATTACTTTAACTCACTTTATTGTGCAGGTTTAAATCCAAATCTTGCGAAGACTGCAAGATATTCATAAGGTACTGCAGCTCGTATTCTATCGGATATGCAGTTGTGAGATCTTATTTTTTCCAGTAACGTCCCTGCACTGGCTACCAGTATCCCATCAAATTCAGTTCAAAATTCTCTGTTCACGTGCGGCCTAATTTTAGTTCCCCGGTGTGTGCAAACACCGAGCGCATTTTCAGAGTGGCCCAGCCAAGCGCTCATCTCCTGGTACGTAAGGAAGAGCCAGGCTTCGTAAAAGGGGTGGGCAGAGGAAGGGCGTGGGGCAAGGTGGGTATGGGGGCAGCTGGGACAGGTGCTGTCCCGTTGAAGCACATGCTGGCAGCTGGCCGGCACGTGGAACTTACTGCTGCTCGTTAGAGCAGGTAAATTTTAAAACAAAAAAGATTAGGATAGGGTAGGTGGGGTTAAGAGGTTGGGGTGGAGAGGGGAAAAGGGAGGAAGGGTAGCTAGGGGGTTAGGGAACTGGCGAAGGCCAAGTCGCGTCGGCACGCTTTTATTAAAAAAAGATCCCCCCTTGTGCGCGAGTTGGCAGCCGCATGCACATATGCGCACTTATATAAAATCGGGGCACGCATATGCGCGTGGGTGTCGGATTTTATAAAATGTGCGCAGCAATGCGTGCATGTTATAGAGTTGGTCCACGCAGCCCTTTTAAAATTTACCTCTTAATGCCTTAAATGTTGTAGCCCTCAGTATCTAAGGGATAAATTATTTTCAGTGAAGCAAGTGCCTCCTTTCCTCTTAAAAGCTTCTTCTGGAAATTGCAAGGCAGGTTCAGCTTACAGAAACACAAGAAAAAAAACATTTTCTTTTGTAGGCCTAGTATTCGGAATAAATTTTCAAGGCATTTGCTTAGCTATAAGGACTTAACTGGCTTTTTGTATTTAGAGCAAGGCATGGTTATTTTTGTCTGCTTTTTGTTGATTTAAATGTAAATATAGCTCTGTTAGATCTCTTTGATTTATTATTACCATTTTTGCTTTTTAATTTTGTGGTACTATTTATATTTAGTTATTTCTAATTTTATTTTTTGTTATTATTCTGTTTTATGATATATTGTGAAGTTTCATCTGTTCTGTGTTATGATTTGTTTGCACTGATATTAATGCTCCCAGCTGAATGCATTGTATTTGCCTGGAGCCTTTCATTGGCTAGGCAGTTTTATAAATCAAAATTATCAAGAAATAAATAATACATTGCTTTAATGAAGTCTAACGGTATATACTGGCAACAGAAGGGAAATGAGAGAGAGTGTAGCAAAGACGATCTGTAATCCGTATTTGTGTAATTAGGCCAGATCCACTGTCTCACGGTTCAAGTAAAGAGCACTCCAGTTTAATGGGAACATTTCCCCTTGCATTACTGCTTTGCCAAACCAAATGATTTGAATTTGTGACAATTTATTTTCTTTCTTAAAACAGAGACATTGCAAATAAACAAACACACTTAGGGGTCAATTTTCAAAAATCTGCTGGGTAATTTTACTTGGTGTTCATTATTGGAGTTACCTTATAGTTGCATCTAACTGACTAGATTTATGGCTGGAAATCTGCCCTAAATCTGGCCGGGCGAAAGTTGCCCAGCCAGATTTAGGGCACCCAGTCGTGCAATCAAATGGGGGTTTTTTTCTCATTCAGTGTCTATGGGGGGGAAAGGCTTTGTAATTCCGGCCCCTAGCTGGATAGCACTGGAAACCAGAACTGTCTGGCTGAATCAAAATCCCGCCCTGGGAGCACTTCTGACTCAGCCCCCTTTTTTGACAGGCCAAATGTGTGTGCACTTGCGATTTAAGGTAAACAAATTTAGCTGGGGTGGGGGAGGATGTTTACCCAGTTAGGTTTATTCAGCTGGCTTTTGAAGTTAGCCGGATAAATCTTTTGAAAATCCAAATCTTAGACTTTTATGGTAAATTCAAATGTTTTTGGAGAAATAGCAGTGAGCACAGGCCAAGTGCATGCAAGTGTCAAGTACATCATAGAAATAAAAGACCAATAAAGATTTGATATCTTGCAAAATGTCAAGTTCCTTAATCTAATGGCTTAGTCCTGTACGGAAGTTCGGAGGAAGCTCTGTCTTAGGTGGGAAATCTTAAAAAAATTATTTTGATCTAGAATTCAAACATTCAAGCAATTCTCCAACTTATACAGTCTATTCAGATTGGAGGATTTCAGAGGGCAAGTTAAAAGTCACACATAAGGCCATTTTGGTTGATCAGTGGCAAGTGGTGTGCACTTCCAGGTGAAAGACCTGAGTTGGATTCCCCAGTCCATCCAGGGCTGTGGTGCTGAGAGTACAGTACTCACAAGCTCCAAGAGCTAGGAGAGAGTCTCAGCCTTTGCTCAGTGGTGACTCCTTGTGACAAGACTCTGGATCTGTATTAACTGAATTTCTTGAACAAGCTGCAGTTTGAGCTTTTTAACCAGGATCATTATTGCAATGATTACGCTGACTTTAAGAACATAAAAAGTTGCCATATTGGATCACACCAAGGGTTCCTCAAGCCCAGTATCCTGTTTCCAACAGTGGTAAATCCGGGTTACAAGTACCTGGGAAGTACCCAAATATTAAATAGATCCTATGCTATTATGCCAGTAATAGCATTGACTACACCCTAAGTCAACTTGATTAACAGCAGTTTATGAACTCCTCCTCCATAAACTTATCCAAAGCTTTTTTAAACCCAGCTAAACTAACTGCCTTAACCACATCCTCTGGCATTGAATTCCAGAGCTTAATTGTTCTTTGAGTGAAAAAGAATGTTCTCCAATTTGTTTTAAATGTGCTACTTGCAAACTTCATGGAGTGTTCTCTAGTCCAGTGGTCCCCAACCTTTTTTGCACCAGGGACCGGCTTCAAGCAAGACCATTTTTCCATGGCCTGGCAGGGCGGGGCAGGGGCGGGGCTTTGGTCATATGGGGCGGGGTTATGGAGGGGGTTGGATTTTAGTGCACACTTATCATTTAATTATGACATTTATAATGTGAATGTGACTCAACTCACCATAGGTTCTCACATGCATGGCACACTGACCCATGATCGTCACGAGGCTAGATGTAAAAGTACAGTTTGTATCCACGGGAACCCCCCTGACCCACAATAATGGATGTAAAGCAGAATTATGACATTCCCCATACAACTCACCCTACAAAAAAGATATTCTGGTTCTGGTGACATCTCAGTAACAGCAACTCAAACTCCTTCTACTTCCAGGCTCAGTAGCCCTACTTATGAAAAGACAGCAGTTTACCACCAATGCATGTCCTCTTGAGAAAACACAACAAATAAGACCGATACAAACGCTTACATGCTAGCAAAATATCTCATCTCAGTAACAGACACAGAACCGACCTAACATACTCCCAGGATCTGTAGTAATGCACATAAACTAATCCGCACACAGTTACACCTGTATTATGGAATACACTCAAACAGGAGCAACCCTATCTATGAAAAGGCAACACTACAAATATTAAATCAGGTCCTAAAAACAGAACTTGCAAGCAGCTATAGATCCCCACACAGAAATAATTGTAAAACTATACTAATAAGCAGAATAAATGTTTCAAAACAGCTATTAACAGAATAACATCCAACAATTAAAAACTCATAAAAACTATTAAACATTCTCCAAACACCAATAAAATATTTCAAAAAAGCAGACATCACACAATTAAAATGGCAGTCAAGAAAAATAAACTTAAAAAGCCACCTTTACTTACCCCCTCCAGCAGCTCTCCTACTCCCCTGCAGCCCGTGGCACACACCAGAAGCAGCAGTAGAAGCTAAGCTCTATACTTATGGTCCTCTTCCTTAGTGCCCATGTCTCTCACACACACACCATACCAGTCATGCCATGACCAGTTTCTGTCTCTCACACACCAATCATCTCCCAAACAGTCTTTGGCACACACACACACACAACAGTCACCTTCCTGAACAGTTTCTCTCATGCCATACACACACACACAGGCTTCCCACTCCCGTGTTCTACTTACATATATGGGCTTCTCACTCTCATAATCACTTTCTCTGTCTCTCTCTCTCTCTCTCTCTCACTCACATACACACACACACACACACACTCACTCACCAGTCTCTCACTCCCATGCTTGTTCTCTCCACATGCACAGGCTTCTCATTCCCATAATCACTTTCTTTCTCTCTCTTTCACACACACACACACTCACCAGTCTCTCACTCCCATGTTCTCTTTCAGATATACAGGCTTCTCCCTCTCATGATGTGTCTCACACACACCCAGGTTTCTCACTCCCATGCTCACTTTTCACATGCACAGGCTTCTCATTCCCATAATCACTTTATTTCTCTCTCTCTCTCTCTCACACACACACCAGTCACCTGATCTCGCTCATGCATACACACACACACACACACACACACACACACACACACACAGAGGCTTCCCACTCCCATGTTCTCTTTCAGATATACAGGATTCTCCCTCCCATGCTGTGTCTCACACACACCCAGGTTTCTCACTCCCATGCTCACTGTCTTCACATGCACAGGCTTCTCATTCCCACAATCACTTTCTCTCTGTTACACACACACACCAGTCTCTCTCATTTCCATGCTCACTCTCCACGTGCACAGGCTTCTCATTCCCTGAATCACATTCTCTCACATTCACACACACCAGTCTTTTTCTCTCACACACACCGTCACCTTACCAAGCAGTCTCTCTCTCTCATGCATGCACACTCACCCAGGCTTCTCACTCCCATGCTTTCTTTCACCCCCACAACACCAGGCTTCTTACTCCCATGCTTTCTCACATACCCAGATTTCTCACTTCTATGCCTTTTCTCTCTCACACACACACTCATCAGTCACCTCCCTGACTAATGTCTCACACTCTCACATACACATCAGTCATCTCCCTGAGCAGTCACTTTCATTGTCTCTCACATACACACACACACACACACACACATCAGCTCTCTGACCAGTCAATCACACACAGGCTGGCCGGCTGCTTCTCTCTCTTTCTCTCACTCACTTCCTCTCCCCCCCCCCCCCCCCCCCCGGAGCACAAATGGGAGCTGCAGCAGCCCCCGCAGGCCAAGAAAGAAGAATCCCATCGGCCGTGGGAGGCTCATGCTGCTGACTCCTTTCTCGATTACCGGCAGCTTCAACTGCTCGGGGACTGACGCTGCAGCCGCCGCCGCTACTTTTCCACGCGGCTCGGCTCTTTCTCCTTCACACGTACCGCGTATCACTTCCTGTTCCAGGTCACAGGAGGGGGGGGGGCAGGCGCGGGAAGAAGAAAAGGCCAGCCACGGGTGCACAGCTTCTTTTAGCACCGCTGCCGTTCCCACTGGGCTTGAACGTGCTGACAGCCCGGCGGCAACAGCAGCGGGAGAGACCGGGAGCGCGCGACACACCTGCCGGTGCTTGGCGGCGCCGCGGACCGGCAAAAAACTCCCACGGCCCGGTCCCGGTCCGCGGACCGGTGGTTGGGGACCCCTGCTCTAGTCCTTGTATTATCTGAAAGAGAAAATAACTGATTCACATTTACCCATTTAAGTTCTTTAAGATTTTATAGACCTTTATCATATCCCCCTTCCCCCCCAGCCGTCTCTTCTCCAAGCTGAAGAGCTCTAACCTCTTTAGCCTTATCTAATAGGGGAGCCGTTCCATCCTATTTCTCATTTTGGTTGCCCTTCTATGTACATCTATAATATTTTTGAGATGCGGCAACCAGAATTGCACACAGTTCTCTAGTTGTGGTCTCACCATGGAGCAAATCAGAGGCATTATGATATTCTCCATTGTATTCACCATTCCCTTCCTAATAGTTCCTAACATTCTGTTTGCTTTTCTGACTGTTGCAGCACATTTAGCCAACAATTTCAGTTTATTATGCACTATGATGCCTAGATCTTTTCCCTGCATGGTAACTCCTAATATGGAACCTAACATCGTGTAATTACAGCATGGGTTATTTTTGGAATAGAATGCAATAGAAATTAAGAGGAAAAACCCTGAATAGTTGTGAATGAAGGCACACAGTGCTATAGCTCAATAGAAGCAGTCTGGATGGAACTGGAAGCCTAAAGAAGAAGTAGGAAACTGCTGAGCCAAGCATCTGGGTAAGTGGGTTTTTGTGGGCATGTCTGTAGGGTGAGTGGAGAATATTAGTGTTACATTGATAGTGGCTTTGCCTCTTCCATTCTCAGAATATCTGTTTTTTTCAAGTCATTCTAGCTATTTTTTTTTTGACAAATATTGCTCTAGTGACAATTGTTTTCTGCTAACCCCTTGTTGCTGTCCATTGCACCATAGAAGATAAGAATAGTTTTATGTTTGTATTAAACCCTAGGTTCTAGTTCTTAAGGGGTAATTTTTCTCTAAAAATATAGAACGTGGTTTATATTGAGTCTAGGGACATGGAGAAGGTCCTTTGCTGGTTGGAAAGAGTACAGATGTGTATGGAAGAGTGTTTGAGTGGAAGTAGCAAAACTGAAAGTGGACAAGACAATGGGACCAGATGAGATATACCCCAGGTTACTAAGGAAAGTAAGGGGGTCATTCATCTAATTGCGTTAGGGCATTTTCGCAGGCGTTAGGGTCCTGTTGCCCGCGATAATGCCAGAACGCATGCAATAAATATCGCATCACAAAGTGCATATGCAAATTTGAAAAATTTATTCAAGTGGGAGGAGTTTGGGTGGAGTAAATGGAAATGAGGGCTGTTTAATGTTGCGTGTGATACCATAATGTTTGTTGTTATGGGATTTAATGCTGGAAATAACTACCACTTTTTTCCTGATGTTATGCCTGTGATAGCTGTGTGTTATGGCTGAAATGGGATTTGTGATATTTATTATAAATCCTGTTTTGGGAGGGGAGGGGAGGGGGAGGGGGGAGAGGGGAGAGGGGAGAGGGAGAAGGAGAGCCTCTATGGTGGTCCACTGATTTAAGAATTTTTTATAACCTTTGTAAGAGGGGCATTATGAACTCAGGGTGAGGTTTGTGGGGTGAGTTGGGTTTTGGGAATAGTTTAACATGCACAGTCATATGTACAAATAGCACAGGTACCATCAGTGAAAATTCAGTGTGGTTTGGAGGAATGAAAGCTGAAAGAAGAGTAGATTTGAACCATGTTCTCTCTACCTAGCTTGATTGCAGCTAAGTAGATAGTGCATCAAGCTAGGAAGAGAGAACATGGTGCAAATCTACCCCAGAACCCTCCCCACCTCACAAACCTCACCTTGAATTATTAGTGCCCCCTCTTACAGTGGTATAAATAGTTAGCTATTTTATGTACCTTTTCAGAGTCTTTCTCTCTCTTACATAAAAACCTGCTTGGGACTTCTCTTTGTCTTTCAGAAAGATTCATTACACTAATGTGTCAAATGTATAGCAGATTTTTTATGAAATTACATGGGGACCATGTCAAATGAAAATCTGCTTTACCTTTGACACATCTGTGCAATAAATCTTTCTGAAACACAAGGAAATTGGACATTTTAGAATTTTTACTGTCCCATCATTTGTTGCTTTTGATTTAATATAAGGTTGGGGGCAATCACCTTTGTTCTTTATGCCTTTACCAGAGGAAAATCATGTCAAATGAACCTGATAAATTTTTTTGATTGGGTGACTATTACGCCCACCGCCTGCAGCAGCCCCGCAGTGCGGTCCTCTCACCTCTCTACACAAGCTTCAGGCTCCAGCTCCTCGTCGCTGGCGGCGGTGGACCACCAGTCCCGACCTCGGACTTCCACCAGCGCCTCCGGCCCTGCTCCGCTTCCCGGGACCTTCAGCCAGGATACCTCCATTCGTCAGGCCTCTCCGTGGGGTTCGCGGAGAGACGCTGCCGGCAGCGCCGCACCCCTCCCTAGGCACAAGCGCACCAGTGAAACATTTGAAGAGCCTGCGGCGGGAACCTGGGAGTAGACCCGGATGTTGACGTTAGTTCCCTCAACACATAAAAGCTCAGGCAGCGCTCCTCAGCGTTGCCTTTGCAACAGGTCTCCTCTGTTTCCTAATTCAGGTCCTGAGTGCTCATTGCTTCTTTGTGTCTCCTGATCGTGTTCCTATGTCTTCAGTTCCTGTTTCCTGTGTTCGTCTTGTCTTCGTCTACTGGATCTACCTGGTTCTGACCTCTGCTACGTCTGACCTCGCCTGTCTTATCCAAGCCTGACTTCACCTGCCTTCTCCAAGCCTGACCTCTGCTACGCCTGACCTCATCTGCCTTCTCCATGCCTTGACCATTGCTAAGTCTGACCACGTCTGCCTTCTCTGTGCCTTGACTATTGCTTCGAATAACTTCGCCTCAGACTTTCTTGAGTCCAGAGTTCCACGTTGCTTGCTACACCTTCTAAGTGCTGCCAGCTTCCATTCAAGCTTGACAGTGACACGGACTCTTAAGACTTCCGCTTTCCTTTGCTCAGGCACCTTCAGTTCTTCTTGTCCCTTGGTGCTTGAGTTTCTGTTCCTCGTCCCGTCCGGGATAGGACCACGCCACCAGCTGGCTGCTGTCTCTGGGCTGAACCATCTCCTACCCATACTTAACCTTGAGACCCACCTAAGTCCTGCCGGCCCCAGCACCCAAAGGCTTAACCCGAGGGGAATGTGGGCTGGTATAGGTGAAGCTCCATTGGCCTCCAGCTTCAGCCCACTCCATCTGCTGATGGTGGGGACCCGTAGGCCCTCGCCTACGGGTTGCGTCAACCGCACCTCAGCCCAAGGATCCACCTCCCACACAACAGTGACTAGAGAATTAGATCAAGGAAGACTTGGATTTCAGCAAAGCTTTTGAGGCAGTCCCGTGCAAATTTGCATACCATGAAGACTTAGTATATGCAAATTTATTTCATGCATATTCATTGCAGATATCCTGAAAACCTGACTGGTGTGGGGTTCCCAGGACAGGTTTAGAAAGCCCTGACATAGAGGATCCCTAAGGACTAGAGCAGTGGTCCCCAACCCTGTCCTGGGGGCCCACCAGCTAGTCGGGTTTTCAGGATATCCACAATGAATATGCATGAGAGAAAATGTGTGGATATCTTGAAAACCTGACTGGCTGGTAGGCCCCCAGGACAGGGTTGGGGACCACTGGAATAGAGGATAGAATGGAAGAAAAGGGATAACCTGTTGGTAACTTTTAATTGTAACATTTCTGAATGGGTGTAACCTACATGAAACAGCAGTTACTAAGCTTCACAGAAGGCATGGGGAGCGGGAGTAACCTGCATGGCAACTGGCATGCAGGCAACTTGCTGGGCAGACTGGATGGACCATTTGAGTCTTTATCTGCTGTCGTTTACAATGTTACAAAGGTTCCATTTCTTTTGAAACTCATGAGAATTAGAATTTTGTACATGATCGATAGTTAACCAAAGAATACAAATGTAGGGTTAGCAGTTTAATCATTGGCAAACTCAACATTTCAAATTTGGTATCTGAAGTGAAGGTGAAAGGGGTAGTAGATGCTGATTAGTGTAAATCACAGTGCTTCGCTAGCTTTGTACTTAACTTAGTGACATTAATGCAGCATTTCAGTTCACATGTTCCATTATCTGTTTTGAAATATTCCATTTGCGTAGCAGTATTCTGTGAGAACATACATGATGAGGTGGCAAACATAACTTTAAAAAAATGTAATATTTATCTGTGTTCTGAATCCTGAGTATGAACTATGAATACCTGAGTAAGGCCCTGTAAGGAGAGAGCAAGCAGCTATGAAGGGGAAAAAAACAAATTTACAGGAGAAATGACTTTGGATTTTATAGCCCTTATAACCCTGCTGATTCTTTGACCAGCTAATATTAAAACGCTGCTTTGAATTCAGTGTTAGCCTCACCTGGAGTTTGCTGCTTTTAAATCCTGATGGTGGCTGTTAACAAATGAGTGTTGTACAGTTTTATTTATTGATTTTAGAATGAGCAAATCTTTTAAAGACATAAAAACATCCAGGGTGGATAAAATATTTTCTCATGACCAATTAAACAGCCTTGTTTATGGGAAAGAAATGTAGATAAAAGTATGTGCATGTAGGACTTGAGGCTACATTTTTGTGTAGCCAAAAAATTAGTGTAAATTTAGGGTATCTGTATTGCTTTTATTCATTCCTCAGGATGTTATAGAGTAGAATATTTTTCATAGGCCGGATTTCTCCTTCTCCAGGTACCTTGTATTATTATTCACTTATCATGATCTTAAGTTAATGTAATCTCTTATTTGTTTATTTATTTATTATAAACATTTATATGCTGCCTAAACCAAACCAGTTGTTTTAGGCGGATTACACAGCAATATTAAAATATTCCGCTCATGAACAAAACAACCAACAAAAAAAAAAAATACAATAACTAACAAGAAAAAGCAGTAAATAAAACACACTTTGCTACTCTCACCTGCCTCCTCATACTGCCTTCCCCTCTCACTCCACCCACTTTACTTGCTGCCCAAACAATAGCTGGCTTCTTCCATGATGAGGTTCACAAAATTAATTTTGAGTTCTCCACTAGGCCTTCTCCATTTCACCATTCATCATTCATAGCTCATACCACCCTTTTCTCCTTTTCTGCAATCACAAAGGAGGAAACTGCCCATCTTTCCTCCTCCAAACTCACAATTTCTTCCTCTTGGCTCCATTCCCACCTAGCTTATTAGTTCTATCTCTTTTGCAAACATCGCTTCCATCTGTCGCATCCTCAATCTATCCGTTTCTACTCTAAGCATTCCTGCTTCCTTCAGATATGCTGTGATCACACCATTCCTCAAAAACCATTCACTAGCTGTCACTTGCCCTGCTATGTATCATTCCATCTCTTGTCTCCCTTTCACATCCAAACTGTTCAACTGAGCTGTTCATCTCTGCTGCCATGGCTTTCTCAAAACATGTTTGGATTCTGATCAGTCTTGATTTTCCTCTTACTTGTCCCATCATACTTTTATTGGATCCTCCAGTGGATCCGTCACCACTATCCCATTACACTGGTCTTCATCAATTTTGCTGACTACAAGATAACATGTGATCTTTATGTATTTTAGTGTGCTGAATCCAAAAATCACATTCGTTTCCTCCAGTCACATCCGGTTTTTCTGCAAAACGCTGTTTACTCATAAACTCTTATAGCAATAACGTAACATTATTATGTAGATATGCTGAATTTGCAAAAAGATAATTAATGCGCAGAAAAACATGCTGAATACGCTCTTTCCTGCTCTTTCACATGAGAAGTTGAAAGCTGGCATATATGATAGCCCACAAATTAGGCTTCTAATCAAAGACAGAGAATTCCTCAATACCATGAAATCTATAGAAAAGGATGCTTGGTCTGCTTTTTCTGACATGATTACAGACTTTCTTGGCAACTTCAGGGTCGAAAATTATAAACTTTTAGTTCAAAATTTGTTACTTGTTTTTTAAAGACTGGGAGCAAACATGAGTGTCAAATTGCATTTCCTTGATAGCCACCTGAACTACTTCCCCTCAAATCTTGGAGCTATGAGTGAAGAACAAGGAGAATGCTTCCACCAAGACATCAAGACCATGGAACATAGATATCAAGGCAGATGGAACACAAACATGACAGCAGACTACTGCTGGTGTTTACAGCCTATACAAAAAGAACATCAAAACATCGCTGTCTTTTAGATCGTGATACCTCATAATAAGTAGGGCCTCTCAATTTTTTCGGAGAGTGCTCTAAAAAAACGTGTCATGTTTCAAGCGTTTCAAGCGTTTCCCTTTAAATGGTTTTACGCTGAACTGACTTGTTTTTGTCGTTGTAATCACTGGTATCAACAATCAGTAATCTTAGAGAATATTTTTAGAAAAATTTTTTTGTATATTTTCATAGAATATAGATGAGAACAGAGTACTTATCATTTTGTACGCTTGGCTCGCTGTGATGACTGCTTTTCTAAACACCGGTAAGAACCCGACACGTCCGTGTTTCGTTTGCTTCGTCAGGGGTTTTAACTTTTACCACGGTGTCTAAATAAAACATGTGAAAAGAAGGTTATTAGAATCCTATATACTCTAAAAACATTGTTGGTTGTAATGATACGTCACCCGGTTTTTAAGCCGCATACATTGTTGAAAGCTTGTCCCATCATTAAAGCGCCATTGCGTGATCACAGCTTAACAAAGCAGGATCCGCCATTGCTTTACCGCACTTAATTTAAAGAGAAAAGGAAGCTTGACATAGACCAATGACGAACAAGCCCGGAAATGACGTGACGCTAGGTGGATTAAATCATTGATGACCACTCAATGGTGTCATTCAACCCTGCTGGGAACTCCGTTGCCAAGGTAAAAATCCACCATTGTTCACGATTATTTAAGTGATTAATAATGTTTCCTCCCCTGGGATTCAATTGTACTTGTTCCAAAACAGTCCACTGCAACTGATCAAATGTGTGCGAGAATTGTGAACAATGTTTCACTATAGGAGCCTCAATGTTTGCCGTATTAATCCGGCTTCTGTGTTCACGTAGTCTGATTTTAACCTGTCTTTTAGTGCGACCTACGTATAACAGGGGACATGGGCATTGGATTAAATATATTATGTGTGTTGATTCACAAGTGGTGTTAGCATTTTTCTTATATATTTGATTAGTAATGGGGTGATGCCATTCATGTCCCTCCATTGTATGCTCGCACATATCACATTTTCCACATTTGCGGTGTATTCCATTGTTGGTTTTGGATTTGTTGTGGGATACTGCTGCATGCACAACGAAGTCTTTAATGTTCTTACTGCGCTGGTAAGAAATTAAAGGAACTTCAGCGAAAGTAGGATGGAGTTGTAAAATATGCCAGTGCTTTCTAATGCTTTGTACTAACAAGTAAGATTTATCAGTGTGAGGTAACACACAAATGCAGGCTGTTATTGATTCTCTCATGCGATATTGGAGAAGTGACTCTCGCGAAGAATAATAAGCACGTTTATAAGCTTTGTGTACCGCTGAAAAAGGGTATCCTCGTTCGAAAAATCTTTTAGCCAAGATTTGAGATTGGATCTTGAACTCTTTGTTAGAGGAGCACAATCGCCGTGCTCTGAAAAATTGGCTTACTGGCAAACCATTTTTAAACGCACGAGAGTGAAAGCTGTTATAACGAAGGAGATTATTCCTATCGATATCTTTGCGATAGATGGTTGTGTGCAAGCTGGTGGATTGTTTGGTAATCAATATGTCCAAAAATGGTAATTGGGTCCGACTTGATTGTAGAGTGAATTTTAAATCTGGGTCTTGATTGTTTAGCCACATCAGAAAATCTGTCAGCTTTAATTCTTCCCCAGTCCAAAAGAACAAAAGGTCGTCAATATATCGGATCCAAAAGCTAATGTGTGGATACCAAATAGATGTGTATATGAATATACGTTCAAAACGATCCATGACCAAATTGGCTATTGAGGGGGCCACGGAGGACCCCATCGCTATGCCATGAATCTGTAGAAAAAATTCGTTATTAAAATTGGAAAAAATTTTTTTGTAACACAAGTTTTGCTATTTCAAATACAAATCTAAAAGGGATCCGGCCACCCTCTAATTTTTCTTTTAAACATTCTTCTACTACAGACAACGCAGTTGTTTGTGATACATTGGTGTAGAGAGAGATAACGTCCATAGTGACTAATATTGAATCTGATGATTGAATTTCTACTTCTTGAAGCTTATTCAGAACCTGAGTGGAGTCTTTTACATAGGACCTCATATTTTTGACAAACGGTTGCAGAAAAGAATCTAAAAAGATCGCTAGAGGTAATATTAGTCACTATGGACGTTATCTCTCTCTACACCAATGTATCACAAACAACTGCGTTGTCTGTAGTAGAAGAATGTTTAAAAGAAAAATTAGAGGGTGGCCGGATCCCTTTTAGATTTGTATTTGAAATAGCAAAACTTGTGTTACAAAAAAATTTTTTCCAATTTAATAACGAATTTTTTCTACAGATTCATGGCATAGCGATGGGGTCCTCCGTGGCCCCCTCAATAGCCAATTTGGTCATGGATCGTTTTGAACGTATATTCATATACACATCTATTTGGTATCCACACATTAGCTTTTGGATCCGATATATTGACGACCTTTTGTTCTTTTGGACTGGGGAAGAATTAAAGCTGACAGATTTTCTGATGTGGCTAAACAATCAAGACCCAGATTTAAAATTCACTCTACAATCAAGTCGGACCCAATTACCATTTTTGGACATATTGATTACCAAACAATCCACCAGCTTGCACACAACCATCTATCGCAAAGATATCGATAGGAATAATCTCCTTCGTTATAACAGCTTTCACTCTCGTGCGTTTAAAAATGGTTTGCCAGTAAGCCAATTTTTCAGAGCACGGCGATTGTGCTCCTCTAACAAAGAGTTCAAGATCCAATCTCAAATCTTGGCTAAAAGATTTTTCGAACGAGGATACCCTTTTTCAGCGGTACACAAAGCTTATAAACGTGCTTATTATTCTTCGCGAGAGTCACTTCTCCAATATCGCATGAGAGAATCAATAACAGCCTGCATTTGTGTGTTACCTCACACTGATAAATCTTACTAGTTAGTACAAAGCATTAGAAAGCACTGGCATATTTTACAACTCCATCCTACTTTCGCTGAAGTTCCTTTAATTTCTTACCAGCGCAGTAAGAACATTAAAGACTTCGTTGTGCATGCAGCAGTATCCCACAACAAATCCAAAACCAACAATGGAATACACCGCAAATGTGGAAAATGTGATATGTGCGAGCATACAATGGAGGGACATGAATGGCATCACCCCATTACTAATCAAATATATAAGAAAAATGCTAACACCACTTGTGAATCAACACACATAATATATTTAATCCAATGCCCATGTCCCCTGTTATACGTAGGTCGCACTAAAAGACAGGTTAAAATCAGACTACGTGAACACAGAAGCCGGATTAATACGGCAAACATTGAGGCTCCTATAGTGAAACATTGTTCACAATTCTCGCACACATTTGATCAGTTGCAGTGGACTGTTTTGGAACAAGTACAATTGAATCCCAGGGGAGGAAACATTATTAATCACTTAAATAATCGTGAACAATGGTGGATTTTTACCTTGGCAACGGAGTTCCCAGCAGGGTTGAATGACACCATTGAGTGGTCATCAATGATTTAATCCACCTAGCGTCACGTCATTTCCGGGCTTGTTCGTCATTGGTCTATGTCAAGCTTCCTTTTTCTCTTTAAATTAAGTGCGGTAAAGCAATGGCGGATCCTGCTTTGTTAAGCTGTGATCACGCAATGGCGCTTTAATGATGGGACAAGCTTTCAACAATGTATGCGGCTTAAAAACCGGGTGACGTATCATTACAACCAACAATGTTTTTAGAGTATATAGGATTCTAATAACCTTCTTTTCACATGTTTTATTTAGACACCGTGGTAAAAGTTAAAACCCCTGACGAAGCAAACGAAACACGGACGTGTCGGGTTCTTACCGGTGTTTAGAAAAGCAGTCATCACAGCGAGCCAAGCGTACAAAATGATAAGTACTCTGTTCTCATCTATATTCTATGAAAATATACAAAAAAAATTTTTCTAAAAATATTCTCTAAGATTACTGATTGTTGATACCAGTGATTACAACGACAAAAACAAGTCAGTTCAGCGTAAAACCATTTAAAGGGAAACGCTTGAAACGCTTGAAACATGACACGTTTTTTTAGAGCACTCTCCGAAAAAATTGAGAGGCCCTACTTATTATGAGGTATCACGATCTAAAAGACAGCGATGTTTTGATGTTCTTTTTGTATTGACTAGTAATTTTACATCATACTTTACACAGTTCACTAGTGATTTGGTGTTTACAGCCTGACAACCCTGATCATAACTGTTCCAGAGCATCCAAAAAGAGAACATTTCTCCTTAACAATTAAAATTTACATAAATATTGCTCTCTTTTAGACTCGTTTTTTGCATGAAACAAATATATTACGTGCTATCGCTTCTTCAGAACTTCTTATTACCCTTGATATTCGACTTTATAATCTTTAATCAAACATTTCTCATTTGTGAAAAAATTTGACTTATTGCATATTTTTTTACTTCATATTTGGAATCAGCACCTTTCATTTGGGGAAAAATCAGCAAAAATAATTAGGTCAGCAGAAAACATTTTTTCAAATGTAGACCAGTGTTATCAATCATTGTGCATCAGGATTCTGTCCAGGAAATTAAACACTTAAATTTTGAGAAAAAAATGTCTTGGAGGGATAAACTATTAGTGCCATGTATTTTGGGTGCCAGTTTTAAGGTTAGCATCTGATGGCAAGTTGTAGAATTGTGTATGTTCTGAGAAAATAGACTTTGGATTAATTCTATGAGATAGTTAAAGTTAGAATTTGTTTACTAGTATTAAAATTATGCTTGTTTTTGGAGTTAGACTTTGGATTACTGAGATCTCGTAAAATTTAGTTTTTACCAATGTTAGAATTGCAAGTTTGCAAAGGTCATGTACTTCTCTGAGAAGGTAAGAGTTCTGGTTTCTGGCAACTAGTCACTAGTTTGATTATCACACACCTCAGAAACATTTTGATATACAGATTATCCTCATTAGGAGGAAAAGCTTCAAAATAGAGTCAGTGACTTACCGGGTCATTCATCAAACGGCGATAAGGCCCTAATGTGTGTAATACCAGCTGCATTGCAGCGGTACATTGCAAATTAGGGGAAGGGGAGGAGTGGGCGGGGTTTGGGTGGAGTTATGTCCCGGCAGCACTGCGGGAAATAACTACACCTTTTCCCATGGCGCTATGGGTGTGAAAGTATGCGGCTCGGCCACAACCGCGGCGGGCGAAAACACACCGCTGCGATGTGGCCGGCTGCACACTTTCGCCCCATCCCTTTTTTTTCTTGTGGCTCATCATTCTGCTGAATCTAGGCCTTAGTTACTTTTTTTTTTTTTCACAAACTATAGTTATTAGTCACCTAGTAATCAAATTTAAAAACCTTGAATGTAAAAGACATTAAATACATTTTTAAAAATCTAATCACATTAAAGAACACTTAAATTGAGACACAAATCCTGTTCACACAGTTTTTAAAACTTTAGCAATCTAACACGATTAAAATGCAAACATTAATCCAGCACGATGCAGTTTATCCATTCTTTTGCAGAGTGCCAAATGTATGATATTATACCTGCTGGCGAGGGGTTGTATGTGTGCATCTGGTACAAAGAACTCCTAGCTCTCGGAGAATGAATCCAGTCCCTGGAGGCTAGAGTGGCAGACTTGGAGGAGCTGAGGCAGACAGAGAGAAATATAGAGGAGACAGTCAGAGACCCAATAGAGCGATCCCAACTTTGATCAAGCAGCCCTTGTGCTGCTTTGGAAGAGCAAGTTCACCTGGTGGGAGATCATTACCTTGGTGTGGCAGGAAGTGATCCTGTAGCTAGGACCTGCCTCCAGATGATGCTTTATCCTCTCACACTGAAGATGAGTCTTCAGGGATGTGTGCTCTGGGGGGGAGGATGGCCATTGTAGTTTGTGATTCAATCATTAGGCATGTAGATAGCTGGGTGACTGGTGGGTGTGAGGATCATTTGATAACTTGCCTGCCTGTGCGAAGATAGCATACCTCACATGTCACCTGGGTCAGATTTTAGAGAGTGTTGGAGAAATGCTAGCTGTAATTTCTCCTTTCCTTTCTTCTCTTATCTATTCCTACACCCTTCCTTTTGATCTCCATCAGGCAAAATTGTCTTATCTGTGCCTTTTCCATTACAAACTCTTGATTCTGTGTTTTCTACCTTGCTGCATTGTATGCCTAGAATAGCCTGCCGAGTTGGTGGATCATGCTTCCTCTCTGGCCATAGTCAAATCCTATTATCATTTATCATCAAATATATCAATCACCAAATATATCAATCAAATATATCAATCAATCACCGTAATACATAAAACTATCCATCATCATCTTCAACTCGACCTGGAAATCCCATTCAAACTCCACTCCTCTAACAGACCAACTAGAGATATTCTCAAAGGCACCCTGAAATTTCCCCCTACTAAAGCCTCACGCCTCTCGATGACCAAAGACAGAGCGTTTTCGATAGCTGGCCCATCCATCTGGAATAGCATTCCTTCAAGTCTTAGTGGAACCTTGCCTGTTAACTTTTAGAAAAAGACTTAAAACCTGGCTATTTCACCAAGCCTTCGCCGACCCACCAGACAATCACTAGTTGTCCTTCACGCTTACCCGTTATGGTGATTACACTCACTAATGGACTCTTACACCTCCAGGTTAAAGCACCATTATGCTTTAACCCGTACGCCCTACGGTATCACCTCATATTTATTTCCTGCCTTATCTTCTTTCCAGCTTGTTGCAAGCTTCCAAGTTCTCTTACCCTGTTGATTGTAACTTTGACTCATTCCTACCTACTGTTTTTGCTGTACTTGAATTGTTACCCCAGTTATATTCTTGTTAATTGTAAACCGATCCGATATGGTTATTTACTATGAAGGTCGGTATATAAAACTGTTAATTAATTAAATAAATAAATAAATAAATAAATAAATAAAAGGTTAGATGAAAAACTCAAAATATATTTCCATTAAACACAAATATCTAAGGAACATAGAAAATATATGTATAAAGAAATCAGTGTGTTTGTACTCAACACTGATGAATATCATTCTTGGCATAAGCACACAGTCTGAATTTTTACCTCTATTTTAGTATTTGGTTCTCTTTTGCATGTTCAAACCCTTTGTAAAATCCCATCTTTTTTTTTTTTTTGGCTGCTTTTAAATATTAAGCCCTGGCTCTCCTTCATAGCCTTCTTAATTTAACCATGATTTCTATAATTATATTCCATGAAAGTCTCTTATTTATCCTGTCTGTGTATGTTCTAATGAAACTGTGAGCTGCATGGAAAAGGGACTATCTCATTCGTGTATCTGTACTGTGCTGCCTGCATCTTGGGATGCTATAGAAGTGATTAATAGTCGCCGTGCACTCTCCAGCAGTCCTATCTCTTCTTTCACTCTGCCTTCTGCCATGGCCCTCTTCCTTTCCCATGGTTCTCCAGTTGTCATATCTTCTCTCTTAGGGCTGTCCTTCTGATGACTGCTCAGTATGTACTGTATTGTAAAAAATAATACATGATGCACAATGTATAACTTCACCCTACTGATGTCTCATGGTACTACTGCATGAGCTTCAGATTCCTAGTTTATTAATTTATGAATAACTCTTGTCAGTGTCAATTTTCATTAGCCTTAAATGTTGATTAATCAGACTTTTCAAGGTCTGGGCTAATGCTGTTCTAGAAGATTGTTATTAATTATTGTGTTTTTTAAATCCTTTTCCATAAAATGAGCAAAGCCAGTAGAGATGTGATCTATTTAATGTGTAGCTTCATTCTGAGAAATTTTCTTTGTATCCATCGCTGTTTGTAAACAAAATCCTACAAAAACCAATTCAGCAGGTTAAAAATGTTACTCTATGTGGGTACTGTTCCTATGATTCTATGTCGGAAAGAAAAGATTTCCTTGAAGTAAATCCTATAAAAGCAGTTTAACAATTAAAGGAGAATTTTAAAAACTCGCCGCATGTATTAATTAAGGGATATGTGAATATGTCGGGCTCGGATACGTGTGTAAATGCCACATTGCGCACATCTCAGAAGTTTTCAAAAAGGAACGGGCATGGGTGGGGCATGGATGTTTCAGGGCGTGAAGATGAGATGTGCATGTAAATACTTGCGTGATCCGCCATGCACCAAGGCCCCCGGCCATGCAACTTTACTTCTGCTATGGATGCCATGAAAGTTATAATTAAAGATAAATAGACAGATCTGAAAGGTTTTAAGGCTTGGGGATAACTGGGGGGGGAGTGAAGGCTATTAAACTAGGGAGGTTTGGAGGACCTGTCTCTTAACTGAGCGAACTGGGGACGAACTGGTAAAACTGGAAATGTCGTCAGCACGCGCCCTTTTAAAAATCCCTGATTTACGCGATAGAGGTGACATTTGTGCACATTGGGGTAGATTTTAAAAGCCCTGCGCGCGTAAATCCTTCCGGATTTACGCGCGCAGGGCACTCGCGCGCCGGTGCACCTATTTTGCATAGGCCGCCGGCGCGCGTAAAGCCCGGGACGCGCGTAAGTCCCGGGGCTTCGTAAAAGGGGTGGGAGGGGGTGTTTGGGGCGTGTCCGAAGACTGGGGCGTGTCCTGGGGCGTGCCCGGGTCAGGGGCGGTCCGAGGCGGGTACGGGGGCGTGGCAAGGCTTCAGGGGCGGGCCGGGAGGGCGGTCCCAAGTCCCCCGGCACTGCGGCCTGTGCCGGGGGCTGACGAGGCGGCGCGCACAAGTTACGCCTGCTTCAAGGAGGCGTAACTTGTACAACAAAGGTAGGGGGGGGAATTTAAGTAGGGCTGGGGGGTGGGTTAGATAGGGGAAGGGAGGGGAAGGTGGGGGGATGCGGAAGGAAGTTCCCTCCGAGGCCGCTCCGATTTTGGAGCGGCCTCGGAGGGAATGGAGGCAGGCTGCGCGGCTCAGTGCGCGCAGGCTGCCGATTTTGCGCAGCCTTGCGCGCACCGACCCCGGATTTTAAAAGATACATGCAGCAACACGCGTATCTTTTAAAATCTGGCTTACTTTTGTTCGCGCCGGTTTGCGCGAACAAAAGTACGCGCGTGTGTATTTTTTAAAGATCTACCCCATTGTGCGTGCCCATTTAAAATGTGGTGCACATATGTACGGGGCCAGGCTAATTTATGCGCAACTGTTATAAAATAGCCACATCCCTGGGCGTGGGCCGACGAATGCCGCGCAGATGTGCACTCACACGCCGGTTTGAAAGTTACCATCCCTATGTATATGAGTTGGGTATGGAATCACTGTAATTTACAATAAAGAAGCACCATTTTAGATTTGAGAGCTCTAGTTTCCAGCATGCAGACCTCGGTTACATTCCTTTAAGCTAAGGAAAGTTAATGGATCCTTCTCATGACAAATTAGATGAGAGCCAACATGTTTATCATACACATGGTCCTGATAGCTGAAACTTTGCTTATTCCCACATTTATTGGTTGCCACCTTCACCGGGGCACCTTACAAGGTACCAAGGTCAGAATGCATGGCAGGCAGCTGGAACATATCATTAGAACTGATGTCTGAAATAATGCCGCAGTGTGCACATCTCGGAAGTTTTCAAAAAGGAACGGGCATGGGTGGGGCATGGATGTTTCAGGGCGTGAAGATGAGATGTGCATGTAAATCAGAGCGGCCTTGGAGGGAACTTTTTTTGCGATCCCCCCACCTTATCCTCCCTTCCCCTATCTAGCCCACCCTCCAGCACTACCTAAATCCCCCACCCCCACCTTGTTTCGGTGAGTTTTGCCTGCCTGAGGCAGGCGTAACTTGCGCGTGCCAGCTGGCACGAAAGTCTTCAGCATCCAAACACCCCAGCCACCATCTTGTTTCCATTTTCTCTTATGGGTGATCACATTACCATGGTGAAAAAATTAACGCACACTCTTCGAAATTCACAATACCTCAAATCACCTCCATTCAATTACTCCTCCATCCACACTGTTTCCATTGCCCCACATTCTGGATGCTACACTAAGGCGTATAAAATGATGGGAGGTTTTCCTCTATGAAGGGACGGGTCTGCTTCCTAAACTTATGTAGTGGGTTCCAATATATGGGTCAGGCAGATGGTAAAATGGATCCAAGTAGAGAAAGCAGGGACAGCCTAAAATCTCCGGACTGGTCAGGGACTGGGGGAACTACCATCTTCCTCCCCTCCAGGAACACTGGCACCTGTAACTATCCCTCAGTGCTGGAACCAATAAAGCGTTAAGCGGAGTCACACCACGTTTAGATAAACACAACTCCTCACTTTATTTCTGGTAATAATCTAATCCCTATGTACAGGAATAGGATAGGATAAGCATCTCAATACTGCGTAAACAGAATTCATGGAATACAAACAGTCTAAGCCCATATTCCCACAATATACCATATGATACCCCACAGTATAATAGTATCAGCCTCTCAGCCTTCACTTAACATTGACTAGATCTCAAAACGCCGCATTCCAAACAGTTTACAAGAATATAAGACTACATTCTTCATAGTACAATTCTTTCATTTTCATGCCATTCAATATTATTTCTTTTCCATCAATCCACCCAAACCACAAGGGACAGGTACAACACTCCCAGATTCCTCTTCATTTTAAATACCAGATGCAAACCCGTGTGTAACTCCTTTGAAGGAGGTAATTTTTAAAAGAGTTAGACACGTAAATGTAACATACTATCATAGAAATTTTCAAAAGCCATTTACCATGTAAAGTGCACTTACATGTATTACCTATGGACAATTCAATGGCATATATAGTAGCAATTTTCAAAAGTCCAGTTACGAGTAAAATTCATTTACACATGTAAAACCCAGTTTTAAATGTTTAAGTGCTTTTGAAAATCAGACCCTAAGAGAGAGCACATTTCTCCAATTTTGCTTGCCCTTTGTTGGCTTCCCATTGAACAGAGTTACATTTAAAATTTTAATATTGGTCTATCGGGCTTTCATTAACAGAGTCCTGCTTATTTGGAGAGTTTCCTTGTTCATTAGCAGCTGAAGTATGTTTTATGCCTTGTAGGATCACAGTTGTTGGCTGTCCCTGGTGTGAAAGTGGTTCATTTACATGAGAGTAAATGTCATGCTTTTTCTCAGGTTGAACCAGTTCTTTGAAATAGTCTTCCATTAGAACTACATCAGGTCCAGGATTACAAGTTGTTTAGAAAGCTTTTAAAATCTCACTTATTTCAGGAAACTTTTAGATTAGAGTAGGCATTTATTTTATTATGTTTTCAGTGTCTTAATTAGCTTACTGCTTCATTGTTTATGTGTATGTTTTATAAGTTTGTAATCTGCTTAGAACAGGAGTGTAGGTAATGGATGGAATAGAAATTGCTGTAACTAACTTATGCCTAAATTTATCAAAATGCTATAAATATAGCAGAAATAGTGCCTGCAATAAAAAAGGTGTGTGGTTAGGTTATTTACCCTGCTCCTGCATTGCATAGGTAATTTCCACAAGGTGCAATAAATCTATCATACCTGCATGATGTTTTGCTTCATGCACTGTTTAATACACCGTGGGGGTGTGTTACCAGGGAAAAGGCTGAGAGAGAGAGAAAGCTAGGTAGATAGTACAGCAAGCTTGGTAGAGAGTACATTGTACAAATCAACTCCTTGTATCTTTCATTGATTCAAACAGTAGAAAATCTTCAGTGATGTCAATTTTGCTATTTTTACCTCCTACTATGTATGTAAACCCCTTCAAACCTACCTCACCCCCATATTCCTGCTCTGAGAAGAGTCCCCTTTTTACAGTGGTATAAATAGTAGAGTGACATATTGTTCTCTATAGAAGTGTTCTCTTTCTCTCTCTCTCATTTTCTCTGGTAATGTGAAACTAACAACTAACATGGTCACAGAAGAAAGGTACAGTTATTTCTGGCGTTAAAACACATGTTTTCCAACGAACGTGTGTTGTGCTATTTTTCGCACGTCCTAACACAAAATGATAAATGACCCTGTAAGTAAAGACATAATTAGGAGATTGGACTACACAAAATAATGACATTTTACAGCAGAGAAACATTAAGAAGTAATTTAGATAAATTAAGGTCAATCGTGAAAATAGAACACAAGTAAATTTCATGGGAGCTGAATTGATAATATCACAGAAAATTCTTTAGGTAATTAATTTTGGTTAGCCTGCTTTTTAGAGGTACACACCATATAGATACAAAAACACATTTTATAAACTAAAAGGAGATTGGGGTAATAATAATTATGTATAATAGTATATCTTAATGACATTAGAAAAATAAATACAAAATTAATACTGATCAAAATTACATACTGATCAAAATTACAGCATCGAAACCCTACTACTATCCCTCACAGACACCACCCTGAGAGGTCTTGATGCCGGACACTCCTACCTCTTACTACTGGACATCTTTTCCGCTTTCGACACCATCAACCACAATTCTCTACTATCCCAATTAACAGAAATCGGACTTGGCAACAGAATCTAAATGGTTCAAATCCTACTTATCTAACAGATCCTATAAAGTGGGGCTAAACAACAGCGAATCGAAACACTTCCCACTCCTTCATGGTGTCCCACAAGGTTCCTCCCTCTCCTCCACCCTATTCAATATATACAGCTCCCCCTCTGTAACTCTCCAGCCTAAACCTTCACTACTTTCGTCTACGCAGATGATGTTCAGATTCTACTCCCATGAAAGAAAACTTACAACACACCCTACTGCTATGGGAAACCTACTCAGCCCAAATAAAAAAAAACTCCTCACGCAGCTTTCCCTCACACTCAATCACTCAAAAACTGAAATACTATACATAGCAAACAAGCACCACACAAAGAACATCCAAGCTCCCACACCCACCCAACCACCCAGCCGATGCATTACTGAAGTAAAAGACCTAGGTATTACATTGGACTCCGAGCTCAACCTAAAAAAACATATCACTGCAACAATAAAAGACAGCTACTTCAAGCTACAAGTCCTCAAGAAAATCAAGCCTCTCCTCTTCAATCAAGTCTACAGGACAGTACTTTCAATCCCTCTTATTCTCCAAACCGGACCATTTGCAACTCCCTCCTACTTGGGCTCCCTTCATCCACCCTCAAACCCCTGCAACTACTCCAAATGCAGCAGCCAGATCCCTAACAAACAGCAGTCGGCTCCGCCCACATCACACCCATCCTGAAAAACCTTCACTGGCTCCAAATATTCCACAGAATCCAATACAAAGCCTTTACCCTACTACCACAATCCATACACAATAAAAACACAGAATGGCTAAAAGACGCCCTCCACCACCATCACACCCAAAAAACCTCAGATCTATAAACACCGACCTGCTAAACATACCCCTCCGCAAAACAAGCACACCTCACCGCAACCAGAGAACGCGCCATATTAATAGCTGGCCCTTCTTTAAGGAACACACTCCTTGAACAACTCAGATTGGAGACCTCCACCCAATCTTTCAAAAAAAAATCTAAAAACCTGGTTATTCCAAAAAGCTTTTCAGCCCTCAAGCCTAACTCCCCCCCTCCCCATCCCAATCTCATAATAAAATGGAAACATCACATTCCTACTTAACCTTTTGACATGCCGCGTACCTCAGTAAGCCCCACTGTGCCTCCCCTATGTAAAAATTAGAGATGCCTACCTCCCAATGTAACTATAGTTATTGCCCTGTTGACTGTTTGAATCAATTCTTTACAATTGTCCCCACTGTTAAAATGTAATCGTATTAACTGTTGATTTGCCTCCGTTCCAAGTAAAAATAGTAAGACACATTCGTCCTACTATTTCTCCACATTAACCTGTAAACCGATGTGATATATCCCAATGAATATCAGCATATAAAGCAAATAAATAAATAAATAATAAAAATTAATAGAAGTAGGTCAATTAGAGTTCATAGACAGACAGATTGAGATCATAGATTAGGATAAATTACTAGTCATCTAGGCATCATAGTGGATAATACTTTGAAATCGTCGGCTCAGTGTGCTGCAGCAGTCAAAAAAGCAAACAGAATGTTAGGAATTATTAGGAAGGGAAATGTCATAATGCATCTGTATCGCTCCATAGTGAGACCCATGTTAGGAATTATTAGGAAGGGAACATGTCATAATGCCTCTGTATCGCTCTATGGTGAGACCACACCTTCAATACTGTGTACAATTCTGGTCGCTACATCTCAAAAAAGATTATAGTTGCGATGAGAAGGTACAGAGAAGGGCCAAACCAAAATGATAAAGGGGATGGAATAACTCCCCTATGAGGAAAGGCTAAAGAGGTTATGGCTATTCAGCTTGGAGAAGAGATGGCTGAGGGGGGGATATGATAGAGGTCTTTAAAATCAAGAGGAGGTCTTGAATGAATAGATGTGATTCGGTTATTTACACTTTCTCATAATAGAAGGACTAGGAGGCACTCCATTAAATTAGCAAGTAGCCCATTTAAGACTACTTGGAGAACATTCTTTTTCACTCAACACACAATTAAGCTCTGGAATTTGTTGCCAGAGGATGTGGTTAGTGCAGTTAGTGTAGCTGGTTTCAAAAAAGGTTTGGGATAAGTTCTTGGAGGAGAAGTCCATTAACTGCTATTAATCAGGTGACTTAGGGAATGGCCTCTGCTAGTACTAGCATTAGTAGCATGGTATCTTCTTGGTGTTTGGGTACTTGCCAGGTTCTTGTGGCCTGGTTTAGCCTCTGTTGGAAACAGGATGCTGGGCTTGATGGACCCTTGGTCTGACCCAGCATGGCAATTTCTTATGTTCTTAAGTATTTCTTTGTACAAGGAAGGAGAAGATAGCAAGTGATTTACGTCAATTTTTTTTTTTGTCATTTGCAAATAAAACAAATTAAGTAAATTTCTGTAGGAGCTTGATTGGTAGCATCATAATCTTTATCACATCTGATCTTTATGATAATAATTTCTAGTTTACTTTTATACCCACAGCAACAAGAGTCCTGCAAAAGGAGCTATACTAAACTACCTACCTCATAGATTTAGAAATACATATAGTAGTCTGAAAGAATAAGAAAATATACTTCATACTTCCAAGTAACAAGTCAGCAAGCAAACAGGATTATAACATGGGTTCTAAGTGTGAAGGTGGAAGTTAGATTCCACAGGCTAGCTAATATTACTACTTGCAATTGAAGAAAATGTAGGGATTTTGCTAGGTCTTTCTCATTTCTTTAAACAGGTGTCAGAAGTTCCCAAAAGCTGAAGGATGGCCAGAAACATTGCTGTCATCAAAACAGTCACTACAGTCACTACTTTTACTGCTGGCCAAACAAATGAGCTGATCAGTGAAGAACTGTTTCAATGTGAAAGATGTCTGCAGGCTTTGGACATTGTTTGAAACTACAATTTTGGAAGCCCATATAAAATGTAATCCCATGCATCAGAAGAACGGTCGAAATGAACACCAAATGACTGCTAGTGTGGTTAATAATGAGGTAAAGGGAAGCAGTTTAAAGGTAAAAGGTCTTGTTCAAGATATGAAAAGCATGTTACAAAATGATGATAAAATAGGTAGAACATAAGCACTGGCAACTTAGATGGAATACAGTAGTTAAACAGGCCAAGAGAAACTTTGAGAAAAAGTTTTCCATTGAGGCAAGAACTAATAATAAAATAGTTTTCAAGTAATTGAAGCAAAAAAGCTGTGGAGGGAAATCACTTGGGATGCTAGACTAGGGGGAAAAAGGAGTACTCAGGAAGGGCAAGGAAATAGCAGAAAAACGTAATTATTATTTGCCTCAATCTTACTGAGGGAGGATGTTGAGAACATACCCACACCGGATGCATTCTTTAATAGTGGAAATTCTGAGCAACTAAAACATATATTTGTGACAATAGAGGATGTATTTTAGAGATGTGCAGGCAAAAGTTTTCGTTGCGTACGCAACGCCTTTTGCCGATCGCCTTTGCCCCACTATGACGGCGATCGGTGCCATTTTGAGTATTGGTGGGACGGCGATTTTGAGTCTTAAAATGGCGGCGATCGGCGCCATTTTGAGTATTGGGATCGGACAGACGGCGTGAAAGGAGGTTGCTCCCGGACCCCGCTGGACTTTTGGCAAGTCTTGTGGGGGTCAGGAGGCCCCCCCAAGCTGGCCAAAAGTTCCGGTTGGGTCCAACGAGGGTCCCGGAGAGACCTCCTGCCACATGACCTACCTGTCACGTGGTAGGAGCACAAGATGGCGCCGGTGACCATGTGACAGGGGCTGACCAATGGCACCGGCAGCCCCTGTGACACAGGCTATCGGCTCTATTGAGGAAACCGCAAACGAGTGCAGGGATGGCTTCCTGACTCCACGCTGGACCACCAGGGAGTTTTGGTAAGTCTTGGGGGGGTCAGGAGGGTGGGGGGTTTAAATGTTTATTTAGGAGGCCGAATAAAACGGATATCTGTTGAATACGTGGGGAGTCGCGATGCGTTTCACCTCCCCACGTATTTTTCAGATTGCAAAAAATAAGTTGCGGATTACAAATACGTGGAAAACGGATGCACACCCCTAATGAATTTATTTATGACAATAGAGGATGTATTTCCAAACTAAAGAGTAACAAATCACTGGGACCCATATTATAGTTCTAAAAGAACTAAAATATGGGGAGCCTGATATGTAAATGTTACTTAGCCAAATAAGTTGGACTTATCCAGCTAAGTGACGGCTGCTGAATATCTGGTTATGTTCAGCAGCTTCCACTTAGCTTGATGAGTCATTTATCAGGGTAAGTAGATAGTTGGATAAGTTATGGGCAGGCAGTAGGCACATCGGGGCGGCACTACTTATCTGGCTAACTTAGGCCTACAGCCACTAAGCTGTGATTTTTGTCCGGTGTGGTCCCACTATTGGGAGGGAGTGTCGCTGGGATAGTGTTGCCCCTTCCCTGAAAAAATATCACAACTCTATGGCATGTTCTTTTGTCTCCTGGCCAAGCACTACAGGGCATAATAATACATCTAGTGGCTCTTTAATGCAATAGTGGCTCCAACCTCAAGAGACTTCCATTGCCTTAAAGGGCTGCTAGCCTCCCCCCAAACAAATGTCGCAGCCGTATGGGGAGGATGAGCCAGAGGTCAGTGCTGACCCCCGGCGCAACGTGGAGCCACCACTCGAAGCAGCACAGACTCCTCCAAAGTAAAAGAAAAGTACAAATGTTGCTACACGGTGACGGCCATGGCCTCCTTACCTCCTCCTCCCTTCCCCCCAGATGTCAAAGAAATATCGAGGCAGCCCCCCTGCCATGGTCTGGCATCCCCCACATGTCTAACAATTAAAAAAAGAGTTCCCAGGCCTCTGACATCCCCCACCCCCCAAGGTGGAAACAAAAAATAGGGTCCCAGCTCAGCTCAGTCTAACAATGACCAATAACATCTTAGCCCCCCCCATACCCTGTCCAATAATGACCAATAGAGTCTAGGCCCCCCCCCAATGTGAAAAATAAGGTTCAGGCCTAACCCCCCCCCGTGGCACCCTTCCTGCACCTTCACACCTGGCCTAGTCATGCACAACTTTTCGAAATGGCGCCAACCTGACCTTGCCCAGCCATGAGTCTGGGGCAAGATCCAGGGATCGGAACTTGAAAAATGGTGCCTACCACTCTGGAAGCAAGGTTGTGCCTAGGTCCCGACACAGGAACCTCTATAAAGTTTAAAGGTTCAGACATGTGGGGGAAGTGCTAGGGCATGGGGACCTGTACACTTTTTTTATTTTTACCTTTGGGAGATGGGGGCGGGGAGTGTGAGACCCTATTTGTGTTTTTCATATGTGTAGGATGAAGGGTGTCAGGAGCCCGGGATCCTATTTTTTTGTTAGAGACTTGTGGGGGATGCTGGGGCATGGCAGGGGGCAACCTCGATATTTCTTTGACATTTGATGGAAAGGGGGGAGGGCTGCTTTGTCATTTCTTTGATATTTGTGGGGAAGAGGAGAAGGGGCCTGGGCTGTCACTTTTACTTTGGGGGACTTGAGGCCTCTTTAAGTGGTGGCTCCGGGTTGAGCTGAGGTCAGCATTGATCCCCACTAAACCTCCCCATGTGGTCGCGACATTTTTTTTTTTTTTGCCAGCTCTTTAAATGTTAGGCAGGAGCCTCTGTGTTTAAATCAGGGATACTCAGTGGACATCTTATATATTTTTACACCCCTAAAAATGTACATATGTAGATTTTAAAAAGAGATCAAGAAAGTAAGTGTTTTCTGTCATTGGAAATACACGTTTAGTACAGCATATGAGTGTTCCATTGGGGCAGAAATATGCAGTATTTTAAAAACAGTGCAGCACTCATCACACTCTTCATAAAATACTTGCATAAATCTCCACGCATCCAGTTTTGCTTATAAATTGTGCTCTGCAGGCATTTTTTAAACTTGGGCTCCATATGTGTATGGCCAGATTTAAAAGCAGAACAACTGTGCATTTGAGTTTTGCTTACGTAAGAAATAGGATTCTCTTGTATATTGGACACCTGACCATCTTATCTGCATCTGTTAATTTTGCCATTGTTCCTCCTTCTGTACTGAGGACCTTGGTTCTATCTGCAAAATGCAGTGTGAACTTCTGACTTCCTAACAAATTACAAGAAAGCTGTTCTGTGTATTAGGTTAACATTTGCTTCATTTCCGGAATCCAAGTGCGACGGGTCGCACCCAGTATCAGGAAATGAGCAATTCACATCTGATGCACTCGGCTAATGCTTGTAGTACTCTTGTACTCTGACGCTTGATAAATGAAATTGCATGAGATAATTGGCACACAGTTTGCTAGCAGGTCTATTACTTGTAGATCAACCTATGTGTTGGAAATTTGAGAAGGCTCTTTGTTACCCACATGCTGAAAGGCAATGCCATATCAGTGTCGAATTCTTGATAAATAGCTAAAGAAATCAGTCTTTATAAGTTTAGATTTCTGTATGAGGACAGAAATTTTGCCGACAACGCCAGCCTTGTTTATTGAACATAAAAGAACATAAATCCTCTATAGTTCCCAAGGGAGATGTTAGAAAAAGGGAGTAATCATTATAAACCACTTAGTGTTGTATGCACTGTATCATGTTGCCGTGAGAAAGTCAGGTTTGATTGGCTCATAAAACAGGTTTAGTAAATCCTTCAAATAGTGATTCTGGGCAATTGTATGGACTGAAATAAAAGGCTAGTGACTCTGTACGAAGAATTACAAAGTCTCCTGAATGTCTTTTACTGAGGAGCTATGGGTTTCCCATTAGAGCTATAGTATTTTTGTTTTTCCTTTTTCATTTTTGGATGTCCAGTGAGGTTTCCCAATATTGGGTTATCTTCGGTTTCACAGCTCTGTACTGAGGGGCCCATGCAATAAAAATCATGGTTAAAAAAAAGGTTTACTCGAAATTCTTCAAAACTTTTCCATTTCATTAAAATAGTTCAACACAAAAATATTTGCCGAGAGGATGTTAAAAAGTGGTAGTGGAACTAACATAGGCATTAACATGAAAGGTTTAGCGTCCACATTGGCTGTTATCTTGAAACCTCCATGCTCACTGTCCCTGTACTTTGAACGTTTGCACTATTTTAAAAGTATTCCAAAAGTATAGCTCTGCAAATAGTCACATAGCCTACCTTTAGAAAAGGCATTCTATCAAATAAATACAATAAAAAGGTTGAATCAAGATTTTTAAAAAAGAATTCATAATTCAGTTCATACATGTTCAGAACTGTCTCTGATTATCCAAGTAAACTGAGTCATACATTTGTTTTCCTTTATATAAAATATAGTGATGAACAAGCTATAGAGCAAGGTGGTATCGTTTATGTTTAATTTGACTCATTTTGCGAATATTGACCCTAAGCAAGGGTTACAAGAGGGTAGATAACCAGGGTAGAATACTGCATTAAGCCACTCCTTTGCAATTCCTGGCCTACTAGGACCAACTGTCCTTGACAAAGTTGTAACATACACTCTAGTATGTGAATGATGTCATGATCACAAAGAGGGATCAATCAGATGTGGTATAGATGAGGTCATCTGAAACTCCATTCCAAACATAGTTGTCTGCAGGAGCTTAGGAGAATTGCAAGTCAACAGTTTAAAGAGTTTAGGCAATAATGAAAAAGTTACATTTCTAATTGTTGCAAAGCAAGTATTACTTCCTGATCATATGGAATTTTAGAGATTTATGTGCATAAACCTTGGTTTTATGTGCGTAAATGGCATTTTGAAAATTTCCTGTGGCGGGGGGATACATATTTACATAAATGCAAAAACAATTTTATGTGTACATTTATGCACACTACAAAGATGTTTTCAGGGGATTAAGTTGGGGTACGGACAGAATTTATATGCACAACGTTACACCTTGCTCCTAAGAAGGTCTAATTTGGAGAATGTATGTCGGTGCCAATTATGCACCCACCTACGAATTTTCAAAGCAGATTTATGCACATCTGTTTTGAAAATTATTATTGCTGAAGTCTGTGGCTAGGAAGCACCGATAGACTTTAGCCTATTCTGGCCACTTGAAAATTACTCTCTTAAAGTAGTACCTACTGCATAGTGTCAACAGTTACCACTTTTGTTTTGAATACAGTTCAAACATTTAAATGAGAAAACTTCTTTTTATGGTTCATTGCTTGACTTAAAAACTGCGAAGCTGTTTCATATAGTCAACTTTATTTTTTATTCATATGAGGTAGCAGAAAGCTTGCCACAGCAGTCAAATGTCAAATGTATATTCTAACATGCAAGAAATTAAAAAGTATTGTTGAGCTCAGATTACTGTCATGGCAAACAGTATTTAGAAAATGATCAAATGTGGATTGGCCCTAGTGACTCCGGTGTGTGAGACCTGAGTTTGATTCTGGGACTTTGCTTATGCTTTTTGGGCCAACAGTGCTAGGGGTGCTGCAAGGCAACATTCACAATCTAACAGAGATACGGAGCCCTACCTAACCAATATGCTGCTATGACACCCGCTGATCAGGCTCAGGTTGTTAAATGTACTGGGATCCAGAGAGAGCCATGGTCTTGAGTCCTTTCCAACAGCTCTCTCAGCATTGACTGGCTTTTAGAAGGAGGAGATGGAAACAGAAATAAGGCAGCTCTGGACATCTATAAATGGAAGCTCACAGATTGAAGCCCTTCTTTGAATGGATTTGGAATGCACTTTTAGCGCAAAGAAGCAAGAGGAAACTGCCTGTCAAAAAAGGAAAAAAGATTAAAGATGATCATTATAAAGTAGAGTTTTTTTCCAATTTCAACAGAAATGTAAACCAAAATACACACTAGAAATATATTAAATTAGTATTTCCCTTGTGTTCAGTTTTAGCAAGTGAAATAAACTACTGGCTTGCAAGCAGACTTATTAATTCCATGAGTCCAACTTGTACAAACAGATAGCATAAGAATTTATTGCTTAACATTTTTTCTTGGGAAATGGGATGCATTGTAATGATTAAGTTTATTGAAGAAGAAGGGGGGAAAAAAGAGAAAACCTTTAGCAAGCCTTTTGTGGAAAATTGTTATTAAGTAATAATTTACACATTAAGGAGTGCATGACCACTTTGGGAGAATATGGTATTTCTTCTTTATCAGGCATTATTTTATTGTTGGGGGAATGAAGGTTGGGACAAAGTGCTATTTGTTCCTCATTATTGAACTGAAACTAAGTAACTGAGGCCAGCTGTGTAAGGAACCGTTTCTTTTTCTTGGGTTTGGTGGAGGGGTTCTTGTTGTGCTAACAAGTTATTCCTTTACTGATGGTGTTTTAATCTCTCAAATTGGGCTTAGCTCTGTTAAGTTCTGAAATACTGAACACAACCTAGGTTTTTGATTAGTGGCATTCAGCACCAAAGAAACCCACACTATAGTACGAATGAAAGGAAACTTGCACAACTTCCAAATGGAACTATTTTTCAGGCAATAAGTTTTGTGTTACTACTTTGACGTCATAGAATAACATTTCTGTTCATCTTTTCTGCTTAAAAGGGTTGCAGTGGATGACTTCCAGTGAGGTGACAAGAGGTGGGTGGCACCTTATAGACTAACCAGTTTATTGAGGGATGAGCTTTCAAGGACACAGTCCATATGGCAGGTGCATGAAGTATAGTATAGGAGGTGGGTAAAATATATAGAGATGGGGTTGGGGGAAGGATACAGAACAAGGTAGGGCAGGGTGTGGTAAGAGAGTCTTAATAGTATTATAGTCCAACCTACTAACAACTGAGATAAGTGTGAAAAGACAGAATGATCTGTTAAGTTCATAGATATTTGTAGTTAGTCATGAAGCCATTGTCTCTATTCAGACCTAGGATGATGGTGTTAAGTTTTTTTTAGGAGTTTCAGTTCAGGAATTTTATGTTGGAATTTCCCTTTGAAGTTCTTTTTTAGGAGTAGGGCAACCTTATGGTCAGGTAGAGAATGTCTTGGAAGGTTGTGATGTTCTGCTGGTTAATGCTGCCATTTCTAATGTCAGGTATATTATTTATTTATCTATCTATTTATTTATTAAAAGTGCTTGTATTCCACTACTTCCAAAGAATATGTTCAGCGTGGATTACAATTGAAGACCCACAATAAAATAATACAATAAAAACATTACATACAGCATATAAAACAAACATAATTAAAATGTTAAATACACATGTGCAGAACAGTAAAATTTGCATCAAGCTGCCTCATCCAAATACCTCATCAAACAGCAACATCTTCAA